>NC_081521.1:11182489-11517489 GCF_030273125.1 Centropristis striata
ACACGTTTGTCCCCATGGTTTTTGGGGACATTACACTTACTTGTGTTCATTTTCTGGAGACTTAACCTAACAATAACCACAACTTACCTAATCATAACCCTTACCTTAACCTTAACCTAACCTCTAACCAATTCTTCAGCCAAAGTGTAATGATTAACTTTTTGTGTACATGTATTTTGTCCCCATAAGAAAGGCAAGTCCCCACAATGTGACTGTGTAAACAGATTTGTCCCCCACAACATGGTTAACACACACACACACACATACTGTACACAGCCTACTAGAGGTTAAGTTAATCACAGATACAAGAAAAACACCATACTTTATGTACCTTCAAAATAAAAGCATTTCCTCTCCCAGTTCAATAAGTGCTTCGAATTTGGTGGCCTTGTGACCATGCCTGTCAAAAGTGTGTCCCATTTCATGTCAGAATTTAAGAAATGCTGCCTTCTTTTGCATGATTTTGGTCATGCATCAAGTCACCATTACAACTGTGACGTCTCGTCTATAACACATAATGAATAAATGCAAATTTACAGTTTCCTACTGTTAATTTTAGGTGAAATGTCATTTTTGACAATAATGTCTGGGAGTTGTTTCACCATGTTATGCTTCTAAAATGGTGAAACCACAAGTAATGTCGGCCAAATTAAAACTGCTTAGCTAGCTAACGTTGGTAACTACTGTCTCTGGGCTGCATTCAGCAGCAGTGGCATAATAATATACCATAAATGGTACATAATAAAGTTACTCAATCGACCCCTGGTGGTGTTATTGATCAGTACGATGTTAGTTTCAAACAGATAGTTCCCGGTCTCCATTCGCAACTCATCCACACCTGCAAATATTTAACATGGGGCTCCACAAGGTCGCGTTTTGGGTCCACTTCTATTCTGTCGCTACATTCTCCCATTAGGAAGAATTATCCATTGTGATAACATCTTACCCCTCAACTGCAAAGATCAGATTGATGTAACAAAGATGAAACTGTTTCTTAGACATAAAAGACTGGTTGGCTCAAACTTTCTTTCAATTAAATGAAGACAAGACAGAAATTCTGTCTGTGATGATTCATGATATTGGGGGGAATAATCATTCCTGCATTATTATTTTCATTGAAAAAAATATTTAAATTATCATTTTTTGTGAGGATCTCTACCAAATGAATTAGAAATTGTGAATGAGACAATGGTCTGTGTGCCACCCGGCATCCTTTTGTGTGCCAGATTCTGCCCCCAAGCTGTTATGTAGCTGATTCACTACACATACTGTAAATACAAAAAAACACATTTTCTTTATTGCTGACTAATTGTTTCCTCTCCTCCTTTGGTTTCTGCTTCTCCAGAACTGTGTTGTCTACACCACACAATAAGTGACTCACTGTGCTGTTTGTTTCTAAAAAAACAAAAACATTAGACTTACTGTAATTACTTCACTGGATCTTCAGTGTCATTTCCAGTCAGAAGAAAACATCCACTTGAAAAGTTTTCTGTCCTTTAAATCTTATACTGACATCATTTTTGTTCAGTGTTGTAATCAACTATGTGTCCCCTGGAATAATTTGATGTAGCATATTTTTTTCCACTTCCAATAAACATTTCAGAACATACACACGCATGTCAAGAGAAAGTGTTTCACTCTAAGTGAATACAGACTTTAGATTAATATATCATTTTTCATACATTTCATCTGAAAACCTTTGAGGGACCCCCTGGCAGAGTACCACAGACCCCTGAGGGTCCCTGGACCTCACTTTGACAAACACTAGATTAGATTATGTAAACTCATTTCAGTATGATCGCCTACATCCTGAGCTCAAACTTTCAATACAGACAGTGTAGTATCTACGGAAGAGGATTGGGGCCAGGCATGAGAGGAAAATAATGAGAGGAGGACTTTTTTTTTCATTATGCAGCTTGAGAAAAAAGTCAAAATGAAGACAATAAGGTCAACTTTTGAGTTTGGTAAAGTTGTAAGGATATTCACAGATTGGTTGTTCCCGTGTCAATAAGTCATCAGATGAACATTGTTTTCTATACCAACAGTTACTGCAACTACAGCCTGATTTTAATCAATGTCATAAAATTGGCAATAAGCACAATATTTAAGGGTGTAGTAGAACTTAAATCCCCTACACATAAATGAGCTATCCTTGGTAGTAAGTTACTATAATTATTGTCTTGGTACTTTTATCTAATTTATGTGAATATCATACTTACACTCGTTGCCATCTTGTGTCGCCATCTTGTTTCCGATACGGGGAGCAGACCATATCTGGACTGTGGAGGAGGAGAGGGATCTGATCACTGACTACAGCCTCTCTACACCTCAACCTGACTGAGAGAAGCTGCTGCTAATTCATGTTAGCATTAACTGGAGCATTAACTGAGATGTTAGTTTTGGCAAAAAACAAAAACAAAATGTATGTTACTGACCTCAGAAAACTGAACAGCGACTCCTTGGGGTGTCTGTTAGTCCAACCAAACACTGAACAAGACATTTTTACTGAACAAAACGTTAAAAAAAACTAGTTAAAAGACGTGAAATTAAGTGAAAATACAGTGAAAGGGTCAAAGTTATGAGCCCAAACTGCCAAACGTCCTTTTTTATCTATATCTATATAACGTTATATATAACTTTATTGGCATGTTGCCATGGATACGCATTGCTCTGCTTCTCTCCTGATGACGGCTTGCCTTGTTAGTGATCTGTCAATCAAAGGTAGCCACGCCCCAAATCATATGATTCTTTATCTTCTATTTTCTTCTATATGGGGCCATTATTTACACTATTAACATGAAATTGTCTTGAAGAAGATTTTTATACTAGCGATTGAGACCATAGTGTGTAATTTCTGAGGTAATACATCAAGTGAGAAGTTTTCAAATTTTGCATTGAAATGAATGGACAGATTTTTTTTGCAGCCAAACTCAGCGCCCCCTGTTGGAATTTTTGGTAGAATGCAGCTTAAGGCACTTCCTGGTTTGCCTCCCTGATCAGACCAGGAGGTTGCCGCCTGGTGAATATATTAGATTTATTGAGGAAAATAGGGATCTAGCTTGCGGCCTACTAAACTCATAAAAATTACTTTATTCTCGACATTTCGACTTATTTCTCTACATTGTATTTCAACTTTATTGTCAAAAAAAATATCCTCTTTTTTCCCCCTCCTTTCTGGCCCTAATCCTCTTCCATATGTACCCCAGTCAGTGTTTGATGGTTTTATAGAACAGTAATTCCCAACAGGTGGGGGCCCGACCCACCCAGGGGGGCACCAAAGATTCACAGGGGGTCGCGAAGCCCTCTTGATTTTAAGGGATGTAATAAATCTCATGTGTTAAATATAGATGAGTCAGCATTTAATTAGGGCTACATTAAACATTTATTAATTTATTTAAATAGAAAAATCACTATAGAAAAGTTTAAAAATAAAGGCTATATCGCGAGAATAAGGACATGTGTAACATCCCTATTGCAGTATACACAGGTAACCTCGCCTAGCGGTAACCTCACCTAGAGGTAACCTCACCTAGTGGTAACCTCACCTAGAGGTAACCTCACCTAGTGGTAACCTCACCTAGAGGTAACCTCACCTAGTGGTAACCTCACCTAGTGGTAACCTCACCTAGAGGTAACCTCACCTAGAGGTAACCTCACCTAGCGGTAACCTTACCTATAGATAGATAGATAGATAGATAGATAGATAGATAGATTACTTTATTCCTTCCCGGAGGGAAATTCGGTAGAGGTA
This sequence comes from Centropristis striata, assembly GCF_030273125.1. Lineage (NCBI taxonomy): Eukaryota > Metazoa > Chordata > Actinopteri > Perciformes > Serranidae > Centropristis > Centropristis striata. The sequence continues at coordinate 11,186,241 of NC_081521.1, forward strand.
ACCTCACCTAGCGGTAACCTCATTTAGTGGTAACCTCACCTAGCGGAACCTCACCTAACAACAGAAACACAGAGCTAATGGAAAAATGCCGAAGCGTCAGGGAGACGAAAATGCTGAATTCCTCAAAAAAAGAAGAGAGGGTACCATGAAAGTCACTTTGAGTTCGGCTTCATAGAAGCAATGGGCAATGAGGGGGTCGCCAAAGTTTACAATGGTATAAATTGTGGGTCCCTCAAGAAAAAGGTTGGTAACCACTGCTATAGAAGATGCTCCTTGTTATTGTGATCCTCCACTATGGCCGCCAGGGGGCTAGTGTCATAGTCTGAGATCCCTCTGTGTGGGTTTTATTTTGTAGGTCGGGGGCGGAAGTGGTGTTGTATAATCCAGGTTCTTGACGCTGGTCTCCCTGCAGAGAGCCGGAGAGCGAGACAGACAGCTGAGAACATCCGCCGGAGGAGCAGACAGACTGACTGCGGGAAGGAAGAGTGTTGCCGGTGCAGGGACAGCTCCACAACACAGCGCCAAAAATGGGAGTCGAAATCGAGACCATAACCCCGGGCGACGGTAAAGCGGCTGCACGGAGATAAACGTGTTTGTGCTTATTACTAAGTGCATATTATTTGTTTGCATATATCTAACAGAGCCGCAGAAACACCGCCTCAATTGCGTAGTATGCCTGTTATATTAAGCACCTCTTTGGTTTCTCCACAGGAAGGACTTTCCCCAAAAAAGGACAGACGTGCGTGGTGCATTATGTTGGTGAGTTTTAAATAAGAAACTTACTCTGCATGCATGGACACATTCTGCACATTTGGCTGCTCCAGTTGGTTATGAAGGCCGTGCAAGTGGAGTGACGGCTGTGGGCAACTGTCTACTACACCCGTATGAAAAATAGCCAAGCATGGTAATCCTCTAAGTATCACAGCACACACTGTAAATCCCCAAAAGAAAATATTATAGCGATAGCACTTTTTTAAAGGCTGTGGAGCGCGATAAACTATGCACAGCAGACATTTTTTATCCTCAAACCTTCTAGGCAGTGATTCTTCAGTAGGGCAAAGAGGCATGACTGTCAGTCACCGACTGGGCTGCATGAAAATTTAACCCCTTCACTACATTTTCACTCCGTGGAAGCACACAACATACTCGGATGCGATAATGTTCACAGCAGGAGCAGTGGCTGTGTCCCGGGGACAGCGCACTGGATTCATCACTGCGTAAAATCATGCGCGCTCTAGTTTGGGCCGAGCGGTCCATTACAGTCTCATCAAGATCACTGGATAATGTGGTAATTTGTCTTGTCTGGAGAATTAACAAGAAAAGAAGGGGAAACGCAGACGGATTCCGCCGCAGGGTTCACTCACAGGCCCAGACAGACAGACAGACCAGACAGCGGGTTTAAATCCCGTCTGATTTCCACAGCTTTTCCTTCTTTGTTGGAGTTTCTAGGGGGGGTTGGTGGCGTTTAGTTGAGCGGATTATAACCGTCTGGGCGACTGCAATAATGGCAGACTCACTGTATTATTCCTGTAATATTTTCTCTAGAGACGCAGAATGTTTGAGTGACTCTAAATATTTCAAGTATTCTCCATTATACCTCCTACTGGCATCACTTATTTACTCCTGTATCAGCTCAGTTTTAATTCTTTGCATTACCAGGATACAATTATAGGGCCAATTTACAGTCTGCTAATGATTAATATTTTATTACTGATTCATCTACCAATTAATCTTTTGGTCTATATGTCAGTAAATAAAGAAAAAGCCTGTTACAGTTTCCCAGAGACCAAGCTGATGGTGCCATGCCGTTTCTTCAACGGTTCCGTTCCTCCAATAGTACAAAGAAGTGATCTTTCTCTAACCCTAACCAAGGGGTTGTTGTGCAAAACCTAACCATTCCTTATGCACAGTGTTTCCATACTATAATATGTAATTATTTGATAAGAAGCACAACAGCAGTCTCTGGACTCCAGTATGTATTTTCAGACTATCGGGCTGCACAATTGATCAAATTTTAATCGTTATCACGATTTTGGCCGCCACGATTAAATTAACCTGATTGTCAGCGATATTTCCATTTTTAAATTCGGGCTCTCCTGCATATCTAATCAAGCACTTTCTACACCAGTAGTCCACCAACCACCAGGGGGCAGGGTCTTTTTTTCTCCCCTGAAAAAAGCCTGGTTGCTGATTGGATAGTGTGCTAAGCAGGATGTGACGTAGTACTCGACGCCACAACAACGCGCCATTTGTAAAAACAGGCGAAGCTGTGTTGCCAACTTAGCAAATTTGTTGCTATATTTAGCGACTTTTCAGACCCCCTTAGCGACTATTTTTCAAAAAAGCGACTGGAGACAAATCTAGCGACTTTTCCTGGTGTTATTGGAGACTATTGGAGACTCGTTCTTACCCTTCTTAATGAGCCGCGGGGGCTGGCGGCTCGTTAAGCGTAAGTCGAAGCGGCAAAGTCCTCCTGCAGCAGTCTGTCCCAGCTGCAGCTGGAGCAGGAGGGGATGTTAACCTCTTAGCGTCCAGTCCGCAAATTTCTAATAGACTAACAGTTAGCTCTGTAGCAGTACAGTGTGCATGCACTTAGTGATCTCTGTTTGTTTACAACAAGCACCAGACACTAAAAACTGTTCCTATTGTTTGTTTAAAAGTAGTGCGATAAAAATACAGATGTTTTCCCTAACATGATGAATAATTGTGATGAATAATCGTGATCACAATATTGATCAAAACAATCATGATTATCATTTTGGCCATAATCGTGCAGCCCCACGACAAACTCCAACAGTAAAGCAAGAGTCATAGCTGTAACTAAGGTTCTATGAATTCTGGATGACTGACAGAGTTTGTTGTTATCCAGGTAATGTGTAACGTCTCTGGTGGTCAGGAATAATACCATTATATCATGATTTATTGCCTCCGACTGAGAATAGAGAATCATGGAATTTTACTGCTACTAGTTAGCCTGGCTAACGCCAGACTAATCACAAATGAGATTAGTCTGGAAACCAGCCGTTCATTTCTCCGTAGAGGAGGTGTGGTTTACGATCCTCCAGAATCGTTTATTGGGCGCTATGATTGTCTATCATAAGCGTCTGTACGTAGCTCTTAGCCAATCGTATCAGTTATACCAGATGACGTATGTAGAGCGACAGAAATTGATGTTTACATAGCCAGACTAGCCCATCTCTACTTTGAGACTAAAATGCTCAATTCTGCTTCTGCAGCATGTTCTGACTCTGGCTGCTCTATAGTTTCAGCTCACAGTCTACTGGCAGTGTTGGTGTGTGTGTGTGTGCAAGTGTTGCTTGCTGCGTTGCTTCTCCAGTTCTCGCTTTCTGCAAGATTATTTCTTTTTACGCCTTATTTCTCCTCATGTCATTAAGCCACACATCCACTGATTATATGGTCAATAGACGAGCTGCTGGGGGTCTCTGGGGGCTCCGCTGTCCCCCGGCTCGTAGCCAGATCACCAGCGTTACAGCAGTGAGCGGTAGCGGCGCTAGTTGGTAGATTAGTCTTTTGCCAAATCCTGTCGGAAGCAAGGCTAAAACATCCTTTTTGGTGGTGAAACAGAAGTTTAAAGTCAAAATGTTGTTCTTCTTTTAAAATCAACTTTCGCTCTAAACTATTGCAGCCATGTTAGATCTGTAAGAAAACTACAAAACTACAAGCTTCCATCTGCCGAGTAGTACGCGTCATTGTCTTGCCGTCCCTCCCCGTTCTGTGATTGGATCCCTAAAACGGGGCTAAAAAAGGAAATTGAGTGCGCAAGGCAGTATGAGTATACCCAGGCTAGCTACTAGTATCAACTACTAAATTTCTGGTGTCCTTACCAACAGAAAAACATAGTGTTAGGCCTGTCACGTTAACACATTTTTTAGGACGATATATTTTCCCAGAAAGTATCACGATAAACGATAGTATCGTTGTATCGATGTCCTTTTATTTTTACAACAATATTAAAGCATAATAAGTACATCCTTTTCCATGGCAATTCATTTTTTAATCTCAAGAATATCAAACATTGGAATTGAAATGTGGAAAAGAAATATTAAAATATCCTAGATAAATTAAACATAAATAAATAAACTACAACCAAAAGGAAAAAAAATAGACTTTCAGACTGTTAACAATAAATTACACTCAGATAAACATTATTTATTATATTATTTTATAATTAAAATAACACATAAACAGCTGGAATGGCTGCTTGGGAAATATAGTTGGGGTTTTTTTTCCGGCAATTCGTACTGCCTGTCCAACAATCGCAGCTTTACTTTAAACACAAAAAACACACAAAAAGTCACACATGTAAACGTCAATATATTGATATATGAAAAAAACCATTGTCTCAATTTTTATATATTGAACAATAAGTCGATATAGTTATTATCGTGACAGGCCTACATATCGTCACCAAGTGCGAAATGGGATGTCAGTGGGTTTTTGCTTCCTACCATGCGAGACTATAAATTTGTCTGCACCTATTCTTAGTTTGGCAAAGCTGGTCTCAGTCCTCCTGCCTGGTAAGACAGACATAACTCTCTCTGTAACACAAGCCTCTTTGCTTCAACATTATGTAACAAGACCTGATTTGGGCTTCTCAAAGTGAAGTTTTTTTCATTTCTTTTTTGGCGTGAGTCTGCATCGTCATTGTTTTTTCATATCGCACAAACTACAGGATTTCCTCTCTGGGCAGTCTCTCTTCCTGTCAGCCTACAAAGCAGCCTTGAAATGCGACATGAAACAGGATATTCCATTACACAAGCCTTTTAAATGTCCAAGTGAGGATCAAAACTTGAATTTTCTGGGGTTTTGTAGAGGCTCTGGCTGCAGGAAATGGTCCGTCAGTAGTGTTGTTTCATGGCTAAATGTGAAATGCAGTATATGGGCTTTGATACTTGGGTAGGACCTTTCAGCTCTTATAGATAATTCCATTAGGCTGCTATCTCAATGTCCACAAGAGGACAGGACACCCACTCCACTGCCTCGATTACAGGCTGCATCTTGCCAGCCGCCCCCTGATGTGCCTGACAACATAAGCAATGTTGCACCTTCTCCCACACCACACACACACACACACACACACACACACACATTCGCATCACACCAAATCATCACACACATACACTCGCTGCCTGGCTGCTGCTAATAACAGTAATAGCACTGGCGTAAATAGTCTTGGAGGGCTGCTATTCTGCAGTTTGATGCTTGCATTTTCCTGACTGTCACTCTGAAACCCACCCCGCAGACAGCTGCAGCGGCTATTTCTGAGATCCTTGGAATCCCTTCATTTGCGTTCTCAATATACACACAGCAGGGAAGATGGATGTCAGACAAGCTTGGAAGATGTATTTGTTTCCAATGTTTTTTATGAAATGTTATAAATACAGTTTCTTCATTCTGGATGTTGCTACACAGAGAGCCAGTAGTTTTCCATCATTATCTAGTCTGCACATGTTTCTGCAGCAGGAATTCTATTAGTGATACATCATGTCATTTGCATGTTCAGAGGTACTTAAGAGCTGGATTTTTTTTACCCACATGAAACGGTCGTGCATTGACAGCTGTGTCTTTATTTCTGACTCTGTGCCTCTCTGTCTCCTTGTTTGCAGGCTCCCTGACAGACGGACGCAAGTTTGACTCATCTCGTGATAGGGACAAGCCTTTCAGGTTCAAGATCGGGAAGCAGGAAGTGATCCGAGGCTGGGAAGAAGGCGTAGTGCAGGTAGGCTGGGGAGCTGACATAGGGCTGGGCGATATGGACCAAAAGTCATATCCCGATATATTTAGGCTGAATATCGATATACACTGAAAAAAGAAAGAAGTTGAACCAACTTAATTGAATTGTTTCATTTGGTAACACCTAAATGAATTAAGTTCTTTCAAATTAATTTAATAAATTAGATTAACACAATTGATTTTAAATTAATTTGAAAGAACTTAATTCATTTAGGTGTTACCAAATGAAACAATTCAATTAAGTTGGTTCTTTTTTCAGTGTACGACATATATCTTGATATTTTTATCGCAAAGTGAGAGCAAATGTTCAGTCAAAGTCAAATATGACGTATCACAAGTAGTTTTATTGAACCCGTTAAAGTGAAAATATTCAATAAAGTGCACATTTAAATAAAAAGATATATTAAATTAAAAAAGCCTATGAAATAAAATAGCCCAATCTTTTTCTGAAATAAATATATTTATATGAGAAAAGAACAACGAATAGAGATGGTCCGATCAGGTTTTTTGGGAACAATACCGATCATCGATCACCTAATCCGATTACCGATCAGAACCGATCAATCACGTTGGACGATAGTAATATTTATATTTTACTCTTGTTTTCCCCCCATCAATTCATCCACTCATATACAGGCCTATAGTCTTTCATTTATGTTAACCTTGTAATCATTTAATTACTAGATTACCTAGATTGACCTTTATTTATTGCATAGCAGTAACTTTAATATTCCTTCATAGCAGCAGTGGCTCTGTGGAAAACAATATGCCAACATGGCCTCTATAGGGCAGTCAAGACCAGGCAAGAGCTTCATGTTGAAAGTTCACTCATTTATTCATTGATACTATCCATTTAATGGCTGTATTGTTGCATATATTGTATCAAATACAATTCAAATACAAATTGAGCCTATTTAACAGGCTAAACAAACTCAAAATGCCAGTCTGACCATTGGTGGCATTATTGCACATTGAACTAGAGTACAGTGTAACATATTATTATTGCTCACTCTCACACTAACATTTCTCTAAATGTCTAAACGCTTGCATAAATTGCAGCTAGCGTGTGTGACATCGGACTCACTTACTTTGAAAAAAAAAAAGTTCCATATGCCATATGCCATGTTGTGGGTGTGTGTAGGTTCATGCAGGCTGCGTGACCACAACGCAACTCTTCTTCTTCTTCGTTTTAAAGCGGCAGCATTTCGGCGCACTACCGCCACCTTTGGATCAGGAATGTATATCACACCATAACAAACACTTGTAAAGCACATGTACGTATAATGCGATCGGATCGGTGATTTTAACCTTTGATCTGATTTTGATCGGCATCATCCCTAAAAACGAACATTACAAAATAACTAAATATGACAAACCCTAGTAAGGGCAGCATTTATATATAAAGAAAGAAGCAAAAATTGAACTATATCAATATCTGCGATATGGTCTAATTCCATATCACATTTAAAATATACCAATATATCTTTTATATCGATATATCGCCCAGCCCTAAGCTGAACACATACTGCACTTAGAAAATATGCACTTTCATTGAAGTCAGTTTTTTTATGTTGCCGTTGTGAATTGCTGGAGACCAGTCAGGGCTACGGAGTACGACCATTTAATCTGTCAAGCAGCGCTCGGAATTAAGGATGCCTTAATAAAAAATAACACCTGGGACGCAAAGATACAGTGTCTGGGACTTATCATTACAAATTAAACTATTATTTTAATGCATCATGGAATATATAACATTTTACATCTTAGGTGTTCAAATTAAAAAATGTGAGGTAACAACTCCTGGTACAAGCTTCATGCTATGTGTGTATTTTTTGTACTGCTTCATCAATATTTTGCGTGTTAAAGTCAGATAATAAGCGATAACTGAGGCACGCCACCTGTGACAGCAGCTACCTGTCACCCAAAGCAGCCATACCTTTAATTATGCATAACTTTAAGCCTTAATATAATTTAAACGGCTGAGTTACATTAAAAATTCATCCCCCTCACAGTTGTCATGAAAGGCTAGATTAGCCGTAGAGGCAAAAGCTGTTTTTGTACAACGCTGTATACATGTTAATTTATGTTGTAAAATTGGGGATTTTAACATAGGGGTCTATGGGAGCCAAGCTTCAAGTGGCCATTTGAGAAAATAGTTTTTGGCACTTTTGTGTCGCATTTATTATGGATGAATAAAGGATTACAATTTATTACAAAAGGTGGTATTATGGTAAAAAAAAAAAAAATGTAACACTGAAATAATCATCTTTAAAGTGATTCAACTTGCATGGAAAGGGGCTTGATGTGTATTTTTCTTCTTCCCAGCGTGGGAAAGATAGAGTGATTGAGCGGGCCAGAGAGAGGAGCACTCAAAATACACAAGCACTGGGCTTAGACCAGCTAAAAACATAAATATTGGATATAAATAGCACTCTCAATGTAACTTGACGTGTGCATATGGCAGAGGTGGGACCAAGTTATTGTTTTGCAAGTCACAAGTAAGTCTCAAGTCTTTGCCCCCAAGTCCCAAGTCAACACCAACAAGTCTAAAGTTAAGTCCCAAGTCCTACAGTTTGAGTTTTGAGTCCTTTTGAGTCCTTTTAACAACAGAGTAATACTATTTACACAGATCATGTATGCTTTTAAAATCTGTATTTATTTATCAAAACTTTGTTTTGCAAGAACATTCTTCAAACTGTTTGGGAAAAAAAACAAGTGCATAACAAGAGCATAGTGCACTATAACTAGTTCTACAGCAGTTTCTGTCCTGTCTCATCTCATATTGTGTGTGTGTGTGTGTGTGTGTGTGTGTGTGTGTGTGTGTGTGAGAGAAGGGGGGGATACACGAACATAACAATGAACAGGGTTGTGTCAAGGAAGAATCTACATGTTAGCTAGCGTTAGCGTTCATTCAAAACCTTACGGTTCTTTGTGCAGCTTCAAATGTCAGATGAAGTTGGCAGTTGTTGCGTCTCCGTCTATAATCTTTGACTCGCATGTTTTGCATACAATTCATTTTTTGTTGACCACTTTATAGTTATTATACGTAAACGAAACTATCTTTGGTATCATTTTTGCCAACTGGCGCTGTTTTTTGACAGTTCTTCTTCATTGGTTGTCCTGCAATTTGATTTGACATACACAGACACACACAGACACACACAGACACAAACAGACAGACAGACATACAGACAGACACACACACACACACACACACACACACACACACACAGACAGACAGACACACACACACACACACACACACACACACACACAGCGACAGATAGAGCGCTCCTTAGTAACAGACTTTTTAAATCTCTCTTTAAGGCTTTTGGGGAAAGTAGCAAGTCTTTTCAAGTCATAAGGCTCAAATCCAAGTCAAGTCACAAGTTATTAGTCCAAGTCGAGTTGCAAGTCTCTTTACTTTTTGTCAAGTCGAGTCAAAAGTCATCAATTCCATGACTCGAGTCCAAGTCACGTGACTTGAGTCCACACCTCTGGCATACGGCCAAGCAAGTCTCTTTAATACGTATTTTTTCATTGAAACGAGGCGCATTACTGCGTCTCCATCCTCTGCTGTCACATCCTGAGTTCTCTATCTAGCTGGAGAACGGTACAGAGGCCTGTGGCCTTTATGTCGGAGCTCATATGAGTCAACATTGATGTAAATATGCAAATCAATCAGACAGTGTTCAGGAAATGTAGTGATATGCCTGCAGTTGTGGTCTTGGCCAGTCTTCAAATAAAAAGCCACGTCCTCTTTGTCTGAGACTGAATGAGACCTTCAAAAAGTGGACCAAGACCAATCTGGAGTACTGCAGCACTGACAGGTCCTGCTAACCCGCCGCGTCAAGACTAAACAAGGATGGGGGAGAGAGGAGGGCTAAGGGCCAGGGCCTGATTAACACTTTGCTGTTCCCTGGGCAACAATATTCAAGGGCCCCATCATCACGACCCTAGAATCACCATAATCTGGCAAAATACAGAATAAATTACAGTAATATACAGTTAATTTACTCAGTACATCAATAACTTACTGTCATCAAGAGCATTTTCATGTACAGATGCCACTCACTCACATATGATTTTATGAAAACAAAACACATCAGCATCAGTATAATCTGGCAAAATTGACCCACTACATAGATCAGCTTTTCTCAACCTTGGGGTCGGGACCCCAATTGGGGTCGCGAGATGATTTCTGGGGGTCGCCAAATCATTTTGGAAGTCAGCTCTGTCTCCACTGTGGTAAAGTGTTCATGTGTTAATGTGTTTTAGTCTTTTTGGTCATTTCATGTCTTTTTCTTGGTCATTTTGTGTGTGTGTTTTTTTTTGTCATTTTGTGTGTTTTTTGGTCATTTTGTGTCTTTTCTGGTCATTTTCTGGCTTTTTTCGGTCATTTTATGTCTTTTTTGATCATTTTGTGGTCAATTTGTGTCTTTTTTGGTCATTTTGTTTCCTTTTTTTGGTAATTTTGTTTCTTTTTTGGGTGATCTGAACTGTGCGTGTGAGATTCTGTTCAGTGAACGGGGGTCGCGGACAACATGCATGTTAAATTGGGGGTCGCGACTCAAAAGGTTGAGAACTACTGACATAGATAATAATAATAATAATAAATTTTATTTGGAAGACCGTACAAAAAGATAGAAAAATAGGGAAGGAAGTGTCCTCAATTTCACAAAAAAATAAGCATCCAATATTTATTTAACAACACCTATTCCCAGCAGCACAAATGTATTGAATTGATACAAGACACAAACACAAGTCAAGAATCTAGAATCAAGTAGCATTTTGGTCCTCTGCTCATTTTAAACAGAAACATTGTTGAGCAACGGCTCCGATGGACAGTTGAACATATCAGCGAGAGATAACCAGATATTTTGCTTGTGCCCACACGGCCCCGGGCCCTTTAGAGGTCGTGGGCCCCTGGGCAATTGACCTATGGCTAAGCCACACCCCCAAACGCGATGAGCCAATCACAGTGCGCATAGCTAACTCAATACACTCGGAGATTCTCTGCTTCCACATCCATTGAAATGCATTGGAGTTAGTCCGTTTTCAATCATTTTTATGTGTTTTTTGTTGAGATTTTAAGTTTAAAATGGTCAAACGGTGTGCATGGGGTACATGCAACTCTGACACAAGGTATAGCCCAATAATATGGGAGCAGTAACCCAGTTTCCTATGGCAGTGATTCCCAACCGCTGTTCCGCGGCACACAAGTGTGCCGTAAGAAATCAATATATATCAATATCAAATCCAGCGACTCCGTCTTAACGAACGCTAACGAGGTCGGCCGGCTCGTTAACAAGAGCCTCTTGTTAACGAGCCGGCCGACCTGTTAGCGGCAGTTAGCTACAGTTAGCTCTGTAGCAGTACAGTGTGTATGTTCTGCTGCTGCAGGAGGTGTTCACTTAGCGATCTCTGTTTGTTTACAACAAGCACCGGAATGAGCGGTGTCAGTGGGGTGAAAAGACGAGTGAAAACCTCTAACCTGTTAATGAAGGCCCTTTTGGTGACTTTGAGATGATATTTCATTTTTCTGTCTCCAAAAGTGATTAATTGCCTCCTGTGAAATTTCTCTGACTGTCACAGCTGCCATAGCGCCTGTCACCGAATGTTGACAGTTTGTCCGAGTGAGTGGAGGGGGCGGGGCTTAGCCATAGGTCAATTGCCCAGTTGCCCATATGGTTAATCCGGCCTTGCTAAGGGCTAGGCTAAAGCTAATTCCAAACCAAATGGACATCAACATTATCACGGGAACATGCTAACAACAGATGGTGCCGTTGAGCTAAAGGGTCACTCTGTCCAGGTCTCAATTTCAAACCAGACCTGACAAAACATGGTGGCCACCTGCAGGGGACATGTGGCCACAGAGTCACTTTTTCTCAACAGTGTTGGAGTAAAGTTACTTCTAAGACTAACTAAACATTTAAACATAAAACCAAAGTAGTAACCAAGTAGCAGTAAGTTCACTTACCGCGTCTGATACAGTGTAGCCTTGTATTTCATCATTGCGTTGAATAGTAAAGACAAGAATAACAGAAAGTATACGTTTATTTGATAGGGAAATTATTATCTAGATAGTGATTAAGTAAAAAAGTGAGATAAAATTATATTAAGACTAAAATATAACATTACTTTATAATATTAAGTCTGAAATACACAAATCTTTTAAAAAAGAGTTGTTAAACACTTTTAAATACACTTCTACACACACAACACATTCCATTTGAAGATGTTTATTCATGGAAAACAAACTATAAAAGCTGAAAGAAGACAACAACATTGTACACTGTAACCGATTGCTGTAAGAAAACAGCCAAATTGTGACAATAACATACTGTTTTCCATTAAAAAGGTATTATACTGTAGAAAGCAATGCATTCTGATAATTCTAAAATTACTGAGGTTGCAGTGAAGACAGCGCTTAATTCGTAGTAATTGGCTTTCAGACAGTAATATGCTCTATTTACAAAAAATGACTGCATTGTATACTGCAACACTATTACAACTAGCTTCAGCACTTTACTGTTTTAGTCTACTGTAAAAATCAATGAAATGCAGGATTGTACTGTAATTCAGTATGTGGTTTTATCACAGTACCATACATACTGCTGCCAGTATTTTACTGTTAATTTACAAGACAATTGTTTACAGTGTAGTTACTGCACTCTGTTTATCATTACTATTAGAACCTTTTACAGCAAAACCAGAGTGCAGTAACTACAATTTTGGGGTCAAAGGTCAAATAATCAAATAATGTTTCATTTAAACTGATTAGTGTTGTGATTGGATGTTACCATTACAGAACTACACAGATTAAAAATCAAATCAAAATCAAATAATCATAATTTTTTAGCATTAAAATGACATCATCAATACATGTTGAAATAAGTGTCATATCACTAACCTAACTAAAACCCATTTGGCTGGCCAGTTTACAAAATTTTAAATAAACTTTAAAGCAGTTTTTCTCAGTTTTACCCTTTGCTAGTTACTGCAGTTAGTTAGTGACTGTCTGAAGGAAACTTATCCTCTAACACAGCGGTTCCCAAACTTTTTTAGCCGTGCACCCCCTTCTATGTCCCAATTGGGTTGACACACCCCCAATCCCCCACACCTTCAAAAAAACAAAATGCCATTAGCTTTTTTATAACCATATTAAAGGCGGCATGTTTAATCATGCTCAAATGACCAGAACACACAAATATAATTAAATAATCACCATCACAACAATGCGGTCTCACATTTGAATTAATCTGAAACACAGTTTCAATATAATGCAACAAAGTTATGCACAAGCTTCCACTTTTAAGAGCAAAGAGGATGATGACAGGCTCAGGATCAGAGGCAGAAAGCACATAAGTTGGGAAAAATGTTATAATATTTTTAGCTGCGTTGAACAAAAATTGCAGCAAGTTTAAATGAGCGTAGCTAACACAACCCGTCATCATAACACAGGCTGGAAAAATGGAAGAAGATAAAGATTCTTCTACGCTTCATTTTAAGATGAAGTGCATTTTGAATAACCTGCATTTGTTTACATTGTTGTTACATTTACAAAGGAAATGTTTATTTAATTTCTTTATTGTGTGGGGAAAAATGTAGTTGTGTAATTATCAGACCGACATTACATTTTTCATCTTGTGTACCTCCTAGTGGCAGCTCATGCACCCCTGGGGGTCCACGCACCACACTTTGGGAATCCCTGCTCTAACACATTACTTTGTAAGGCGTTACCCCCAACACTGTTTGTCTGCATGGGCCATCAGGTTATGGTTAATGTTGAACCCTGACCTAAATGAAAAAGTTACACACAAGTCTAATCAATATAAAAAGTGAGTTTGAAGCCCTGTGCAGTGTATTGTATAATAGCATTGGAACAGACAGAGTCTAAGAAATGATGCCGAGACAGAACTCATTCTGATTGCATGAAAGAAGGACCATTGTGCTGCTGATAATGTCGTTAGTTCATCTGCTGAAATTCATTAATTTATTGACATGGTTCCATTATTGGGTTTAGTCCCACCAAGGTTTCCATTAACACAGTAAACAGTGGGTCAATACAGCACGGACACAGCTCTTTATCTCACACACTCAGCCCTGCAGCTTCACATGAGGGTTAGTAAATGGTGCTGCCTGTGTACGGCTCCTGTGTGTGTGCTGTGGTTGTGGATGAGAACATCAGTCTTTTATATCTCAATAAGTTATCTGTTTAAAAAGCTTTTGATGATTGCAACATCAAATATTTTGCAATACAGTGTGGAAGATTAGATTCAGAAATAATGAAGCATCATTAGTAGGAGAGATGTTTTCATCTCTACTTTCACTCTCCCTTGTGGTTTATTATCCAACTTCAGCTGCAGAGACTGCATCAGGATCTACGTAACTGTATTTTGTGCTGCAGACCAAGGTTATTATAATTAACGAAAACTAAAGAAATAACAAAAACTAGAGTTTTCAGAGAACGAGAGTTGAAAAAACATTTTCGTTCACTGAAATAAAAATGAGAGTTTTTTTAAAAAACGATGACTAACTGAAACTGTATTTTGTGGTTACAAAACTAACTAAACTTGCAGTGAAAATGTCCTTCGTTTTTTGTGTTTGTTAACTTTTTTCATACTTAAACCTTTTTGGTTGATATGAAACCTATTTCATCTCTCTGGTTTTATGACTTTCATTTCATTAATTTCATTTCATTTCATTTCATTTTATTAAGGATCCCCATTAGCTGATGCCATAGCAATCAGCTAGTCTTCCTGGGGTCCGTAACACATACAACATACAATACCATCACAATTAAGAACTCTACAAAAACAAAAATATCAACTAAAAACAAAACAAGTACATACAATATAAAATAGACAAACCCACACAATAGTTGACAATATAATAAAAATACTAAACCTACCCAAAAACTAAATACAGCTGAGTTATTCAAGACAGGTCATTCCCACAACACACCCACCAGACAAATTTCTGTCTTAGATAGACTTTAAGTTTCCTTTTAAAAACTGATTGACTGTAGATACAGCAGAGATACTGAGGCAGATCATTCCAGAGAGACATTGATCTGTAGATAAAAGAACGCTGTAAATCGTTTGATTTTGAACGAGGCAATACAAGCCAACCATTGCTGGACCCTCTTAATAACCTTATTGGGGCTGAGATGGATCAGACAAAGGAAATAAAGACAACATTTATTGTGACAAATACCCCATTACAAAAAAACTAACACTAAAACTAATAAAAACTAAACTGAAACTAAGCATTTTCCAAAAAATTAAAAACTAATTAAAACTAGCAAACTCACTCTTAAAACTCACTAAAACGAACTGAATTTGAAAACAAAAATTGACAACGAAATTATAACTAAAACTAATGTAAAATCCCAACATGGTCTCACAGGAATCCGTGAAATAGCCACGGATTTTGAGTTAAGCAAAATCCATGGAATAGCCACAGAATCACTCAAATTTCCATGAAACTGACACGGATTTCGCTACAATGCAAGTTAATGACAGTCATATCCCGTGGCTATTCCAACATACAAAGTGATTATGTACATTCACTGAGTGAATATTTATAAAATAAAACACATATTTCTCGCTAGAAATGTGATCAAAATCCATTTTTATGCAGAAACTAAGTCAAAACATTGATTTTTTCAATAAAAATGAGAGAACTGTCCGCCATGTTTTTTGTTCTGACCGCTGGGACCTTGAAAGTCACGTGACTTGGAACAAACCAATAGGAAAAAAATCCATGGAATAGCCACGGGATATGACTGTCATTAACTTGCATTGTAGCGAAATCCGTGTCAGTTTCACAGAAATTTGAGTGATTCCGTGGCTATTCCACGGATTCCTGTGAGACCAGGTTCAAAAACCCAAAACTATTATAACCTTGCTGCAGACTAGCTCTCCCACATGAGCCCTGACTTCTGTTTCTCTTCTCTTCTCTGTTTGTTTGTTTGTCTCCTCACACCTCCAGATGAGTGTTGGTCAAAGGGCCAAGCTGACCTGCTCACCTGACTTCGCTTACGGAAACAAAGGCCACCCGGGAATCATTCCTCCTAACGCCACCCTCATCTTTGACGTCGAGCTGCTGGGTTTGGAATGAAACAAATTCACAGCCTGATTTTGTTCTGTGTAAGTAATCTGCAACTAACATGAGCTAATGCTACCTCTACATCAGAAGACTTTGAAAAGATTTGGAAAAGACTCCTGGAAGACTATCAGCTCACACCTTCTCACATCTAAAGACAAGTGTTTAGAGTTTTTAGGGAAATATTTTAGTGTAAGCCCAGCATAACATGCTACTGTTATAGGACTGTGTATGACTGTTTCCTCTTCTAACATATTGAGAGTTCTGTGTAGAAATTCACACCTGGTGTGATGAATCAAAAGCCTTTACTACATGCAGTATGGAGAGAAGAACCCAGCATTGTTGTTCTCTGCAGATCAAACAATTTGTTCTATCTTATAAACCATGAGAAGCTTACATGAACAACAGATGTAGTGTACTAAAACAACAAAAGACAGCCAAAACCAGACAGCCTAAACATTGCTGCCTTCAGGACACAACTGCTGCAGTCATTCAAACGTTGACCACTCAACTGCTTCAGACATTAATTCCTCTGAATAGACCAACAACCAATCGGAGTGATGAAGCGTGTGACATAGAGTTAAGTGACACATGCAGGTTGAGGCGGGGCTTGGTCTGTTTTCAGGAACAAACATGGCGGCCTGGTCGCAATCTTTCTGAAATTACAGGTCACAAAAATGTGTTTCTGAAAACATTTGAGGCAATGTGGTGAAATAATCTTGATTCATATTTGATCAGTGCTGCCCATAGTCTGTATATAAATAATGGACGTAGTGACCGTGACGTCACCCGTTGGTTTGTGGCCCGTTGGAAACATCGAGTTCAGCGTTACACTCGTCGCCATCTTGTTTCCGATACGTGGAGCAGACCATATCTGGACTGTGGAGGAGGAGAGGGATCTGATCACTGACTACAGCCTCTCTACACCTCAACCTGACTGAGAGAAGCTGCTGCTAATTCATGTTAGCATTAACTGGAGCATTAACTGGGATGTTAGTTTTGGCTAGCAAAAAACAAAAACAAAATGTTTGTTACTGACCTCAGAAAACTGAGCAGCGACTCCTTGGAGTGTCTGTTAGTCTAACCAAATGCTGAACAAGACATTATTAATTAACAAAACGTTCAAATAAACTGTCATTAAGTGAAAATACAGTGAAAGGGTCAAAATTATGAGACCAAACCGCTAAACATCCTTTATATTAATTATATTAATACATAACTTCATTGACACGTTGCCGTGGATACGCATTGTTCTGCTTCTATTTTGATCACGGCTAGTCTTGTTAGTGACCTGTCAATCAAAGGTAGCCCCGCCCCAAATCATACGATTCTTTATCTTCTATTTTCTTCTAAATGGGGCCATTATTTGAACTATTAACATCAAATTGTCTTGAAGATGATTTTTTTACTAGTGATTGAGACCATAGTGTTGTCCTAAAAAAAATTTCTGAGGTAATAAATCAAGTAAGAAGTTTTCTCATTTTGCATTGAAATGAATGGACCAAAATCCTTCTGCAGCCAAACTTAGCGCCCCCTGCTGGAAGTTTTCGGTGGAATGCAGCTTAAGGCACTTCCTGGTTTGCCTCCCTGCTCAGACCTGGAGGTTGCCGCCTGGTTCTTCCTTGTTTGACTGTTGAGGTTCGTGAGTTGTGCTGGACGTCATCCTCAACTTCCAGAACAAGTACAAATGTGTTCGTCAGATTTGTTTAGTTTCCAGGCTATACAGATTCTGTAAACATATGCAAACATCTGTTCATAGAGACGACATGAAAGCAGATAAAGTCCTAATAACCAGAGCCCATTGTGGGGGAAATAACACATGTGTTGGACGTCTCAAGAATTTTTTTATTATGAATTAGAAACTGAAACTGTGAAAATCTAATATTTTATATTATAATGGTGTGAAAACAGTAGGCATGCAAGGTGCACCACTCTGAATAATGTGTTCCAGTAATTTCCATTACTATTAAAACCATAGTCCAGCCCGTTTGAGATGAGTGGAGGAGCAGAGGCATCGTTCATTTCTTCCCTGACAGTATGAACAATGGATTAGTGTTGACATACTGACTGAGGCTTGTTTAGCACTCAGGCAACACAAATGATTTCCATGTTGCCCGGGGAATAGCGGATACTTGCTCAGGCTGTATTTCCATGACATATGCAGTTAGAAACAAACATTTTAACATATCATCACAAACAGGCGTAATCTGTTAATTTGCCAAATACCAATAGAATCCCAATCATTTCTCTTCATTTACATTTTTGTTGAACCTCAGTAATTAGGAGTCCTTTGTTTAAAATCACTTATTCCAAGTATTTTTTTTATTTTACTTTACTAAAAGAAATGCTTTACAATAAAGAGTAAATGGAAATAGATACAGAAAACTTTTCAATTAGCTCAATCAAGCTACATTCCACATGGTCACAGCCAGAAAGTGTGAACAAATTGTGCACTTTTCTTTAACCTACTATCTGCTGGTTCACTGAAATATTAGAGAAAAAAATTTAATATATTCTCTCCATTAGTATAATTTAAACTTACATGAAGGCATGTAGTCCTTTGGCTCGGACAGTGCAGTGTGAGAATTCACCGTGCGTGCAGGTTTTTATTCTACAGAATTTAAAGGGATGATGTGCAGCCTACATGTTATGATTAGAACACACTGCTGTATGCAGTGCATGATTACCACTCAATAAAATATGCATACATTATGAACTTTTGTCCGTTCTACTTGGTTCCGACTGTCACGACCAGACTGGGGACAAATTTGGCTCCCATTCATTATGTATGTAAAAAGACTAATTTGCTATTCAAAGCATGCTGGGATACATGGTGTTGCGGACCAGGCTAATGGTGTCCACTGTATGCGACCAACTTGTCTAAACTCACCTACTTATTAAGTTTAGTTTAATTTATTTTAAATTTAATTTTGTTTTGTTTTTGTTTTTTGTTACCTTTGTCAATTCTGTATTTTATTGCACTTTTTGCACTTTTATGTGATGCACTTTGGTGCGGCTCAGCCGTCTGTAAATTCGCTTTATAAATAAATTTGACTTTGACTTTGACTTTGGTCCACGTTACCAGATATTCCAGCATGCTTTGTGTGATAAAAAGTGAATGGGAGCTAATTTTATCTCCAGACTGGTCGGCTTTAAGGCAGGCACAAGTTAATTTGAATTTGTCATGTAACCTGGGCACGCACTGGGAGCTGAGCGCGGGTCGATACCTAGCAGCTCTGATCAGTGGGGCAGAGGGAGCAGAAATTTTCACCGACCCTCAAGTCCCTCAAGATCCCCAACTAAAAGAGTTAAGAAAAGAATATCTACCTGACCATTTGACTTACGAATAGAGAGCGAACCAAATGGCATATTTTTGCAGGCCAACCCAGAGGTAGCATCACCTATGGGATTTTTGCATTGGATTTTGGATCATTAGCCGTGTTTCCACTACAGTTCAATACCCGGAATGAGTCGCATCTCACTTGCCGAAATGCCCCTAATTTGAATATGAGCCATCCCTAGTGGTTGTTTATTATTTATTTTTCTCCCTTGAAAATAGCCTGGTTGCTGATTGGATAGAATGCTCAGCGGGTTGTGATGACCAAAAAAAGACACAAATTACCAAAAAAGACACAAATTAACAAAAAATGACAAAAAAGGCACAAATTGACCACAAAATGATTAAAAAAAGACACAAAATTACCAAAAAAGACACAACATGACTAAAAAAAGATACAAAATGACCAAAAAAAGACACAAAATGACCAAAAAAACAAAAAAAATGACTTAAAAAAGACAAAAAATTACCAAAAAAGGCACAAATTGACCACAAAATGATAAAGAAGACACAAAATGACTATTAAAAGACACAAAATGACAAAAAAAGACACAAAATGACAAAAAAAGACACAAATTGACACAAAAAGGAAACAAAATCACCAAAAAAAGACACAAAATTACAAAAAAAAAAGACACAAAATGACAAAAAAAGACACAAATTGACACAAAAAGGAAACAAAATCACCAAAAAAAGACACAAAATTACAAAAAAAAAAGACACAAAATTACAAAAAAAGACACAAAATTACCAAAAAGACTAAAACACATGAACACTTTAACATAGTGGAGACAGAGCTGACTTCCAAAATGATTTTACTGGAAATGGTCTGACCCCCTACTTACTGTACTACTTAGTTTAGTATTTTGTTAGATTGCACTCTGGCCAGTGGTTCCTACAGGACACAGATCATTTCTGGTACCAGCCCACTTGTTTCAGTTTTCTTGAGTAAAGTGAGGAATGGACCAAACTCCCAGAAAGTCACTGCATTAGCTGTGTGATTAAACCCTTTGTACTGAGGAACATCTGGGCCATGCTGTTATTTAACCCTGAATTTTTGCTTCTTGTTGTCTTCACAGGTGACTTCCTACCTGGGTGACCTGGAGAGAAGCTAGGAGAGTCTGCACTTGATTCTATAAGAGGCTTGAGTCTATAGTTCCACTTCTTCTTTCATCAAACTATGACAGTTTGTGTTATTTTGTCTCTGTGACTGAGTGAATTATATTTTTCCATCATATTCTTCCTCCTAAAAAAAACCATGGGCCATAACCTTACAAACCTCCATGTTCTTAATCTTGAATTCTTTTGAATTGCGCTTTACTTTTCTTTGTGTTTTTTGAAGTGTTGGTTGTGCATGGTTACGCTGAGAAGTACAAAATACCAATGAACCACTAGCAGCGACATACATCTCTTATGAGTCAATGCGTACTAGTATTATAACGTTCAAGAGCTGGTGCTTGTTATATTTCAAAAAAAGTATATAGAAGAAAATGAAAAGCACACATTTGTATCCCTATCCAGCTGAGAATCAGAACAAATGAAAAGAGTGATAAGGCTTAGTGTAGAATTTAGTGGCTACCTGTAGTGAAACGTCAAGTCATGGGAGGCCTTAATGGTGCAACACAGGAAGTGAGTTTGCTACATAAAATGCCCATTTATATATAGTACCACTGTGTTTGTTTGGTTTTTATTTTTTCATGTAAATTGTTAACCCAAGTGTGAGCTACAGAGGGGTAATTGGCGCAAAGGAGAACCAATCTCAGTTACAGTTCTGACGTGTGCCTCAATATTCTCACCAGACACATGGTTCCTACCTTACCCTGTCTGCATGTTCTAGGTCCGATGGAAACCCTAGTATGTACATGTTGAAAGCTTTGCATCCATTTTGCGTTAATAATTGCCTTCTCATCTCGCCAAGTCTTTAAACCCCATTTAAAGCCATACACAGGTCAAACAGTGCATAGACAGGATTTGCGTTGACGCACATCAATTGGATTGGTATTGTTTTTCTTAGAAAAAAAGGGAAATGCTTGAAATTTACAAAAGGGGGTTGAGGAATCAATCAAATTGTGACCTCCCCCATTATTTTGTGTAACAACTTCAATCATGTATTTTTCAGATGCCAACTTTATATATCTGAGATCAAACAAAGCTAATGTATAACCTATGATAATGTTTTTCTTTTTCTTTTTTTTTTCTTTTTTTGCCAGTGTCAGTAAAGTACCACACTGCCAAACTGAAGTCTGTGTTGTGGTAGAAAAAGAAGCTGACACACAGGCATCCTAGTGGTTTTGTATCTCAAATAAAAAAGTTTTAAATGGAGTTTAATGAAGGAATATGCTGGCCTGGCTGTCAGATATTGACCGTGGCTGTCGATGTTACATATTGGCCAAGCTGCAACTGGTGCGGCAGCAGTCCACCTCTGTACTGTGTAGTTATTTGCTGATACGTTACTGTATGCAGACTAAACCAATGATGACATATTTAAAATAAAAGAAGTGCTCTCCACTTGGCCTTTTTTGTCTGTGTGTTTATGTGTGCGTGTGCTTGTTGATACAACAAAACAGAACCAGAAAGCACAGATAATGTCAAATTGAAAATAAAATAATTAATTAATTAGTTAACATACAGTCATGGAAAAAAATATTAGACCAACCTTGTTTTCTCGAATATGACGCTTATTTTAACCTATAAGAACCCATGGTGACAGGGGTGTAACAAACACTTTAAATCTTCTATAATCTCCCATATTCAGCTTTATGCTTCACATTAACTCATTAAATCCCTAAGCGACACATACTCAACACCCTGGTGTGGTGGTCATGTGACTGTGACAAGAAGTGACTTCTCCATAATGTGGGTGTGACTGGAAACAGAAATGGGAAAAAGTAGCTCATTTAAAAAATCATATTTTTTGTTGCAAGACTAAGTTTTTATCCCATTTAACAATTCTAATCCGTTAATAGGGTGCCCTTTATTGGATTTAACACTGAAAGTGCTATTGTAATTGGTCCGTTTATTATTATTCCGGAATAATAATTGCCTTTTTGCACGTGCTCAGTGCGATTGCCCCGTGGCCCTAATAAATGAATAAATGCAGATGTAACTGTACATTAGTGCAAGTATATATATATATATATATACATATGTGGTCCACTTGGTCTGTGGTATATCCCCCATAATTTTCTTTCAAGGATAAATGGGTCTGGGTTCTTATGCCTGGTACAAAATGACTAAAAAAAGACACAAAATGACTGAAAAAAAAGACACAACAAAAGACACAAAATAACTGGAAAAAAGACACAACAAAAGACACAAAATGACCAAAAAAGGACAGAAAAAGACTAAAAAAGACACACAATGACTAAAAAAAGACACAAAATGACTAAAAAGACACAAAATGACCAAAAGAAACACAGAAGAAGACACAAAATGACCAAAAAAAACACAGAAGAAGACACAAAATGACAAAAAAGGACACAAAATGACAAAAAAAAAGACACAAAATGACCAAAAAAGACACAAAATAACTAAAAAAAAGACACAACAAAATGACCAAAATTGTTCCGCTAAACACACAAGACACAAATAAAATAGAGTGACACTAGAATAAAAACCAGAGTTGGATGACAGGATCACACACACAATCACAAGATCACATTTATGTTGGTTTATCTTTGTTTCTTTTTGGTTTCAAATGTTGATCCAGTAAGTCAGAATAAAAAATCAATTATATATATCTATATATACCTCATATAGGTGAGGTTGTGCTGAAAAAAAAAATACCGGCAGGATGAAAAGGATTCAAAAATGGACAAAATAGCCCAAAACTCCATATAAGTTAATCTGTCTCTTGTGAGTCCCTGAACTTTAATACTGAATCACTGGAGTGCACCGTTAAAATTAAAACTCAACAATTACTTGTTTTTCTAACTAATATTTCTAAATCCTGAGATTCTAGTTCAAAGGGATAATGGGATCAAATGGTTTAAAAATCTAAATGAGCCACATTGGAAAGTTCCTGTACATGATTTATGGAAATAATGGTGTCATCTGATATTTGGAAACTCTGAGTCAGTGCCCTCCCATGGAGCTACGTATGTCATTAATAAGAGGAAACTGTGTCCTGATTTTGATTTTTTAACTTTTTCAAATATAATGATTCCATGGTTGGATAGAATTGAATTTATACAGCAGCAGTATGTAGCTTTTAACAGCACAGTTATACTATGTTTGGGGATGGTTCTACAGTGTGTTATGGTTATGACTTGCATTTTTTTTCAGGAACAATTTAACATGGGCTAAATGTAGTCAAACAATAATGATGTAACAACTTTCAATGAGGAGATTTTTGTGGATGTTGCAGTTTTCCATGTAATCATCTTGGGTTGGGTACTATATAGTGGACACTTAAATCAATCAACAAATCAATAAATGAATGAATTGATTAATGGCCATAAATTTCCTTTATCTCCTGGATCACAGATTACCTGACAGGAAGACCACAGTATGTCAGGTTGGGGAACTGTGTTTCTGGGACATTAATGAGCAGCTCAGGGGCTCCACAAGGCACTGTTCTGGCTCCACTCCTGTTCACACTGTACACAGCGGACTTCAAATACAACTCTGAGTCCTGCCACATCCAGAAGTACTCCGACAACACTGATATTGTGGCGTGTATCAGGAATGGACAGGAATCTGAATATAGGGATCTGATAAAAGCCTTCAGTGACTGGAGTCACAAGAACTATCTCCTACTGAACACCTCAAAGACTAAGGAAATGATCAGAGATTTCCGCAGGTTCAAGCCCCTCTTCAGCCAGTCTGATTCTTACAGAGTTACCAGACTAACTGAATTTCCCCTCGGGGATAAATAAAGTAATTTTGATTTGATTTTAAAGTACATTTACTCAAAGCACTGCAATTTTTAGGTACTTTTACTTTACTTGAATATTTCCACATTTGTAACTTTATACTTCTACTTCATTGCAAATTTAAAGGCAAATACTGTACTTTTTACTCCACTACATTTCGCTGACAGCTTTAATTACTTTTCAGGTCAAAATTTAACATAAAAACATGATTAATGATTCAATGATTCAGATCAAGTGATTATGCATGTTTATACATTAAACCACATAAAAGTATATGATATAGTTCAAATTAACCCTATACACAGCAGGAAAATGCTGCTTACATAATGCATCAACAATATTAATAAAGTAGTAATATATTTAGAACAGATAAAACCATCTGAGTGGCTCCATTCTGCATAACATTTACATTTACATTGAATCATTTAGCAGACGCTTTTATCCAAAGCGACTTACTGGAAAAAAAGGGGAACAAGCCAGATATATACAAGTGCTTTTACTTTTGATACTTTAAGTACATTATAATGCTGATACATTCGTATTTTTACTTAAGTAAGTTTCGAACGCAGGATTTTTACTTGTAGTGGAGTAATTTTACAGTGTTATATTAGTACTTTTACTTAAGTAAAATATCTCAATACTTCTTCCACCACAGTTTCTAAGTAAGTAAGTAAGGTTCTAAGTTTCCTAGAAAATGTATAGTAAAGTAAAGTACAGAAGTAAATGTACATATACTGTCCACCCTGAATACCACAACACCACAGCAAGGTTATTATAGTTAACGAAAACTTACGAAATAACGAAAAACTAGAATTAATAAACATTTTCATTGTCTGAAATAAAAATAAAAACCAGAGTTAAAAAAAAAAAAGATAACTAACTGAAACTGTTTTGTGTGGTTACAAAACTAACAACAATTATATGAAAATGTCCTTCATTTTCGTCTTTGTCAACTTTTTTCATACATGATCCAGTGTTTCTATAAGAAAGAGGATTCTGTTAGTGAACATATTTACCATGTGTTCCTGCATGTTCACTGAGACTGGGATGTCTACACCAAAATTCAAAACACCTGGAACTGTGAGAGTTAATAACCTTATTAGGGCTGAGATGGATAAACCAAAGGAAATAAAGGCAAAATTTCACTTGATAAAAAGTTGCAAAGTTCTTTTAAAGTAGATCAAATAAGAAATGTATATCAGTGTATGAAGAGGAGTGACTGTAAGCCCATACCAAATTTTTGATATTTGATTTTTTGATAGAACCACAAACATTTGCTTCAAGAAGTTTTTCTGACTGCCTGACAAAAAACATACGGTGTTTACGAAATGTATGGTCCAATGGTTATTACAGTTAACGAAAACTAACGAAATAATGAAAACTAGAATTGAATAAACATTTTCGTTAAGTGAAATAAAAATAAAAAACAGAGTCAAAAAAAAAGACAACGAATTGAAACTGTGTTTTGTGGTTACAAAACTAACAAAAACTAGCTAAAATTATAGAGAAAATGTCCTTAGTTTTCGTCTTTGTCAACTTTTTTCATATGTAAACCTTTTTGGTTGATATGAAATCTATTTCATCTATCTGGTTTTATGACTCAATAAACTTATTGGAGCTGAGATGGATCAGACAAAGTTAATAAAGGCAACATTTATTGTAACCTCTTTGAATCTCGCACCCAACACATAGCCCATTACAAAAAACTAAAACTAACACTAAAACTAATAAAAACTAAACTAAAACTAGGCATTTTCAAAAAATAAAAACTAAACTAAAACTAGCAAACTCACTCTAAAAACTAACTAAAACTAACTGAATTTGAAAACAAAATTTCACAACGAAATTAAAACTAAGACTAATAAAAATTCCAAAATATTATACTACTATTAAAACCTTGCACCACAGGTCATCATGGTGATTGTCACAAGGTCTGTTTCACCGTAGATATGTGTTTCTCAGGTGTAAAATAATAATCATGGTGAGTCAAAGTTCATGTGACCGGTAGGGGGCGGGGCTTACAACGTCAACATTGATTGACGTGGTGTGGACGACCAGGAAGCCAGCAGTGACATCACTTTCCAGAATTCCCCTTCAGCAAGACGGAGATCCAGAGAGCGACGAGAGAGAAGAAAACCGAGAAAACAGGAGTTCGCTGCTGTCTGGAAGTGTTTCTGCCGCTTTTACAACCAAGACTTTAAAGGTGAGCCTGTCTCTATCAAACCGCTAGACCGAACCCTCCCTAGCGGGAACTGTTACATCCAGGGTTGGTTTACCTAACAAGCTAACGGCTAGCTCTGTGCTTCCTGCTGTTTATGTCGGAACAAAGACGGTCCGCTTGGAGACTCCGCTAAACGCTCTGCTTTATCTACATCATACTCTCAACCTGCTATTATTCTGACTAACTAGCTACTAGTTCTGCCCTCGGAAACCAGTAAACAGCGGTTGGTTACATTTTAATGACTGTGCATTGAGGCACCATAACGTTAGCTTACGTTGATTTCAAACATTTCATAACACACTGTCATAAACTAGAGACAAACCAGTAGTTCCTCTCTGAAAATTATATACCGACGTTTGCCTCAATATGATAATATGAAGGAAACGCCTAATGTGTATTAGTATAATGAAACTAATATGACGTCACACTGTTAGAATAACCGCCTAAGTCATTTTATGTCCAAATTGGGTTTTTTTTGCCTAAATCATCTCCTCCTGATGGTAAAATCGCCTCCATCCTCAGTTGATCAGATCATGTGATTTTACCCCTTTAAGATCATCACTTCTTTGACAATTTGCCACATTCATAGGCATCAGATAAGAACCCAGCAAAGAAGAGCTAGAGGGAGGTCTTTTAGAAATCAGTTTAGTTTATCAGTGTTTTATTGTTGACACAAATATTGGTAGCACTTTATTTTGAAGGTGTCTACATAAGAGTGACATGAGCATGTCATAAACATGACATGGGATGTGTCATGAACATTAATGACACTTGGAAGTAACATTAATGCCCATGATACTTGTCATGTCATGTTTCTGACAGGCGTGTGTGACTCTTATGTAGACCCCTTCAAAATAAAGTGTTACCAAAATTTGCTTAAGTCACAAAGGCATGTTCAAAAAATTGCCTAAGTCATTTATTTCTCTTAAGTCACATAATTTACAGACAGTGTTATTACTATGGCAATAGCCATCCTTTGTTACATCCTTTTTGAGTGAAATGATCAATAAATGTCATATGTTACACTTTTGGTTAAGTTTTTTGTGTTTCCTGCAAAACTTGAAAAAATTAGTTAGGCGATTATTTTAACAGGGTAACGATGAGCTAAGCCCTGCGTATTATCTCTGAGCCTGTGTTGTTCTAGTGTTAGTACAGTTAGCTAAGTTAGCTCCTGGTCCCTGTTTATGAAGGATAACGGTATGTGATGTGTCCCTGACGTCTGAACTCATACGACACAATGTGGCCCAGTAGAAAGGGTGTAGGTCAGCTCAAAGCAGTCCAGACCTCTGTTTCGTTTTACTGTGTCAGTCCCCCCTCCCACTCCCTCTGTCTCTTTCCCAGCCATGTCAATAGACCGGAATAAGCTGCCAAGAAGACCACATTCTTCTATCTAACCAATTCGTTCAGGCTTACTGGAGTTTGCACTCTCTTTCCTCTCCAGTTTCCACCAGAGCTTTTGCTTTGTTTTACTATAAACTTTCAGGCTGAGTAGCAATGAGCACAACGGTCATTTACTGCTCTCAGTAAAACAATAATATACAGACTAGTGGTCGACCGATACAGGTTTTTTTAAAGGCCGATACCGATTATTTTGACATCAGTCTTAACCGATCCCCGATATGTGCTGCTGACTTTTTTGGGCTGATTCTTGAAGCCGATATTGCCTTTTCTCCCTCCATTTACATGATAAAAATGACACAATGATATCAAATGTTACACAAGTCTCAATTTAATCAAAAAAAGAAACATTTATTAACAAAACAAACAAAACATATTAACAGTTGGATAGCAAACAATGTGTATGTTGTTCTAGGCCTTGAGGTGGTGGCGCCTTACATGATCCACATATTTGATGTGTTTTTCTTTTTTCCGGTATCAGCAGCAGCTCACCAGAGAATGGCAGATGTTGCACCGAGCCTTGCCTGCTGTTGGCTCAGTGAAATGGGCTAATTGATCGGCGAACGCACGCACATATCGGCCGATGCCGATACAAGTAAATAATGAAATATCGGCCCGATATATCGGTGTACCTCTAATATAGGCCAAACTTTTAACTCCTGTTGCTCTTACCAGAAGAGTTGAGACACTGTGTAAAATGTAAATAAAACCATGCTAAAATGTGCTAAACCTTTTTGACATATATTTAATTGAAAACTTTACAAAGACAATATATTTAATGCTGTACTTTATCAACTTTGTGGGTTTTTGTAAATGTACAGTTATTCTGAATTTGATGCAAGCAACACATTTTGAAAAAGTTGGGACAGGAGGAACAAAATACTTAAAGTTGTGGAACGATCAAAAACACCTGTTTGGACCATTTACAAGCAAGGATGGGGAGCGGTTGACCACTTTGTGAAAAACTGTGTGGGCAAATAATCCAACAGTTTAAGAACAACATTTGTCATTGAACAATTGCAACAATTTCATCATGTATAGTCCTAACATCATGAAAAGATTAAGAGAATTCAGATACATTTTTGCATGTAAAGGGTAAAGTAGACAACCAACATTGGATGCGTGTGACCATTGATCACTCAGTCGGTATTAAAAACCAACACAATTGTGTAAAGGACATCACTACATGGGCTTGGGAAAACTTTGGAAAGCCGTTGTTGGTAAACACAGTTTATAGCTTCATCTAGAAATGCAAGTTGAGACTCTGCCATGTAAAGCAAAAGCCATGTGTCAACAATGACGGTAAACATTGCAGACTTCCCTGGGCCTGGTAAATTGTGCCTTGGTCTGACGAGTTCACCCTTCAAATCGTTTTTGGAAATCATGGACGTTTTGTCCTCTGGGCTAAAGAGGAAGCATAAGAGCAAACAACAGCATTCTGTTTTATTGATTTATAGAGAGTCACAACTTTTTTATATTAGGGTTTCATACAAATGTAGGAAATTTCCCTTTCCATTTCACAGAATGTCACTTGTCCACTTCATTTGAACTGCAGTGGCAGAAGTGACTCAAGGATTAGATTATGTCATTGCTGCCCGAACTCATTTTTTCCAGGCTTATTCACTTATACCTCGGGCCAGCTACTCCGAATGAGGGAAGAATATAAAGCGAGCAAACAAACACAGCTGCAAAATAAACACTAGAAGGTATTAAAATGCCCTGCTGTGTCCACCAACACAATGCTGCACTTGTCTGTGAGGACTGAGGATAACAGAGTAGAGTAGTGGCTGGAGTAGCTGAGAGAGTGGCAGTAATCTGATTATGGTCAGAATGATTTTCTTATTTCAGGAACTCTATTCTCTTGTTTTTTGATATTTTACTGTCATCCTCCTCCTTTTGTTCCCTGTTATTTTTGTTGAGTAAGAGATGTGTTCACATGTCTTGTGATTGTGACACACAGTTGTTACAGTATGGTGAGGAGAATTGGTCAAAAAAACAGTAATGCCTCTGTGACTGGGAAGACTGAAGTGATATAAGATTGATTTCTTTGCATTTTTGCCTTTTTTGTAGGGAATCTAAAACATTGACTTGGACTTGAATCTGAGCCAAGTCTGACCTTATCGGATGGATTGTGTATGACCAATCCACCTTGAATACACTTTTATTTGTCATTAATCAAGGTTGAAAAGTACAGAGTACAAACACTTGGAACTGTTGGCCAGATCTCTGAGTCATTTGGAGGAGATAAGAACAACAATAAGGGGGTTGGGGTAATCAAGACATGGAATATCGGAATATGGAAGGAATATTATTGTTAAAAAGAAAAAAAAAAAACAGATCATATTTTGGTAAAAAACAGACAAACCCAGAGCTTAGTGTAAAAAATGTAAGGATTCCAGCTTCTTTAATGTGAATATTATCTGGTTTCCTTTGTCACCTACAGTAATAAACTGAAGATGAAAATCGGTGCTGATCACAAGTCTTCAACTTTTTGAAAATTTCATAGACCAAACAGTAAGAAAAAATAAGAGAATATTAATTAATAATGTAAATGGTAAAGAGCCTGATGAAAAAAACAGTCAAACTGGTGATTGATTTTTTTGATTTTGATTTTATTTGACCATTCTTGATATAAAAATATGAAACGGCAACCTGTGCCATACGTTATATATATAAAAAAAAATAGTCAGGGATAACACAATAAAGCCATAAGGCTTATTTCCCTAATGGTGATGTTGCTATTTACATTATAGGTTATGTACACTGCAAAAAAAGAAAAGTTGGGTGAACTCAAAATTTCAAGGCAACAAACTTCGACAAAATTTTAAGTTGGACAGTTAAACTTAATATTTTAAGTTTTGTTTTTGAGTTTGCTCAACTCTGAATTCAGATTTTTGTCAACTCAACTCTAAGTTGTACTAACTTATAATTTTACATTATAAGTTATAATAACTTTTAATACTTACTTCTGCTAACTTCTGCAATGTGCTGAATTGGCACGATTGTAATGCTGCTATGAAATGTCAGGTAATATTGCGACCACAATTTTGAGTTAACATTGATACGCTAATGACTACTCTTGTAGCTGTAACAAGCAGCGCCGCCAGCATCAGTTAGCCGCTAGCATCAGTAGGCCGCTAGCATCAGTTAGCCGCTAGCTTTCGCTGATGACAGAATTTCAACGTTTCCCCGCATTTCACAACAAAGAAATAAGAGTTAGCAGAACTATTGTCCCTTGTTCTGAACCCCAACTTAAAGATATAAGTAACAACAACTCACAGACTTGTTTTTGAGCAGACAACTGTCTTCCTTTGTTGTGCTAACTGACATTATTGCCCTAAATGTCAATAGTTTATATTTTCAAGTTTTACCAACTTAAATCACTGTTTTAGGCCAAAAAATACAAGTTGGCTTTTTTGCAGTGTACCTTAGACCAGCAGCATTTAACGTTAGATGTAATCAGTGTATGTAAGTGTGAGCATTAGTGTATATCAAGGCGAATTAATTAGATTTACAGAAACAGATGTCTCAAACACACTTGTGTTTGTTACCTGTCATCGCCCTTCTGCGTGTCTCAGCATGCTCTGCTCTACTGTTTGCGTAATCAGTCAGCTGACTGACTGTTAACTTTCATTTCCTCTCTCCCCTTCAGGCTGCTGTTATGTTTAAGGGCCGTGGTAATGAGTTACTCTGAGTACTTCAGAGTCTAGTTTGGTAGAAGTAGACCACCATTATTGTTATCTTAATAATGGTTATATTATCAGAAACCCTGAGGGCTAATAACCATTGTTTTTGCTTTTATTCTCTGTTTTTTTCCGCTCCACCCATGTTTACTCATGTATTATTAGCAGCCTGTCAGTATCACAAGTCACCGATATGTACAGGCCATTGTGTTTTTCAGTGTAATTCCATTGTTTGACCTTCAACAGAAAGCTTTGCAGATGTACAATGTTGAATACAATAGAAAGATGTCATTACTTCTCCCTCGGTACCCTCTGTCTTCCTGGTACTGTGGTCCACATATCTGTCATTTACAGAAATAGAGCAAAGCCAAAATCAACACGCACATTAACTTATCAATGCTTATTGACATTTCTGTCTGCTTGCTGGTATACTGTATTTGCAATGCAGGCAGGTTTTGTAATTTAGCTTGAACTAAATTGCTGCCTTGTTAATACATGCCAAGCATTTTCAGGTGTGATAGCTGTGGTTTGTGCTACTTTCTGCATATCACTTATGTGATCTATGTTATCTATTTCAACAGGATGTTGCTGAAAGCTGCATATGGCTACAGAGTTGGTTTTGCTTCTCATAGCAATCAACAACAACATCCCTTTCAAACCACAGTCATTTGATTTAATGTTAATGTAGAGTATGGCTTAATGGAGTGTAAAAGTAATGGATGACATTTAGGTAATATGAGGTTCTCCAGCCAGTAGTCTGGCGAGGCTGAGCTGGCTTCTTGTTAACTCATACAGCTACTGCACTGTCCTTCCTTTCTTACTGGAGGTCCTCCACATAAGCCGTGTTTCCTTTTAGCCAGGCGGCTTAGGACCAGATTTGAGAAGAAAGGGGACACGCCGGACAAAAGCACCAAAATCTTTCCACATGCTCTCTATCACCATAGGTATCAATTTTTGGTAGGAGCCACTTCATCAAAATTGCAGATCGGAGATGGCAGCCATATAAAGTCTATGAGAAACAATAAATCTTCCAAGCCACTTAGAAGGTCAATCTTGGTGTCAAAATCTACATTTTCTGGGTCAAGGAATCATTTAAAGCTGTTGAGAATATCACTAGATGACTCACTGTAAATAATGTTTTGATCAAGATCTGACATGAGATGAAAGCTTTACCTTGATTTGTTTGAGCAATGTACATGGCAGCTAATCCTCACTCTCCCATGAACATTGATTCCAAACATTTTCAACTCAGGATTCCCTGATGCAGCACTTGAAGACCTACCAGTCTGGTTGAAAATGAACATATCTATTTGATCAAATAATCATCTAGTCTCAGGCAAGTCTCAGGCCACACCATCTCAAATGTCCACTCACTCAGCGTGTCTCCATTACAAAAAGGCCCCAGAGGGATTTAGAGACTCCGGAGGTGACATATGGTTTTCGACCGTCACGTAATGATTTAGCATCAGTTTCGACCGTGACGTCACATGTGCGACGGATTAAACGCGAGAGACTCAACTGTGCACAACGTGTGCTGCTGATCATAAAGAAACCAGCATGGCTAATTATGCACTGCGTCTCCGCTGATCATAAACATAATGATCTGAATTAACCGGCATCGCTAACTGTGCTTGTTGTAAACAAACAGAGATCGTTAAGTGAACACCTCCTGCAGCAGCAGCACATACACACTGTACTGCTACAGAGCTAACTGTTAGCCTATTAGCAATTTGCAGACTGGACACTAAGGGGTTAACATCCCCTCCTGTAAATGACAGAAAATATTTAGATCACTGCACTCACAGCTGTTTGTGTTTTTTTTCAGGATGTCCCTGTATCCATCCCTCGAGGACCTTAAGGTCGACAAGGTGATCAAGGTGAGTGCGTTAGTCGAAATCGATTCAGATTCATATTAGTAGGGCCTGGACTCGATTAAAAAATGAATCTAATTAATTAGAGGCTTTGTGATTAATTAATCCCATTTTAATCGCATATAAATATTTGACCTGAGAACCGTGAGAAGTAATTTTTTTCACATGGATTTTTAGTATACCATTGAATAATGACTGGATACATAAGCTTAAGCAACAAAAGTATTGTTTATTTTTGTTCAAGTCCAACAGACCAGTGCAATTTTTGCCATTAAGTGTAGCAATAGCGTATTTAGAGCAGTCTCATCAGCTTCTTCCTTCATGTTCACTGTGGTTTGTTGTTGTTTGAACTCATGAACGCTAGTTGGTGCTCCAGTATAATCGGTCCGCCTGAAACTCATCCAGTGAGAAACGTTCCGCGGTGCAAAAATAAGTGCGTAATTTTTTTAACGTGTTAATTTTTGTGTAATTAATTCATTTTAATTAACGCGTTAAAGTCCCGGCCCTAATTATTAGCTCTGTAGTGTTTAGTAGTGTAAGCACATATATTTTGCAATTTATGCCATTGGCATGATTACAAAAAGAGCTTTTTCTTCTTGAGCCTGTGTTCAGTAAGCAATGTTGCTTACTGAACACAGGCTCAATGTTGTATGTTTTGCAAAAAGCAAATATAATTTTCAGAGTTATATAGCAAATGCAGCAAAATCAAGGATTACTCAAAATTATGAAGTTTTTGAGAGTTACTAGTATTAATGAGGCACAGCACCCGGAGCTTTAAATAGAAAGCCTGCTGGTGATGTGGGGTTTAGTGATCATTTGGGAGGCAGAGGAATCTAATAAAAATCCAGTAGCATTATGGGAAATGTAGGATTTGGAGTTGATCAATATTAAAAACCAAAAGGATGCCTTGGTCTCTAGTTTTAACCATACTGTCTTTATCTTTTAAGTCCCCCAAATTAACTGACCCTTCACTAAGTCCTGTTCCCCTTGGTAACTGTTTACTGGCATGGTAATATGGTGTTTTCAACAATGTTAGTGAGAGATATTTCTAATGAAATAATAGCACATTTCTGGAATAACAGTGCATAGATATCACAAGGCTGTACACAAAGGGGACTATATAGCTTTTGAGAGCTGCATTCACAGTATAATTCTGCTGGCACAGTATTGTGAATGAAGAGATGAGAAGTGTCAGCGATAACCTCCCTTTTAACTATACATATGAAGGACAGACAAAGACAAGAGACAAGTAATGTTCTTACACAGCAGGTTAAGTCAATACTTGTTGTTTTAAGCAAACATTTAGTCACGACTCCCTTCAGGGTCTGAAACTTTTAGCTGTACGCTTGTAGCGACAGCGGAGGTTAGCACAACAAACTACTGAACGAGTGTGCAAGTCAGTCAGAACCTGTCAGCTTTATCAACAATAGCATGCTCCAGATGTGCTGATCAACGGGATGAAGACAAAGCAAACTCCTTATTCCCAATGCTGTCAGCAGCTTTAACACTGCTGCCAGACTTGCAGGTTCCATATGTTCACAGATTTGGCTTTTTTTTTTTTTTAACACTTTATTTGTGATTTTTCAATTATCATACAGAACAATCATATTCTCTGTTTTACAAACAATCACCAAAAAAAAAAAACAATCCTGAAAACAAACAGAGACAGATCAAGCTCAAAATCAGCGTGACAAACTCGTAATAGACAACAGACAGGAAAAGACAAGAGGAGAAAAACAAAAACAAACAAAAACAAAACGAAACAACAACAAGTGCACCTAATACTTCATGTTACAGGATTGTTCAAGGGCAGGTGTAATCATTCAGAATTCCAGTTCCAGGCCAGGTAAATTGTTCACATAAGTTATTAGAGGGTCCCAGGTTTTGTGGAATCTGTCAGTGGAACCGTTGAGGGTACATCTGATGTTTTCCATCTTAAGGTTCTGCATAACGTCCCTTATCCAGTGGTGATATGATGGAGGAGTGGCAGCCTTCCACTTGAATAAAATTAAGCGCCTAGCTAATAAGGAGGAAAAGGCAATGACCCTCTGTAAGTGAACAGGGGGAACAGATCCCGTTGGATCAGATAACCAGATTTGGCTTTTTTTCTTGCAATTTCAGGGTTAATGTTACATGTGAGCGCTAGCATAAAACAAAACCCTGAAAGCTTGACAGGCCACGGGCAGATTTAGGTTGGGCTTAGTGAATCCAATCCAATCCACTTTATTTATATAGCAGAATTTTAGCAAACACAAGGTTTTCAAAGTGCTGCACAACAATAAATAGATAACACAATACAAAGAGATGTACAAAACAATAGAACAGTAAAATACAATTAGATAAAATCAATTAAAAATAGGATAAAATAAAATAAATTAAATGTAAAATGTACTGCCCGCAGTAAATAAAATAAGATATGCATGTATACAAATAAAAACAAAAAGTCATAAAATCATAAAATCAACACTTTACGTGGCGTAGTGATGGGTCATTTGAAGTCAATAGAAAGTCTCTGATTACTTAATCATGCAGTACCCTTTTGAAATTTGCTTGCCATCAAAGATATCTTTTATGGCCCTGGTACAAGAAAAAGTAATCTGCAATCACTTCATCTGATTAAGGTCAAAGTTGTATTGCACAACCACACAGAGTACTTAATTTTGAAGTGTACTGAGGTACACTTAACTCACACTAGCTTAAAATGATTCATTCAGGGTTTAAGAATAGAACAATTATTCGATTAATCGAACAATAATCGATTATTAAATTAATCGTCAACTATTTTGATAATGGAATAATTGTTTTTTTAAATAAGTCCGATAAGTCCAAATTCTCTAATTTCAGCTTCTTCAATGTGAATATTTCTGGTTTCTTTGTTCCTTTATGACAATAAACTGAATATCTCTTTGGTTTTTGGACAAAACAAGAGATTTGAGGACGTCATCTTGTGGTTTGGGAAACACTGATTGATATTTTTATACATTTTATTGACCAAACAACTAATCGATTAATCGTTTAAATAATCGAAAGATTAATCAAGAATGAAAATAATCATTAGTTGCAGCCCTAATTAAGAGTGAATGTTATTTTATAAGAAATGCACGTCTTGAAAAACGTGCATTTCTTATCTAGATTAACTCTACTGCAATAATTTCGACTCTCTTTCTCATTTGTGTCGCCTTTCATCCAATATTTACCATTTTAAGTCCAAGTGCACTTCCAGTTGACCGTACACCTGATTCCTTTCTAGGCCCAGGCCCAGTATGCCCAGACTGCCACCCCCATGCCAGCCATCACCGAGGGAACCTACCAGCCTCAGCCTGTCACTGCTGGGATGCCAGGATCAAGTGAGTCTCACAAATACTCTTGAAGTTTTTACAGAGTACTTCACTCCTGTATTACTGACAGAAAATCAGCCAAAAAAAAAACCCTTTTTCCCTAAGGCGTCATACCTTCACCTGTATCTGCATTTCTTTTTTCCCTTGTCATTCTGTCTCTTTTGTATGCTTTCTCATGCTGGATATTTGTTCATGTCTGTATGTGGGGGGTCTGTGGTTGTGAGCCTGTGCTATTCTTTGGAGAAGAACAGCTCCGTAGTATTAGGGATGGATAAAGACAAGTGGAGTGGGAGGCCTGTGATGGGAGGAGGAGTTATAGAGTTTTTGGACAATAACAGGAGTAAATGGGCCCCCCACACCGGCTATGATTTCTCTCTTTCCCTCTGTGTTTGCGACTCATTATTTCTTTCCCTCTCGTTGTATTTTGCTTGGGGGAAATGTTTCTGTGAAAGTAGACATGAACTGCGCAGTAAGCCAGGCTGAGGTGGAAGAAAAGAGAGAAAAAAGGAGGCATCCACAAAAGATTAAAAGTGGCTAAAAGATGGGCAAGGGGCCCTTTTTAGAGATTACAGAACTCAACTCTTCTACTTATTTTCACTCACTTCTCCCCCTTCACCATTCTCCCACTCATTCAGTTTCCCTTTTCTCTGTTTGGATGCAAAGTCCTATGGGCTTTTGGTCTTTTGTTTTTACCTCAGCTGTGAGTCACCATGGAGACTGGCTCTGGCAGTTGTGCTGGGACAGGGCATGATGGGAGACAGAGAGAGGAGGAGGAGTTGCTTTTGAAAAGGAGGGAGGGAGGCGGAGAGACCAGGGGTGTAAGGCTGCATTCACACCAAATCAGGTGATGCAGCGTTTAGAGTAGAGCAGAGTCTAACCCCCACATATAGCACAAGCATGGACCGTATAAAAATAATAGGGCCGGGACTTTAACGCGTTAATTAAGATTAATTAACTACACAAAAATGAACGCGTTAAGAGAATTGACGCATTTTAATCGCACTTATTTTTGCACCGCGGAACGTTTCTCACTGGATGAGTTTCAGGCGGACCGATTATACTAGAGCACCAACTAGCGTTGATGAGTTCAGACAACAACAAACCACAGTGAACATGAAGGAAGAAGCTGATGAGACCTTTGGTTGGCCCCGTGGATGATGGGACATTTAGTTACTAAAAACCAACGGATGGAAGCGTCGATAAGAGCATGGTTGTGTTGCTATGCAACAAGGAATTCACATATCACCGCAGCACATCGAGCCTCAAGTATCACCTCAATTCAAAACATATAGCAGCTAGCGGCTAGTGTGGTAGCTAGCGTGGATTGTGTTTTACTTAAAAAACCAAAGTATTCTAGTTTACAGAAGGTCTACCTACCTATAGGCTACCTGAATTTATGAAATGTACTATATTTATAAATATGCTATTGCTACACTTAATGGCAAACATTGCACTGGTCTGTTGGACTTGAACAAAAATAAACAATATTTTTGTTGCTTTAGCTTATGTATTCAGTCATTATTCAATGGTATACTAAAAATCCATGTGAAAAAAATGACTTCTCACTGTTCTCAGGTCAAATATTTATGTGCGATTAAAATGTGATTCATTTCAATGAATTAATTACAAAACCTCTAATTAATTAGATACATTTTTTTAATCGAGTCCCGGCCCTAAAAAATAATCAATACAGTGTATCTCATTGGTTTGTGGAAGGCAGTTTTTGAACATTTGGTTCTGAATTTAAGGCATTTAGGGACAGATGACGCTATAAACCAACACTAGTGTTAGCTTCCTGGCTTAGTTTGCAAGGAGCAATCATTTTAGACAAACAGCTGACTTGTTAGGGCCTTTTAGTCCAACTGAAGACTGAACAAATAGTTAAAGTAAATCTAAGTAACATACGGCTGTGGCAATATGTCTCTCTCTCAGTGTAAACGTGGGGTTTTGCGATTAGCTGCAAGAACAAGTAAAGTGAGATAATATTGGATTGAATAAAAGAGCATCATGGATTTGCATATGTGGGTAGGTGTAGAGCATGCTTGTGTGGGAGAGGTGAGTGGAAGAGATGGTGATAATACAGGAGAGCACAAATACATAAATGAAAGAAAATGTTTTCTGAAATAATGAAACACATTTACTGTTTTTTTATAATTAGCCTGGTGGAGGAGTACAGGATGAATCATGATCTCTGTCATTCGAGCTTTTTCTGTTTGGCCAACAACGTGTGGGTGTTTTCTGTATCATGACCACAGCCATCACCTGTACCTGCGCAGTGGCTGATTTGTGAGTGCTCGGGTGGAGTGTGTAAGTGGTTGAAGTGACTTAATCAAGTCATGTTGACTTTAGACTTGACTCCACCTGGTGCAATAAGTGCACAGTCACTGTTGTTGAAACAAAAAGAAAAATTATTATTGAAAATAGGGTTGGGCAATGTCTACCCCGTCTGCATATTAGGGCTGGGCGGTATGTACCAAAAGTCATATCCTGATACATTTAGGCTGAATATCGATATACGATATATATACCGATGTTTTTATCATAAAGTAAGAGCAAATGGTCAGTCAAAGTCAAAGCCAAATATGACATGTCACAAGTAGTTTTATTGTAACCGTTTTTTAAAGTGCACATTAAATATAACAACAATAATCAAAGCTCCATAAAGTGCAAATTTAAATAAAAAAAATCTTTAAAAAAATAGCCTATGAAATAAAGTAGGCCAATCTTTTTCTGAAATAAATATATTTATACGAGAAAAGAATAACGAACAGTACAGAACCCTAGTAAGGGCAGCATTTGTATATAAAGAAAGAAAGAAGAAAGAAAGAACTATATCGATATATGCGATATGGTCTAATTCCATATCACATTTAAAAATATATATCGA
Source organism: Centropristis striata (assembly GCF_030273125.1). Taxonomy (NCBI): domain Eukaryota; kingdom Metazoa; phylum Chordata; class Actinopteri; order Perciformes; family Serranidae; genus Centropristis; species Centropristis striata. Next base: position 11,225,714 of record NC_081521.1, read on the forward strand.
TATATCTTTTATATTGATATATCGCCCATCCCTATTGCATATTATGATGTCCATGGTAAAACGTCTCAATAGATGATGATATTGTTCTTCCATACATTTTATATACATGTATGTTGTATGTTGATTACTATTTTATTCGTTTATGCACATTTGAGCCCATTCACAGCCTATACTCACCTACTGTCCTGGTCTTTCTTTATTTTCTATTGACGAGTAGCCAATCTGCAAAAATATGCATTCATCACCGAACCTGAACCATAAACTGACAACTTTATGTGTTTTAGTAGCACAATCGTTCGGACTTCTGACTGAGACAAGGGACTTTTACATCACAACGATGGGCTCAGTGGTCACTGACTGTCAGTCATTGGCATTGAACAATGGCATTGTCCATCTACTCAACCCCTTAGAATCAGTGAGCTACTTCATGGCACTGTATGTAGCTCTTGTTGGTTGATCTATGGGTGACATGAGAGTTATTAGTATTGTTTGCATTCTTATTTGTCCCTTGAATATTCCATGTTAAATCTGTGTTCAACTGACTCAGGGTTGGGGAAGGATCTGCTAGGCCTGTCACGATAATTACTATATCGACTTATCCTTCAATATATAAAAATAGACACAGTCGTTTTTTTCTGGAAACAATATATTGTCGTTTACATGTGTGACTTTTTGTGCTTTTTTGTGTTGTGTTTAAAGTAATGCTGCAAATGTCTGACAGGCAGTAAGAATTGCTGGAAAAAAACAAGCAGCCGTTCCAGCTTTTTATATCATATTTTAATAATAAAACAATATTAAAATATTATAAAATATATTCATAAAATATTTTACTTGTTTTGGTTGTAGTTTACTTATTTATGTTTTATTTATCTAGGCTATTTTAATATTTCTTTTCCACATTTCAATTCCAGTGTTTAATATTCTCAAGATTAAAAAAATAATTGTTGTGGAAAAGGATGTACTTATTCCGGTCTAATATAGTTATAAAACTAAAACAACATAATACAACAATAATATAGTTTATCGTGATAGTTTCTGTGAAAATATATCGTCCTACAAAATGTGTTATGGTGACAGGCCGAGGATCTGCTATGTCTTGTATAGACTGTGTAGTTGATCTGAATGTTTACAAGATATTTGGTTTAATATTAACTCTGGCAGAGTAAGTGATAATGAGTCAGCTTTACATGCAGGCATCTGTTGATTTCATCTGCTAATTTATCATATTAAACTATTGGATAAAACTATCAAACTAAATTAGACATTTTTTGTTTTGTTTTTGTTATTCATTTCCCTTAACTGCTTATGTGAACTTGAGTCAAGGCTGGAGGCAGTCCCAGCTGACATTGGAGAGAGGCAAGGTAAACCAAGACACATGAGCCCTTTTCGTGCTGCGTTTACGCAAAAGTGTAAAGTGCAAAAGTGCCGTAACGAGCTCTGCTGGCATTTAGCACAATGTGTGTACAATAAGTGACAGCAGCAACATTCAAAACAGAAGATCTTCACATTGTGCTGTTTCTTGCTGTAGAGATTCTACATACTCGAGCAAAGTTGTTCTGCATTTTGCTGAAAATGATTCGATTACTGTCAGATTCAAGTGAGAGGTGTGTTTCTGATGATACGCTAGGTCGCACAAAAAACGTACGTCACACATTATCTGTCTCACCAATTTAACGCCTCTGTTACTACCTCAGAAGGCGGTACAGAGCCGGGATCACTCGGTCCCCCCATTATTCCTCTGGGACGTTCAGACTGAAGGTGAATCATCACAGAGACGTAAATATCGTGTCTTGTAATGGCTGTCTGAAAGGGGCAATACAGACAGACAATCATTCACAGTCTCATTCAGGTCACAAGCCCTAAAGGAAACAATGTGACACATTCCCACTTCTGACGAAGACATGCAGATAAAAGACAAAATATAGAGGTGATGTTTTCTTGTTGCTGGTGGAATATGATGGAAAAGCAGCCTTACCCTAGGGCTGGGCAATATGGACCAAAAGTCATATCCCGATATATTTAGACTGAATATCTATACACGATATATATCCTGATATTTTTATCACTAAGTGAGAGCAAATGTTCAGTCGAAGTCAAAGCCAAATATGACATGTCACAAGTAGTTTTATTGAAGCCATTTATTTAAGTGAACATAAACACTGTATAGCAGGAGTACCTTTTTTTCAAATCAAAGTTTAATAAAGTGCACCTTTTAAATAAAAAAATATCTCAAATAAAAATAGCCTATGAAATAAAATAGGCCAATCTTTTTCTGAAATAAATGCCTTTAAATGAGAAAAGAATAACGAACATTACAAAAGATATGACTAACCCTAGTACGGGCAGCATTAGTACATAAAGCAGCTTGCCTGGATCAAGGATCACAGCTCAAAATTGAACTATATGGATATGTGCGATATGGTCTAATTCCATATCGCATTTAAAAATATATCGATATATTTTTTTTTTTTCAACAATATATTTATTGAGTTTTGTTTTACAAAGTTGACACATAGGTCACAAGAAAAATACAAAACAAGCCAACATACAAGAACATGGCGGCCAAAGGTAGCATCGTTTAAGAACAAAAGTCCTTGAGGATCCATTCAAAAAAGGGTAAACAGGGGCAAACATAAAGATAATTCCTTAAACCACTGTGATATGCTTGGTTTACCAATGTTTTTCCATGTTAAAGCAATTACTCGTGTCGATATATCGCCCAGCCCTACCTTACCCATATGCGGAACACTTTTCATATACTGCCTTTCTTCTTGGCACTTTTTCTCTGCACCTACAAACTGTGTTAATTGGTAGGAAATTCTGAACTGGCCAGCGTGCGTATTCACGTCTGCCCCTTTTGCAGCCACTGGCTGATTTGCTTGTTTTCCTACCTCTGACCACCTTCCTTACACGTCCTTTCTTTCACCTTTGCCAGGATAATTGCAATTGCTCTGCAGCAAGGGCAACGGCAGGCTCTTGTTGCCAAAAAAAGTGATGCAGTCATGCAGACAGGCACAAAGAAGGACAGACAGGTACGCTCACACTTCCCAAGCAGGGAAGTAGACAGGAGAAGACAGTGGAGAGAGACTTGAAACAAAAAACAATAATAATAATAATAATAATAATGCATTCAATTTTATAGTGCTTTTAAAGGTACTCAAAGTCACTTAACATAACAGAAATTACACACACACAAACACAAAATGCAGAAGAAAACAGAACTAAACAGAGATGAGGAATTCGAGTTCACGTCTTGTAAGCTATTTTGAAAAGGTGGATTTTGAGTTGATTTTTAAAGGTGTGGAGGGAGTTGGAATTGCGGATGTGAGTAAGGAAGCATTCTGTTGTTATTGTGGGACTCAAGTATCACTTACCTAGCTTTATAGTTTACTTGAAGAAAAAATAAGAGGTTGCTACCTGGCCAGCTGAGGGCCTCAGGACTCACACGCACATTAGTAATTTGCATTAAAGCTGTGTGTGTTTGTTTATATATCTTTGTATTATTTATAGTTGAATTGACAAACACAGATCATATCTAACATAAAGCCTTTCTGTCATAGCACAAAACTGATGCCAGGAAAATTTGACTACACTGCAACACAGAGTGCTCATTATCTGCATTCCTCCAGTGGATGGCTCAACGTAGCTCAAGCACAGTGATGGACAGCATGAATAAAATATAAAGTGTTGGAAAGAATGACATCAGCAAAAAAAGGCACTCTACATGCACCTATTATAACAGCAACGCTTGTACACCTGTGAATTCAGATTAAGACTCAATGGCTTGTCTGCGGTGTAGGGCGACCACGCGTCCTACTCACATATTGAAACAATGTCCCACATTTTGAAATAAATGAATTGGGTGTAACCGATGAAAAACAATTCTCAGAGAGTTTTTGTGAAAAATACCACTCTATCAAACTCTGCAGCTTTCCCAATCTCACAGGTCAGCAGACTGTGATAGTATGCTTGCACAGGTCAAGACTCTGAGATTGCAAAAACAAATTGTCATGTGGTTGTAAAAAGCAGCGTCCATAGTAGACATAGACATAGTAGATATCAAAGTTTGATAGACATTATATAGAATTTTTTTCCCCAATATACACTACTGGTCAAAAGTTTTAGAACACACCAACTTTTCCAGAATTTAATTGAAAATGATGCAGTTTAATGTCTCAGTGTTCTCTGAAATTAATGCACATTTGCAACATTTAAAATTCTTTATTGAGCATGATAGTGTTTTGAAAGTAAAAAAAGATTCAAAATCACATTTTATGTTGGACTAAAGGACTAAAAAAAGACACAAAATGACCAAAAAAAGACACAAAATGACTTACAAAGACATGAAAAGAATTCAAAAATGGACAAAATAGCCCAAGACTCCATAGAGTTAAGTTGTTAACCCATTTCTTGTTCCCTGAAAAAAGGCCTACTTGTATAATTCTGAAATGTACATTATCTTTCAGTTTTGGTTAACCTTACCTTTTTTTATTTACCTCTGGCAGTTCACCACTTACCTTTGTACCCTTTCAAGCTGTTCATTTGACTTGAACTGCTTGAATTTCAATAAAAAACTGGAAAAATTGGGGTGTTCTAAAACTTTTGACTAGTAATGTATGTGTTGTCTTTTTCTCATAATACAATGTCCCATCAATTAAACATTCAATAACAACTTAACAGTTTGGGACTGGAAATACTTATATTGCATAAATACACATACACGACTTGCACCAATATCAGACAGGATTAAAATAAAATAAAAATAAAACTGTTCCCCTACATTGTTCACAGTCGCCTCTCAGGTAAAGCCTATTATTCCAGCTTTCATGATCATTGGTTCCCAAAGCTGAACAAAGTCTTCCTGTTTGCCCTTAGCAATGAAAGTTAGTCTTTCAACATTATATAAAATACTTTCTTGACTACCTCTCAACATTGGTTATGTGCACTCGAACATATTTGTCCCACATTTGGTTTGTTTGGATCTGGTTACCCTACTTCAGTGCTGCTGTTACACTGCCAAAAGGGCATGCTGGGTACAAAAATATGAAAGAGAGACTGGAGATGTGACAAACACTTCAAGCATCGGTGATGTAACGTTTAGAATAAATGCTTTTGTTTGCAGAAATATCCTAGTGCCAAATTGTTAGCTGTTAAAAATTGACATGTAGCATTTCTAGTATAGGTGTATATGTTATGTTATATGTCCGATATGCACCGATGAAAATCTTTTTACAAAAATATAATGCAGAAAATGATGCTTGGGGTAATTTATAAATGATGTAAAGTAAGTAAGTAAAGTAAGTAAAGTTTACAGAAGATAAGAAGAAAGATAAGGGAACATAAGACAATTAATACACATTTAAAACACAATTTAAACACAATTAAAACATTAAAACATTAAAAAATAAATAAAATAAATCTATAAAATAATATGTACAATGCATGGTGGTCATTCAAATGTCACTACATAGGTTGTCCAGCAGAGCGCTGCAAAATGCTACATCTACAGATGGCTGAAAATTGACGGCCGATGGGCAGAAATGTGTATGAATAATTATCCTAACATGGTGATGTAGTTGTAATTAGGGGTGGGCGATATGGGCAAAAAAAAAAATCTTGATTATTTAAAGAAAAATTCTGATAAAGAAAATCTGACGATATCCTTTTGAAATGTGATTTATTAACCAAAAAGAAAAGCTGTTAAAATTCTTCTTGCATACCAGGACATCTATGGATGGACACAATGTTTCAGACATTAAATGGGTAAACATTTTCTATTTTTGAGATATTATAAATACTCAATAAAGTAAAATTGCATATCCTCAAACCAACATTATCGTAGAAGATATCCCCCATCTCTAGTTGTAATACATTGTATGCAAATATGCTTTAATAAAGTTGTTTGTTGTTGTAAGAAAGCAGCTTTCTGAGTGCCTTGGCATTAGGGTTGTCACGATACTAAAATTTTCAACTGGATACCATTTTCGATACCACAAGATAAAAACAAAGACCCCAAAATTTAACAGAAATATTTTTAATAACAAGAAAAATGCAACATGCAAAAATGAACAGAATCACAGGTTAAATATTTATATTAAAAAACAATTGTGCAAAAAGAAACTGCAACTATGACAACAAGCTTCAGGTCTGAGGTAGTGCAAAAAATAAATAAATACAATAAACAATGTAAAGTCGAACAATATTTTGAGGTTGTATAGTTTAGCTGTTTAATAAGTTGTTGGATTGATTCGTTTGAAAATGAGTTTCGTATTCGGATACATTTTAATATCAATACTTTTTTGATTATCGATACTTTTGACAACCCTACTTGGCATAGGTGCACAATCCACATGATAGTGGGATAATTTCATTATAGCACAAAAATTCCCTATATTGGCTGCCACATCAGTAATCAGTGAACTTTTCAGTCTCAAAAATCCCATACTGGGCAGGCCCTAGTTGAGTATGAAGCTGTTTGGATGATATAATACCAGAGGCCAGTCAGTCGGCCCATTCTGAACAGGCATGTTTTCATAAAGCACTGCACTAGTTTAGAGAAAATATTAATAGAAACTCCCGATAGGAAGTGGTTAGGGGTTTAAACAGGACATGCATATGTATAACCATATGTGTTTATTCATTATGTAACTTTTGATCTTTTTCTCTCTCTCTCCTCTGGTCTCTACCCAACCAACCACCTGTCTCTCACTCTCCTCCTTTCCCACCTGCTCCGCCTCCCTCCATCTATCTTCGGCTCCCTTTTTTCACCCGTCCTCCTCCTCCTTTCCCAGGCTTGTATCCGAACCTGGAGGAGCTGGGAGACTACATGGGTCTGGCCCTTAACAGTGATGAAGTCCAGAGGAACCTGGCCTTATTGCCTGTGGCTGACAATGTAAGTACTTTGGAACGCGTGTCCATCTTCAGCCCCAACCAACACTGCCACTATTTTTCTATCTATTTCTCTATCGATTAGTTGTTTAACCCATTTAAGGCGGGAAAGCATTACCGCATTTCTACCATTAAAACTGGGAGCGCTGTTGCGTTTTTCTACCATTAAAGCCAGGAAAGCAGATACGTAGTTTTGTAGTATTTGTAGTTTTTTTCCACCTATTTTCAGTCTCTTGACCAAAGAAATGCATCAGAATACATGTGGGAGTGTCGCAATGCATCATGGGACTTTTCCAGAACTTTGAAATCATGGTGGAAGACGACTATAGCGGAGGGAGATTAGAAGTAAGTGACGGAAGAGATCTTGATGAAAACAGCACCGATCATTTAATTGCTGATCCGGACTTTGAACCCTCGGAACCAATCGACCGGGATTTATGGATGAGGAATATGTTTTTAGACGACATATTTTCACCGAAGAACAGACAGATTTGTGGCCATCTGGAGATAATAATAATATTATTAATAATATATTATTATTAATAATAATAATAATTGATTGTGATGATGATATGAGAAATCATGACTGTTTATGTCTTATATTACTTTATGCGTCGTTGAGTATCCTGAAAAGTGCAATATAGATAAAATATATTGTTATTATTTATTATTATTATTATTATTGGTTTTTTTTTTATTATTACAGTAGGCTAATGAGAACTATGTCTATTTCTTCCAATGGTCATATCATGTTTGCATCTTGCTAATGGGCATGTATTAGTATTATGCATAGGATTTTTATTCAGTCAAATGTAACATTTGCTGAGTTTGTTGATTAAAAAAAAAAAAAACTTTATTGAACGTTTGGAAAATAAACTCAACTTCTCATGAAAGCCATATATAAGCATAAGGTATAAGCTCTCAAATACTTTTTGAATTTCATTTCTATCTGCTACAGAGGCTGAAACATCTTCTGTTGAATTTCCAGAAAAAACTTCAGGTTTTAGGGGGTTCTTTCAAAATCGCCCAGAGGTTTTCCTGGCGTTTTAGGCCTAAATGGGTTAATCCAAATCATGAATTTTCCCTACAAAAAAATCCAATTAATGAAAAACCCTAAACTGTACACACACTGCACAGCTACATTCACAGCTGCTGCATTACTGCTAACTAATTCTCTTTCAACAGGCTTTGTGTGACTACAGCACGGCCAGTACATGCAGATAAACAGAGCCTGATGCAGTGGTTTGAACTATAATAACACCATTTAGGCCAACTACGGTGGCTGCCCTACAACACTGACTTATTAGACTTCACACAGCTCCCTCTATAGCCACAAAAGGGGTCTTACAACTTTGTTCCCCCTAATAAAAGTAGTCCTCCAACACTGGCAAACAGAGTTCAAACTGATATCTTCATTTGTCCAAAAATGTTTTTATGATTTGAACTCTGAAAATTGTCTGCATCCCACTCAAACCTTTAAATGTCAACTCTGATCAACACACAAGGGTAAAATAGTAATATTTCACTTTTTTTTTTTTTTTAATAATTTAACATTGTACAAAGCAACAGCAACAAATGTCAAGAATTAAGTACAAATAGTGAAATGTGAGCCCATATCCTGGTTGATTTAGACTGTATGATAAATATATTTTCCTATTATCAACATAAAGAAAACAGACAGAAAAATTGTAAAACAAAAAATTAATGTTCAACAAATGTCCAAAAAAATTCAAAAACACATTTTATTTATAGTAAATGATCTTGTGCTGCCCACCTGCAGTACCTTCGAGGTCCACCAGGGGGCTGAGGCCATCCTTGGGGACTTCTAATATTGTGACTGTACTCTTAAAATAAAAAATAAAAACATTTTTTTTTTTTAGTAAATTAAAAAATGGGGGAAATATTTCAAAGTATTGCAGAAAATGAAGACACCTGTTTTATAGCCTTTCACTTGACTAAAAACCTGTTTCTAGTAGATGAAAGAAGCCACGAGCTGTAGCTCTATCAGAGCACAACACTTTTCTGTTCCTAGAGATCCACAGTACTGAGTGACTCACTGCAGGCCGCGAGAAGAGTGTGGGAGGGTGTGAGCTCTTCACTCCCCTCCATTTCTGTGTCTGTGTGTGTGTGTGTGTGTGTGTGTGTGTGTATAATCTGCAGATGTCATGGCTCTCACAGCACCCTAGCTTGTCAGCTGGCATTTAACCATCTGTGTTCTCTGCCGTTTGCTGATATCTTCACCCCTACCATTATTTTTAATCATTGTTTTTAATTCCATCATTGTTCGTGCGGAGCATATTAACGGGGAAGTTTTCAGAAGCAGCGCCTGAAGCATTCCTGATCTCATTCACTGGTGGAGGAGGAGATGAAATTGAATCCTCCCACGTGCCTGTATTTGATGCAGGATTCCTTTTTATCTCAAGCTGAATTTGAATGTAACATGCCTCTTTAATCATTTCTTCCTCTCTCCTCTGTCTCCCCCACTCAATGTCCCTCTTGTTCCCTCTCAACCCACCTCCTTCACTTTTTCACCTCCTTTGCTGTCTGGCTCCCTCCCAACTCCTCAGCAAGTGGCCGTGCCCTCCAGCTCAGGTATCGGGGGGATGGTGCGGCCGGTGACGGGGGCGGACGTTGGCGTCAGGAGGGCCGAGATCCGCCCAGGGCTGCGTGAGATTATCCTCTGTAAGGACCAGGACGGGAAGGTGGGACTCCGGCTCAGGGCCATCGACAACGTGAGTCAGCACCACAAACTCCCTGGCAGACACCTGTTCTCACATTCATTATTCAGGCCTCACTGACTGTCACTAACACCCCTTTGACTCGCTTTTCTCTCCCATCTGGCTCAAAATCTGCTTCAGTATCATGACCCCAAGCCACCATCACTAAGGGTCTGACCAATACTGATGAGCAACTAATACCAAGGCTTAAAACTCATTCTTAAAAGTGGTTCAGCTTTTGATTTCCGGAAAGGACAATATGGCTTCCATATTTTTGTCACCATATATTCTGAGTACCGCAGTGGCGGTTCTAGACCAGTTTTGCTGTGGGGGCCAAGGAGGGGCCAGTGTTTAATCAGAGGGGCAAATTTAAAAAAGGCAAAGATGATATTTAAGCATTCAAAAACCTTTATTTTAGCTGATTTAAACATCTCATTTAAGTATATTTGGAAGATACAAATACATTGATTGAAACAATGAGACTCACCAACAATAAGTTATTTTTGACATTTGTCATTTTTGTGACCAATTACTTTTTATTTTATTTTGAAAGTACAATACAGTGAGAATGATCTTTTTTATTTTTTATTTACACAAGCTTTTATTGCACAATTAAACTATTATACAATGTTCACATTCTGGGTTCCTTATGTGTACAATGAGATATTGTTTGAACAAAAAATAGTTAAGAATTGTTCCGTCGTTGATCGTTATAAATTGATCGTTTTATTATTAATTTGACACAGGGGCCACAGCAGGGGCCAAGGGCTTCTTCACAGGGGCAGGGGCCCCTGGAGGCCCCTGTGTAAAACCGCCACTGGAGTACCGTAATTAAGATACGATGCAGTTGTATGTCAGCTTAATAACTAGATAACAGACTAAGATCACACATTCATTTCCAAAGTGTTGTGTAAATGAGCCTAGGCCTGTCACGATAATCAATATATCGACTTATCGTTTGATAAACATGAATGGACACGATAGTTTTTCCGGACTCGATAAATTGTCGTTTACATGCGTGTTTGTTTACATAAGCCATCAACATTCAGTCGCGCTGCTTCTTTCCCTCTGCTGTCAGTCAACTGGTGGGGAGGCGGGGCTCAGCCTCACACACACACACACACACACACACACACACGCACACACAGACAGACGGTGTGGACAGCGTTGAAGCAGGTGAAGCAGAGAGAAAGAAAGAATTAACTTACTCTAAGCAAAGTTTTTCCGACGGCCGTAGTTGTACAATTACAGAAAGTTGAGTGTTATAAATGGAATCAGTTCCAGCCTGATGCCACAGTGGCGGTGTGGGAACATTCTGGATTCCAGCCAGATGAATGCGGAGAGCTCGCTAACATCAACGAGCCGTTATGTCAAATTTGTATGTATATAGTCGCAAAAAAGTGGCAACACAACAAACCTCAAAGTCCATTTAAAACACAATCGTCCATCCGATTTCTACAGCTGGGAACAGAAACACGGCGGGACATGGAGCCCTCCACTAACCCACAACTGGCAATTAAGGATATCTTTGCCAAAAAATGCAAATATAAATGTGACAGCACAAAATGGCGCACGCTCCCAGATAGCATTACTGGCTTTATAGAGAAGGAGATGCAGCCATTCAACACTGTGGAGAAACCAGCATTTAGAGAAATGCTGCAGACTTTTGATAGGCAGGACCTTAAAAAAAACAAAAAAACCCCACCCATTTCAGCATTTCAATGCCAGTGTTCAATATTCTTCATAATTAAAAGTTAATTGCTCTAAAAAAGGATGTGCTTGAATTCTAATGCTCTAATATCTTTATATCAGCGGCTTAAAAAAACAACAACATCAACAACACTATCGTGTATCGTCATAGTTTCTGGGAAAATATATCGTCCTAAAAACTTTGTTACAGTGACAGGCCTAAATGAGCCTATATTAAAGCAAATGTTACCCAAACATAAACAGCTGAGATTTAACTTAATTTAAATACTGTTTGGTTAAATAGACAAAAATGAAACAGAACAGTTTTCAGTAGAAGTATCATTCACACAGAAGGGCCACAACCCCAGAACCCTCTAGCTGTGAGGTTACAGTGCTAACCACTGTGCTCATGTAACCATAAAATCTTTAAATATTTTAAATTAAACTATTCCACCGTCTCATATGTATGCACAAATGAACATAGGTAGCTAGAAAAGTGCTTGAAAAGTATTTGAATGTTCCTCTTACAAAGCTGTTTGTAGCCTGTTTTATGCACAGGGGAGTGTCATGGTACCACATGACAAACTATGGAACACATTACCTACACGTTACACATTAACTACTGTAAATCTGGTCATGACTAAAATCATATGATCCATGTTATAGCCAAGGCCAAGAAATATAACAGTACAGTCATTTTACAGGATAAGGTCAGCAACTAAACAGGGACTGGCTGATGTTTATTGAAGTGCGAAGAGCAATGAAGAACTCATGTTCTGGGAGAAAAAAACAAACCAGGTGAATTGTGATACTTGGCCAGCTGGGGAGTGGTAGCAGGTCCTTGAACGTAGTGAATTATTCAGGATGTGTTGTGGTGCACTAATACAGTTGGCAGCCTTTGAAATGATTGAAATGAATTGGCAGAAAAAGAAGATTGAGTTTATTGGTTGTCGATGGTGCTGAAATGACTCAGCACACTTTACGGGGTGCTGAATCCTTAAAGTGAAGGACATCACTCGAATCAGGTCATTTTATTATACTGCAGGGACATCAAGTAAAACAGTGTAACTAGGGGTGTGCCATATTGAATCGTTCACGATTATACCGGTATAATTTTTTTATTAAAAAAATCATGTATCATATCATATCATGATATTGGCAGCATTCCGACTTGATGTAGTGGCGTAAGGGTTTCCATTAATTACCTAGACCATGTGCTGTGCTAACGTCACATTTCAAGCTACTGAAAGTATATTTACATTATTCATAATATAAAGTTATTTGGCGTTGTGTCTCTGCTCAGCCGAGAGCCCTCCCCACTTCTCCGCTTCAAAACAATTCAAGCATGGCAGAGAAACATACCTACCTGTCTGTTTCAGTCCCGTCCCCACATCATCTCTGTGTGTGCGCGAGCTGAACTAAATCCTATCAACCTGTCCGGGTTGTTAGAGGTCCAAACACACTGTTGCATTATGCCGTTTGTTAGCCGCGAGCTAACATTAGCTAACAATTAAAGTTGTGTTAATCACAAAAAGCTGCTATTACTTCCTGTCGCTAAACACATGCAGCTTTCAAAATAAGAGCACATTGTGTTAAATCCACCACATAATTTACAAGAAGACTGTCAAAATAAGATGCCTTAAATAAAACATACAAAAACTTTTATTCTCCTTTACAATAATTAATTAAAATATGCACGTTGAGATCAGTGTATATGATGGAATAGTGGCATTAGAATGTGTGAGAGGCACCAAATTTGAGCTTATATAAAAAAGATTATCATATTTGCTATATATTTTTCAGTATTTTGTAATATCGTCAAGAATATAGTTATCTCAAAAATACCCTGAAATATTGTGATATTCTTTTATGACCATATCGCCCACCCGTAAGTGTAACTTATTATTTTAACAGAAACTTTTATATCTAAGGCTTCTGTTTGTTTTAATGTCTTTCAGCGTTTCAGACATTTTTTTCTGTCTTTATGAAGCTCATGTCTCCTCTTCTTCTCTGTGTCCTTCCTTCCTCTTGAGTTGCTCCTTTGTTTTCTCTCCACTATCAGCGTCTTTCTTCAGTCTCTTGTCTCTTCATCTATTCCTTGGACTCATTGTGAATGTTTGATGTGTTTCCTGTGTCCTCTCTCAGGGAGTGTTTGTCCAGCTGGTGCAGGCTAACTCCCCCGCGGCCCTGGCCGGGCTGCGTTTTGGAGACCAGGTGCTTCAGATCAACGGGCAGAACTGCGCCGGCTGGAGCGTAGACAAGTCCCACAAGGCCCTGAAGGCTGCGGCCGAGACCCGCATCGAGCTCGTGGTCAGGGACAGGTGAGTCTTCTCAGCACTCTGAGGCTTTGATGTGTAGAGCTACTCTGGTTACAGGCGCTGTGTTCACCTGTCCCCATGTTACAGAGAAATGTTTACATGTCAGCAGACTCTAATATCTGCTCTGCTGCTCAATAGTATCTCATCACAATCTGAAAGCTTTGGCTCCCTCTGCTGGCTGCTCCGTCATTTGCGCTTTGCTGCTCAAAACTTTGTGGGGAAAAAACTTAAAGAACATGATCAGAAAGTTTTTTGAAAAAGAAATGTATTTATTGTTTTACTTTTTATGTTTTCTTGATCATGATGTTAAATTTGCAGATAAACTAGTACAGGGATGGGCAACTGGAGGCCTGGGGGCCGCATATGGCCCTCACTCTCACTTGAAGTGGCCCTCAGTACAACTACATGCATTTGAGCATGAAATCTTAAAAGTGCAGTGAAAAAATGCACAAAATTACTTCTTGGAATTAATGTTAGTCTGCACTGAAAAAAAAAAAAATCACAGTAAGTGGTTATTTTTTATTTGCTTCAAACCTTTTGTATTCCCATGTATACTGTTATACATGCATTTGAGCATGAAATATGTTAAGTTACTGCACTGTTAACATATTTAAAATTGCAGTTTCATCATATCTGGTTAAGTGCACGGTCCTATATGTGGCCCTGTGGTAGTGAACATAAAGAACTGTGGCCCCCTCCAGCATTTAAGTTGCCCATCCTTGGTCTAGTATGTTGTCATTTGCAATGAAAGAGTTTTAGGATAATGTTCTTTTTAATATATACTGAACAAAAATATAAACATCCCATGTAAAATATTGATGCCACATGGAGTTAACAACTCTAAGTGAACATATGCTAACTTTTACTTGTACAATAGGATTAGTTCTCTTGATTTGTGTAACATTTTTTATCCATCTCCCTGTCAGTGAGCATTTGATCAGTGATGCAGTGATTTCACTCAGTAGATGGGTGTGGCATCTCCAGACGGTGATCAGACAGAATGAGCAGACACTCCTTATACTGGGGACAATAAAGGCCATCCCAAAATGTCAAATTTGATCATAAGTCATCATGCCTCAGATGTCTCCGGTCATGCGGGAACGTACCATTGGCTACTGGATGTTGGGTGTTAATTATGGGACGATAGGCCATTTAAGAGTTCGTATTCTCCGGACATGTGGCTCATAGAGCATCTTTGGGATGTTCTGGATCAACGTGTCCGCAACCGTGTTCCTGTTCTGGATAATGTGCTCCAGCTCCGTGTGGTCCTCCGGGAAGAAAGGAATAATATTCTACAGGCCACGACAGAAACCTGATCAACTCCATGAAGGAGATGTGTTGCTCTGAGAAATGCAGATGGTGACACATAAGATATTGAACATTCAGTTTATCAACCTGACCCCCCACGTGTTCAAAGGATTGTCACTCCTTTGTAGAAGCTAATATCAAGATCTAATGGACGGTGATCTGAAGATTAGTCATTGACAAAATAAATTTTGATTCGCTTCATATATTGCATAACCCTAATGTTAAAAAAACCCTCTAAAATTTGACATGGGGCGTTTATATTTTTGTTCAGTGTAGCTGTACACTAGTGCAGCCATTCTCAACATTGGGGTCCTGACCCCAATTGGGGTCGCGAGATGATTTCTGGGGGTCGCCAAATCATTTTGGAAGTCAGCTCATTTTGGTCATTTTGTGTATTTCTTTGGTCATTTTGTGTCTTTTTTGGTCATTTTGTGTCTTTTTTTGTCGTTTTGTGTCTTTTCTGGTCATTTTGGATCATTTTGTGGTCAATTTGTGTCTTTTTTGGTCATTTTGTGTTTTTTTGGTAATTTTGTTTCTTTTTTGGGCCATTTTGTGTCTTTTTTTGGACATTTTGTGTCTTTTTGGTCAATTTTTGACCATTTTGTGTCACTTTGTGGTCAATTTGATTCTTTTTTGCGTAATTTTGTCTTTTCTGACAAATCCCAAAGTACCAAGTTGTTACTTTCCAAGGAGTCTCTGGCTTGAAGCTGACTGTTACACACTCAGGAGGTCAGAATGGACCTTTAAACTTATAGCAAAGGACTTAGATTAAAAATAACAATAAAATATAAAATAAATATGTAAATGCAAAGACAGAGAGATGTTTAAGTTGTTGTCTGCTTCATTATTTGTCCAAAATTCGTCGTATCAACTCAGTTTGTATGATCTGAACTGTGCATATGAGATTCTGTTTAGTGAGTGGGGGTCGCGGACAACATGCATGTTAAATTGGGGGTCGTGACTCAAAAAGGTTGAGAACTCCTGCACTAGTGGATTACTAACCCTTTTTTTCTTTATGTGTGTGTGTGTGTGTGTGTGTGTGTGTGTGTAGGCCATTCCAGCGCACCGTCACCATGCACAAAGACAGCTCCGGCCACGTGGGCTTCATCTACAAGTCCGGTAAAATCACCTCCCTGGTCAAGGACGGCTCTGCTGCCCGCAACGGCCTGCTGACTGAGCATTTCATCTGTGAAATTAACGGACAAAACGTTATTGGACTCAAGGTCAGATACCCGTTTCTCTATCTGAGTCTTCTCATCAAATCGTCTGGCCTTTGATTGATTCACTGTTTACTAGTGTTGGGACAACAAAGCATCATGAAGCATTTGCTTTATTTATGGAGCCCACTAGAAGGCGCTCTTTGGTCAACAAAGGGCTGAAAACACACTCAGTCACCATTGCTGAAGCTTTTTTAAGCCAAGACCGCCATCTAGTGGGGTGAAAAAATAAAGCAAATGCTTCACGAGGCTTTGTTGTCCCAACACTATTGTTTACTGAATGCTCATTTCATGAAGTATTGAAAATGCTGTAAAAAACATGAGCATCATTGATCTTTTACTGTGGAAAGAAAACATGGACTAATTTGTATTTTGCATTGCGCTGGCTTTTTTAAGTGGCGATGGCATTTTTAAGTAAGTGCAAAATTTACCAGCTCCACGTGTACACATGTGACGTGAAGTGAAAAGGTGTTTAGCTCGTATAGCCTCACAGTAGTCTGCTTCTAGTCCACCGGTAGGCAAGTAGTTAACTCCTGCCCTGTGATGAAGCTCTCAATGTGTTTCAGAATCCTACATTATGAAGGCATTTTATTATGCATATGAGGTCCTCACATGTTACTGTTTCCTGTGTCCAGGATTCTCAGATCAAGGACATTCTGACCACCTCCCCGACCGCCATGACCATCACCATCATGCCCAAGTTCATCTATGAACACATGATTAAGAGGTAGGACTTCAACATTTCACTGAATTCAGTGTTGTTAGCTTATTAATCATCAAGCGATGGCACAGAAACGTCACTCATGATGCTGTCTTTGGTAGTGAGAACATCAAGTGGATAAGACCTTAAATGCAACAATGCAGAGTTTCCCATTAATGACCCAGGGGGCCCACCAGACTCTAACGTCACATTTTAAGCTCCTGAAAGTATTTTTACACGATTCATTACATAAAGTTATTTTGCGTTGTGTTGCCGTTGCTCAGCAGTGTCCGTCAGTCAGTCTAAACCCCGCCCACCTCTCCGCCCCCCTTCGAGACATCTGCGCGGTCTCTATCAGTCCACGCCGAACTAAATACTATCAACCTGTCCGGGCCGTCAGAGGTCCAAACACACTGCTGCTTAACAGAATCAACCACAGAAATTACAAGAAGACTGTCAAAATAAGATGCCTGAAATAAAATCTACAAGATCCCTCCTGTGGTCTTCAGGTCCATTTTTTTTGGCCATTTGGGCTTTACTGATAGAGACGGAGTGAAGGGGGAGACATGCGGGAAAAGAGCTCCGAGTCAGATTCGAACTCGGCCGCCCGCTTACGACAAATAAACAAATTGTACAAATAAACCTGCCTTGCCTTGCCTTAGCTGGCTGGTGGCACCGGACAGATGATAGGATGAATCTCTAAAGTGAATCTCTGTATATCTAGTTTGTTTTTTGGAGGCTGCTGGTGGAAGAACATTGGGCCTCATTCACCAATATCTTCTTAAGAATCTTCTTAGATTCTTTCTTAAGTCCTTCTTAAGAAGATTTCTAAGAAGACCCATCAACGTGTTCTTAAGCTGCTGAATTGTTCACAGACGCGTTCTTAAATTGATGAATGCCATCTCCTCGTAAATAGAGCGGCATGATTTCTAATTTACTTGATTCATGTTAAAGCGTTGGCACATTTAATTTAATTAACATGAAAAATAAGAAAAAATTAAATTAAAAATAAATACATAAATATGACGGAAATTTCACTGTAATGTATTTTATTGAACTTAACTTAACACAAGACAACACAACCATGCCAACATGTCAGCACTGAAATGTGCTTAAGAAAAAAAATTCATGAATGTCACAATCTTTGTAAAATCTTCATAAGTAGGACTTAAGAACAAATTTGTTCTTAAGGGTTCGTGAATGAGGCCCGATGTTTCCAGTGAGGCGTGTCCTCAGAGACACAGAGCCTATCTTGAAGAGTGAAATCCCCAGACAGTTGCACAGTTATCAGCTATTTTAGAGAAAATAAAAACATTGAGATGTATATATTGTACAAAGCCTAAATATATCAAGATACTATTCACCATATACACTCAGCCGCAACCCAGACAAACCAAATTAAACGGTTTCAGCGACCTGAAATAACAAGTGTGAAGATTGATTTTGCGTGATGCAATTTACAGGTGAAGTTATGGATTTGATTGATTTTTTTTCCAGGATGTCGACTGGTCTCCTGCGTTCAGCCATGGATCACTCTGTCCCAGAGGTGTGAAGACCAGCAGGAGGATTGAAAACTGTCAGGATGTCTATAATACAGAGATGTCTCTCTCTCTCTCTCTCTCTCTCTACCTGTCTTTATCTTTCTCTTTTCTCCTCACTCGTATCTTTGTCGCTCTCTCTCTCTCTCTCTCTCTCTCTGTCTTTCTGTCTTCATACCAAACCACCTCCTGCATCACAATCATCTCCGTCGCAATTTCTCATCTCTAACATCATCTTAAAATGCCTTTTTTTCTATTCTCCAGCTGTCGAGTATAGTCTTTACCTTTTCTACATTTCCCGCATCTCTGTTGAAATGTCTAGTACCTTTTATACGTTAACCTCGTAGTCTAAGTATTACATGTTTCTTCTTCTTGTTTTGTATTTGAGATCAAGGACAGTACAAAATGTTTTTTCTTTTTAAAGCCATGCACACGTTTCATGAGTCCAGAGCTTCCTCCTCATTGTGGAGATGAACCATTGACGTTTCATCTTGTCAAAATGCTGTAACAGCTGAAGGTCAGTCATCAGAGCCCTGCCATGTAGAATACGGCTGTGCTCCCAGTCCCTGCACTCGGCCCCTAATGTGTTAATAATCCAAGCTGAATTAAGTTTGCTGACCTGATTCTAGATTCAAGTGTCATTTTTACCCGGCCAGTAAAACTTTTAGAAAAGGTTGTTTTTACTTCATACCATATAGTGGTAAAATAATTATGGCATCGAGTTAGTTATTTTTCTTTATGTAGATACCACACATCTCTAACATTTAATCAAGTTTGCAGTTTCCGGCGTCTCCAAGAGACGGCGAGGTATCATTGTTCCACATTTCCTGTTTCTGTGGAGAAATGTCATGATGAGGCTCTGATGGGTTGAATCTGAAGGTACTGGGAACACTGTGTGCACATTCCAGGGGAAAGTGTAGGGAAAGAGGCAGCAGTAGGTGTTTGTTGCCCCATGAAGCTGGAACTTAGCCCTGTCCACAAACACCGGTGAAAGGCCCAAATAGGCAAAATCATTGACGTGATCAGACAGTTAGGAAGATGTTTGAACCTTCATTTTCAAAGGGGGTTGTTGTTGTTTGTGTGGACAGGGTGTGTGCTGGGCGGACCCACTAAGTGCACTTTCCACTACCTTTTAAGAGGTTGTCTTTCCTGTGTCCATTTCAACAGTTAAGTTTTTTATTATTGTGTTTGTGGTGCCTCATGTTAATGAGAGAACTCATGAAAACAAACTTGTATGTTACTCATAAGAAACTGCAAAAAAATTTGATGCTGAAAATCTGCTCAAATTGAAAGCATTTCAATTCCACATCAGCCAATGAACTCGTCTCCTCTGCTACGTGTTGCTAGGGGACGTCCCTCGCTAACGATATTCCTTCCTTGACTGATGAGCACAATGAGACTGAGCAGAGCTCACAGTTGTGAATTTCTACTTGTTATATAAAGTTGCTCCTTTTAATGCTGTTCATGTTTGGATGCATGTATTCCTTTAATTTTCTAGGTATGCAATCTGATAAACATCACTGTCATTCTGTAAGAAAATGCTAGAAAAATCTAAAAGTTTATATACGAATGTAACCAAGATAATATTGTAAAACAAATAAACAGTCTTTCGGTTCAGATTTGCTTGGTGGTGTTTGTCTTCAACTCAGGACTTTTATCTTCACACTGGAGATCTCGGTGGTCTCCAAACAGAAAAGGTTCACCAGCAAAACATTCCACAAAGACTTCTGACAATACTTCAAAAAAAGTCAAAAGTCACTTTATTGTCAGTTCTGCTACACATGTACACATACAGAGAACTGAAATGACTTTTCTCTCAGAACCCTAGTTTAAAACAAATATACACATACACAGCTATATACAGAATAAAAACAATAAACAAGCTAAAAAATATGCAGACTAAACATATAAAAGGCAAAATATACAGGCTGAATAGTGCAAATGGTTGTAAAGTGTCTTAGTGTCGGAAGTACAGTTCAGTTTTTAGTGTCCTGGGTTAGTGTGTGCAGGGGGGGAGGGGGCACTCAGGGAGTCATTTCATTTTACTTAATATATTTGCGAAAATGTATTAGATATAAATGTGTCCTTGATTTCGAGGCAGTTGTTTAAATAACTTTAATATAAAAATGTTTAAGATAGAATCTACTTATTTTGACCACATTAAATATAATCTTTATGTGTATGTAATTGTAAATCAAGAGAATTTTGAATGAATCCAACACAATAGAATTAGTCTGTTTTTAATTGACAGGCACTTCCTGCTAAGTTGTTATTAACTCAACTTGTATAATAATAATATTGCGTGCAATCTGTTGCCTCAATTTTATTGAGTAGCTATTATTTATCTTTTTTTACAGTGCAGGAACTTGGTGCTGCTCAGCCTCTCCACAGCTTCACCGTTGATGTTCAGAGAAGCATGCTGGGTGTGCTCTCTCCTGAAGTCTACAACAATCTCCTTTGTCTTCTCCACGTTCAGAAGCAGATTGTTGGCACTCACCACCTGGCCAGGCTGCTCACCTCACTCCTGTAGTTTGTCTCGTCTCTGTTGCTGATGAGACCCACTACGGTCGTGTCGTCCGCAAACTTGATGAAAAGGTTGGAGCTGTGTGTTGGCGTGCAGTCAGAGGTCAGCAGGGTGAAGAGTAGGGGGCTCAGCACGCATCCTTGGGGTGCCCCAGTGTTCAGAATGATGCTGCTGGTTGTCTTGCTGCCCACCCGTACTGCCTGTGGTCTCCTGTCAGGAAGTCCAGTAGCCAGTTGCACAACGAGGTGTTGAGCCCGAGCTGGTCCAGTTTGTGGATGAGCTGCTGAGAGATGATGGTGTTGAATGCTGGACTAAAGTCTATGAACAGCATTCTAACATATGAATCTTTATTATCTAGATGTGTGAGGACTGAATGGAGAGCCGTGGAGATTGCATCATCGGTTGATCGGTTATCCGATATGTAAACTGGTAAGGGTCCAGGGTGGGTGAGAGGACTTCATGTGGTGCATGACGAGCCGCTCGAAGCACTTCATCAGGATGGAGTAAGTGCAACCGGGCGGTAGTCGTTGATGGAGGAGGGAGATGACTTCTTCAGTACCGGAATGATGGTGGCGGTTTTGAAGCAAGTTGGGACAACGGCCTGTCTCAGGGAGATGTTGAATATGTCTGTGAAGACATCTGTGAGCTCCCCGGCAGAGTTTCTCAGTGCCCGACCGGGTATGATGTCAGGACCTGGAGCTTTTTGTGCATTAATCCTGCTGAAGGCTCTCCGAGGACGGTGTCAGGACATGGTCGTTAGGAGTAGATGGAGTCTTCTGTGCTGGTGTGCTGTTGTTTGCCTCAAAGCGGCCGAGGAAGACATTTAACTCATTCAGCAGGGGAGTGGTGTTGTCAGGGGTCTGCTGTGGGGGCCTGTAGTCCGTAATGGTCTGTATCCCCCGCCACAGGCTCAGCCCAGTAACACCATGGTCACTGAAGCAGCTTTTGGTACCTTTACCAGTGTGGGCAGGTGCCAAGTCCTGCTGGAGAATGAAAGCAGCATCTCCTGGGAGCTTGTGGAAGCATGAAGACTCTAAAATGTCCTGCTAGATGGCTGCTATGTTGACTGTGGACTTCAGAAAACACAGTGGAGCAACAGCAGCAGAGGACATGGCCCCAAACCACCACTGACCCAGGACCAGCACATTACACTCACCAGCTATATTCTACTTTTATACTGACACACTGAGTTTGTGTTTTCATTATCTCTAAGCCAGAATCATCAAAATTACAAGAAAAACAGGCTTGAAATATTTCATTCTATGTGTAATGAATCTTCCACAAGCTCCCAGGAGATGCTGCTTTCATTCTCCAGCAGGACTTGGCACCTGCCCACACTGGTAAAGGTACCAAAAGCTGCTTCAGTGACCATGGTGTTACTGGGCTGGACTGGCCACATAACTGGGCTGACCTGAAGCCCATAGGAGTCTATGGGCTGTTGTCAAGAGACACCAGATGAGCTGAAGGCTGCTATAAAAGCAACATGGTGCTGTGGGCTGATCTCCTCCATGCCACCAAGTATTAATGCACTAATTCATGATTCAAAAGGAGCCCAACCAAGTATTGATGCATAGAAATGAACAGACTTTTCAGAAGACTGACATCTGTGTTTAAAATATCCTTTTTTCAAATTAATCTTATGTAATATCCTAATTTTCTGAGACACTGAGTTTAGTGTTTTCATTATCTATAAGTCAGAATCATCAAAATTACAAGAAAAACAGGCTTCAAATATTTCT
Organism: Centropristis striata; assembly: GCF_030273125.1. Classification (NCBI taxonomy): domain Eukaryota; kingdom Metazoa; phylum Chordata; class Actinopteri; order Perciformes; family Serranidae; genus Centropristis; species Centropristis striata. The sequence goes on from NC_081521.1 coordinate 11,248,352, forward strand.
CTCTGTGTGTAATGAATCTATATAATGTACGAGTTTCACTTTCTGAAGTAATTGACAAAAAATATTGAACTTTTTCATGATATTCTAATTTTTTTTTTTTAGATGTACAGGTATATGCAGCCCACTGCTCCTTGCATGGTGTGTTAGCTTGTGTGTAAAAGTGATGGGTTACATGCAGAGATTGAATTCCCCCATTGTGGGATTAATAAAAGTAATTAAATCTTAAGACTAGGAAAGGGCTATATAAATGCTGCCCACTTACCGTACTAACATGCATTATTTAGTATCAGTGTGTTTTAGGAAAATATAACAAACATTTTAACCTCCTGTGACCCTGCGTCCTCATATGTGGACATTTCATTTTAGGTTTTCTGGACCTTAATACTTAATTCTGCTTAACTATGACCTGTTGTCCTTAGTATTTCACACTTTAGAAAAAGCACCAATCAGTGTAAAAATCAGATGGCAGCATCTTGGTAAAGTCAATCAGCAGCTTTACCACCCAAAAAAAGTGGACCAGATACAAAAGCTGATCAGATTTTATGGTTAAAACTTGTTTATTTGTGCTTTATAATGTTTGTAGTTTGATATTCTGTGCAAGTTTGACTATTTTTAGCAATAGCAACAAGCTACGACACTGGTAATCAGGAAGTACTCATTTGAGAACGAATAGACTTTTACTATCGTTCTTTAAGTAAGAGGGTGTAAATGTAAGGAAATAAACAGTTTTATACACTGGGAAATTAATTGTGTTATACAGTAAAATTAACCCTTTTTTTTTTTTTCCAAAAACTACTTCCTGTTCAAAGACAATGCTTGGTTTTTGTACTGATCAGATCCTACTGATCCAAAATATCTAGGAGAAACTAACACATGCCAAACAAAAGCTTGGGTCTAAGGAGGTTAAGGTCAAAATGATCAAACAACAAAAACACCCAGAGATACATAATTGAGACAAACACACAGATGAAGACAACAGGAACATTTCCTCCATGCTGTTTAATATAGGGGCTTTGGGGCTTTCTTTTTACAGTGTGGTGGGAGAGTGAATGGAGAAGTAGCCCAGTGATGTCTTTAACTGTACACACTACTATTGCCATTAAAATTTACATTAAGTTTTCTGTAGATATCAATGACGTCAGCTAAATTCCTATACAAGGCATTGAATGCCCTCAATAGTAGGATGTTATAACCTCTGTATACATTTATTATCATTACATAGGCTATGGAACACACATTCAGACAATCAGACAAGAAATAAAGCATAGAATGACAATACACATTCAAATATTGACCAAAAAATAAATAAAAATAAAAGTCAAACACCCCCCACCTCCTCCTGTCATCCCCAAGAAATATTCAGCATCATATGTGTTTAACGATATACGTAGTATATAATAAGTTAGTCACCCCCCCCTCCCCTCACATAGTGTTCACTGGCACAACCACCACTACAGCAGGAAGTTCAGGTGTATTATGGGACAGAAATAGGAAATAGGGTCATTGTGAGGTCCAACAAGGCTCTTCAGACAGCGTGGGAACCTTCAAGATACCTGCCTCCTTACAATGCAGTCATCTTGAATGGGTTTTGATTAAGTGCTGTATGGTAAAGATTAATCAAGGAGAGTCAGATTAAACTTTAAATAAATCAATAAGGTTTTAAGTTTAGTTAAAATAAAGTTTCTTCTGGAACTAAATGATTTATAACAAGGATGAGAATCCTAAACATGGAAGCCATAATGTTACCAATTGACAGTGGTGGAAAGTAACTAAGTACATTTACTCAAGTACTGTACTTAAGTATCATTTTGAGGTACTTGTACTTTACTTGAGTATTTCAATTTTATGTCACTTTATCCTTCTACTCCACTACTTTTTGAGGCAAATATTGCACATTTTACTCCACTAATGTTTAACCCTCTATGGCAGTGATTCCCAACCTTTTTGTTGAGGGACCCAGGTTTTTACCATAGTAAACTTTGGCGTGCACAAGAGAATTCATTTGTGTTATTGTCTTAATTATTTTCTTGTGCGCAAAATGTGCACGCTCTATTTCAACGTGTTAACACAACAAAAAATATGGAAGGTCATTTGATCAAATAACATTTTATAGCTTTCATCTTAAGACAACATTAAAATGTATAATGTGTGTTTTATGGAAGGCCATAGTCGCAAAAAAGGTCTTCATGTCTTTGTGTTTAGTTTAGTTTGTTTAACTTTTAGATGTGTGTCAACAGTTTGCCCAAATCACATATAAGAGATTGTGATTATAAACAACATTAAAACATGGTAACATGACCAAATTGTTTGTATTAACACATATTTTTATGCATTTATGTATTGTGGACAACTTGTCTGCATAAGATCGAAAGCACATAGAATAAAATAAATACAAGGTCGCCCATAAAGTTGGAATAAAATATTTTTTACCTCTTTCCATGAAATGATTGTGACAATGTGATTTATCCTTAATAGATACAGTTTATATCTTCTTATAAAACTTTATTAATCAATCTCTTCCAAACTTATCAAATTAAATGAAACCACAATTAACAGAATTGTGTCTGAAAACAAAATGATTCCAACTTTATGGGTAACTGTGTACAATAATAACAATGCACTACAGTTTAGTAATAAACTCATCAGACACAAACTGCCCTACAAAATCTAACTGCAGTAACTACACTGTTGGTCAAAATTGAGTTATAACTAAAAATGAACTCCCTGATGTCTGTTTTATCCTGTGACAAATTTTTAGATTTCGGTTTTGCTTTATTTCAGAGAAATCATGATGTAAAAATTGCATTAATTCCAAAATCCAACTCAAAACCAAAGCAGTTTAGTAAGTTTTGGGTTCGGTCTGTTCCACTGTGATACAGTGTAGTCTTGTATTTCTTCATTGTGTTGAATAGTGAAGACAATAATAATTTAAAAATGATTGAGTTTATTTTTATTCTAAGTTTATTTGATAGGGAAATTATTATCTAGATAATCATTAAGCAAAAAAAGTGAGATAAAATGACATTAAGACTAAAATATAACATTACTTTATAATATTACGTCTAAAATAGAATAGAGTTGTTAAACTCTTTTAAATACACTTATAACAAATCAATTTGAATATGTTTATTCACTGAAAACAAAATATAAAAGCTGAAGGAAGACAACAACATTGTAGTTACTGCACTCTGTTTATGCATTATTATTGCAATGTAAAAAAAGAACTGTTGTTTTTATGGTTAAAAAAAAAACAGCAGCTGTGGTTGCCAGAACTAAATATGGTGCAACATTTTCTAATATTACGGATTAATGATATTAGCACTGTTGATTTCACGTTTAAGTTGCCATTTTATTCCATATTTTACTGTAAAAAATAAAAAGCTTTTCCATCAAAAGAAACGCTGTTCTGCCAAATGATTGACAAAAAATATAAATGCTGCATGAATTAAACATTTTACCATTAAATATCAATATCAAAATATCAAAGTTTTGGCTGATATATACATTAAGGGTGTTTCATTGTTGAAACTGAATTAACCCATTTATCATTTTACGTCTTTTACTGTCATGGTTTAGAAGTTTTTCACCGTAAAATCTACAGACATTTTTTACAATGTAGATCCTTTTATAGCAATGCAAAACCAGAGTGCAATAACTACATTTTTGGGGTCAAAGGTCAAATAAATCATCATGATTTTTGAGCATAAAAATAACATCATCAATACATGTTGAAATAAGTGTCATATCACTAACTTACCTACCCTGAAAAAAGAACCAACTTAATTGAATTGTTTCATTTGGTAACACCTAAATGAATTAAGTTATTTCAAATTAATTTAACAAGTTAGATTAACACAATTGATTTTAAATTAATTTGAAATAACTTAATTCATTTAGGTGTTACCAAATGAAACAATTCAATTAAGTTGGTTCAACTATTTTCTTTTTTCAGTGTATAACCCATTTGGCTGGCCAGTTAAAACACGTTTAAAAACTTTAAAGCAGTTTTTCTCTGTTTTACCCTTAGTGTAGTTACTGCAGTTAGACTTTGTAGAGCAGCATACATGACCACATAAGCAGCTAGTGTACACTACTGTGCATAGAGGTAAAAAAATAAAATAAATAAATAAATAAGGGGGATGAAATGATTGTTGCTACTCACATTAAGTCTGAACTCCTGAACCTGTTCATACAGCATCACAGGTTCACCTGATCTAGCCTTTCCTTTTTCTTCACTGTTTATTGATGGCAGCAGCGACTGAAGTCAAAGTACAATGCTAATACAAGGTAGTTATCATGCACAGACTTTCATCATCAGAGATTTTGTTTCACATAACATCAGTATGGCGGCGAGGAGGAGGCCACCTCCCACATTCTCAAACCTGCTCCCTCACAGGATTATATGGCTTTTTGTAAAACATAAAGTTACAGCCTCCTAATCCACTTACAGCCAGGAGACGGGAACACAATCAGTGCAGATGTCAGGATGAAGTGAAAACCAAACACAGACAATTGTCATGATTGTCACTAATCAAATCATTTGACCACAAAACGCTTCTCATTCTCTACCAGTATGTGTTTCACAACAGCATTTAGACTTAACTGTCCATTATTTGTGTATCACCTGTCGATACACATTGTGGTCAAATGTAAAAAGCTGAGATCAATAGCTCTAATCATGGATGAAAGGCGACTGCTTTACAGTATTCACAGAAATAAAGATGTGATATTTTAAGGATCTACCTGAAATTTCTGAAATTATCTTAGTTCCACTTCACCTGTTTCATTTTTGCCCTTTATATTATCAGCACTATGCCAAACTGAATTGAAACTGCACAACAATCAGTTAAAACTCAGTGTACATACAACACTTTGGATAAACGTACAATCTTGACTTCAAGTAATTGCTTAAAATTCTTAAAGTGAACAATAGTGCAAAATATGTCAACCAAATAGGAAAAAGAAAAATATTCATGCTGCTTATTTCTTCACCGAAGAACTAAACAATTTTAATTGGTGTCACTGTTTTTGCTGGTTGTGTCAGGGTGTTTCTCCATCCTCGTTTGGCTCAGGAGTCTCTGACAATCAGATGAATTTGGATTTTAAGTTGCAGGCTGCTTATTTGCCCCCTATAACACATGAAATTAAACATCTGCACAAGATCAGCAAACAGAAGAAATTGCCATGAGGTGTCACTTTCATCAAAGTCCTCTCAAAAGACACATTCACACAAAGTAAACACCCTGATCCTAAATGCGATTACAACCCAGATATCTTATTGATTTACATTTGAATGTTGACTACATGTAGTACTCCATGTCTAGAAATGCTTTGCAGAATGATCTATTACACAAATAAAGTTGATTTATTCGCAGTGACTGACTAACTCTTGTACAGCGGACTTGAAATACACACTACCAGAGTGACAGTTAAACTACACCACAAGAGCATTAAGTTAGCAGAAATATACAGCACAGAGCACGGACTGACTACACTACATCAAAGTGTCAAACTGAGCCAGTGAGTACCTACAAACAAGTGTTTGACTTCCCTATTAGATTTGATGAATTCAAGATTTCCTATGTGTGTTATGTTAAATGAAAGCGACCAAATTGAGTTCAATTATTGTCAACAATTCAATATTTCAGCAGAGTTTTCTTCGATTGCAAGCTTCAGTGGTAGCAACCAACCACGAGTACAGGAAAAAATCCACCTTAAAACATAATGTCCATGTTATTCTTATTGTCTCTCTCATAAGCCGTGTTTCCACTAGGGGGGAAAAGTGGCCACCGGGAAAGTCTCAGGCCACACCCTTTCAAAAGTCAGCTCACTCTGTTTGTGTCTCCATGACAACAAAAGGCCCCCAGAGGGATTTAGAGACTCCGGAGGTGACGTATGGTTTTCGACCGTTTTCGTCATACGCGACAGATTAAACACGGGAGACGCAACTGTGGCCGCCGTCGCTAACTGTGCACAACATCTACTGCTGGTCATAAACAAACCAGCATGGCTAATTATGCACAGCATCTCCGCTGATCATAAACTTAGTGATCGTAAATTAACCGGCATCTGTAACTGTGCACAGAGTGTCCGGTGCTTGTTGTAAACAAACAGAGATCGCTAGTGTACACCTCCTGCTGCAGCAGCACATACACACTGTACTGCTACAGAGCTAACTGTTAGCCTGGGAGAGACTGCTAAAGGAGGACTGTGCTGCTTCGACTCGTTCTTACTCTAGAGTAAGAGTAAGAAGGTGTCTCTAATAAGACCAGAAAAAGTCACTGGATTTGTCTCCAGTTAGTTTCTTGAAAAATAGTCGCTAAGGGGGTCCCTAAATATAGCAACAAAGTCGCTAAGTTGGCGACACTGCTTCACCCGCTTTTACAAATGGCGCGTGTTGTTGTCGTGTAGAGACCCGCCTCATTCCAGATATTGGGCGGTAGTGGAAACAGCCCTATAGCCTGAAACTAGTGATGGCCATATGAAGCTTCATGAACCCTTTTCTTTATTCTTTGAAGATAATGATCTCTGTTCAACAAAGGGTAGAAAATACACTCATTTGCCATTTCTTGAGCCTTTTTCTTTCAACCGTGTTTGCCATCTAGTTGGGTTAAGAAATACAGCTCATCGTGATTCATGAAGCTGCATTTGGGCATCACTACCTGAAACCCAAGAACAAAGACTGTGATAGGAAGATATGAAAAGGGGTAACAACACAAACAAAATGGCTAAGAGGTGTGGTCAAGGGAAGAAGAAACTCCAGTATGTTAACTCGCCATAAAACTACAACTTGTTGCTACACTTTGGTTGTATAGAGATTAAGGCCCCGTTTTCATGAGGACGCTTGCGGGTAATAACGACAAAATATTTTATCGGAAGTGCCTTTTGTTTAGACGGTGACGTCGTTTTTGGGGCTTAAAAACGCAAAAATCTGAAACCACCCTCCAAAGTGGAAGGAGTAGCTGATGAAAATGCGTGGCGTGAAAACTTCCACATGCCCAAAGATGCTCTTATCGCTTTAAGTGATGCCGCCTGGCATGCATACCCAATCACATTCCACACACTTTTGCATCACGGTATGCAGCAGATTTCCTCCTGAAAACGCTTGTCTAAACGCGGAATAAAAAGTGAAGACGCAACACCACTTTTGCGCCTTCTGTTCAGACCGTCATCATGTAAACGTAGCTTAAGATAAAGAGTTTGAACGGACCTTTAGAGGTGGTATGTGGATGGGACGGAGCCAGGCTGTTTTACTGTTTCTCCTCAGTCTTTATGCTAAGCTACATAAGCTGACTGCCTGCTGGTTGTAGATTCATATTTATTGTAGATACAAAATTGGTATTGTTCTGATCTTCTTACTCGCAGCAAGAAAGCAAATAAGCATATTCCCCAAAATATAAACTATTCCTTTAATGGTGGAGAGAAACAGTGAAGGAGTAGAAAATATGTCAACCACGGCTGTAACTGCACAGTCAAACCCCAGAGGGACGCTGTGCATGGAGAGGATTAAAGGAAAACACATTATGAGGTTTGCTTAGAGTCGTATAATAAGTGGCATTTCCTGCTCAGTCGAATAAATCTGCAGAATAAATGACTTGGGACCATGTTTGTGGATTTATTTGAGCTTGTGCATCTGTATCAGCTTTCTATAATTTTTGGAGATATAATCATATATTCTCAGGGTAGAAACACACCGACATCCATCAGCTTGCATTCATTTTCAATGAGAGGTGACAAATCCCTAACAACCTCTTGACATTAGAACTGAGATTTTGACTGGTTTGTTTAGAATTGTAATAAAATAGCATGAGATATAGATGTTTGCATCCCCTGGGAAAGTGGAATTTAGAAGCAAAATCATGTGATTGTTGCTTATAGAGTTTCTTTTGCAAATATGACAATCTTCAACTGATTGCTATGGCAGTTATAGATACAAAATAGAGGTCTATATCCAACATTATTGACTGGGATTGGGGTTTTTTATCCTGTCTAATCTGCAGATCAGTTCAGTTTAATTTCAACTCAAAAGAGCATATGTCACTGCTCATTTCTCTGTACAGACTCAGAGATATGAGCAAATGCACTGACTTCCATTTGCCACCCGTATTAACTCTTGCCTTCAAAACAGCAATGTGAATGTCTCCTGCCTACCTGAACTCCTTCATTCAGGTCCACACACCCTTTGGCTCACTACACTCTTCCAATAAAAGGCGCCTGTCAATCAGCTGCTGGCTCCAGCTTCATGTGAGCTACAGTTTATAATTGATAATGACGGTAGCCATACAGGAAATTGTGCACAAACTAAACACAGCTCAAAATCATGGATCTGTCACAAATGAATGGTTATAGAATACATTTATATATATACATTTTGGTTTTCAGTATCTACCAGGTATGATCCCCCAGAAAAATCAAGGCTTCATTTACGGCACCTGGTAGCTATTGGTAGTGAGGGTTAGGAGTTGAGTCTATACATACTGTTAGCAGGTAATGCAATAATAAGACAAAGGTTCCAGAGTCTAAACCAACGAGGCAAAGTATTTATTGCCGCAAATATTGCCAACATCATCTTCAACTTCCTTCCTTTCTTACTTTCGACCATAAAAGCCCTTGACATATACACTGCATCATTGCTTACTAGAGGGCATTTCTCCAATAGAAAGTCAACAAAGTAGTCGACAATAGCTATCCCCCAGGTAGCAGAAATGGCAGACAGTGGAACAACCAGAGGAACTCTGGATGGAAATTTTAACTGGCAAAAGTAAAAGAGCCCTGCTGATGGAGTATGCAAAGAAGGGGAAGACGGAGAGGGATGAAAACTGTTATTTCTTTCGACTCATCTAGATCAGTAAGTAAAAAAACCTTCCTACATGTTACTATCACTAGCTGTTTTACTTTGCCTTTATCATAGCACTACAGCTATGGCTATGGCTAACTTCTTGGGAATCGTATGGTTGTTTCTTCCTTTGAACAGCAGCAAGGCTGCTAGCGTTAGCCATGATGCTAATGCTATATGAAAAACTAGACAGATCCAGTCAGGCAGACGCAGCATGGATTAAGGCAGATTTGAACACATTTTAAGTTTCCTTTGTCGGGAAGATTTCTGCAACGTGTTATGTGTTAAAATCTGCCTGAATCTCCACTGCATCTGCCTGGCATAAACAAGAACAGTGGAAGAAGCAGTAAACTGTTTTTGCTATGTTTACTTTTTCCACCATTACTGCCAAATTCCATGGCAAATAGGCCTATGTGGGCCTATTTGACGCGCATATGCAAATAACCTAACCCTAACCTAACCCTAAAAGGAAAAAGCTAAGCCTCAATGCAAGACAATATGATTAGGGGTGGGAATATACAAACGTGAGTAATCCTAGATTTAAAAAGCAAAAAAATGAACTGCAAAGGAACCAGAAAGTAGCTGCTGTGCAAATTTTGGGCTGCTTGAGCTAAGGTGGGCCATGTGACAGTAGGCCTGCTGGCCATGCTGAGAGTCTACTGTAAAGATTGATAGATTGTGGGGAACATAGGACCCTTTCTTCAGAAAAACGGGGAACATAAGACCCTTTTTTCTAAAAAAAAACCATTTGATCTGCCTATATATCTATGGTTCTTTGCAGCCTTGACAGGGTGTGTCTCGGTGTGTTCTACCCTTTGAATCAACCTGAGTTCTGTGTCTACACTGTTGTCTCTTGATGGTAGATAAACTGTGGTTTCAGTCTTGACGATGTCAACGACAAAAAATTTGTGAAAGAATATGTGTGAAGTCTGAATTAGGGTGGATTTCCCCTTCTTCACTGGTCAGTGGGCAGAGTGTAGCTTACCCACTGCAGACAACAGTCCATTTGGTTATACATGGACACACTCTTGAACATACAGACTACCATATTACAGCCTTGCAGGTTGACAGATCAATGAACCTTACACATTTCCCTGCATTTAAAAAAAAAACAATCAGCGTTAAACATCCAAGCATAGATCATTCATTTCAATCAGCTCATTCAGTTTTGCACAAGTCAGTAATGTTAGCAGACATCTTGGTAGCAACAGCAAGGACCAGTGGGTGAGAGACAATTAGGAGCAGGACCAGACAGAACAGACTTAACCAGTCAGAGATCTAATTCATAAATGCACATTTCCTTTTCCTGATGCTTCCCTCAGCTATTAACCTTGATGAGGAATGCTGGACAGGAAGTTTTTTCCCTTCGTCTCCTCGCGCTACAGGTATCTTCCAACAAGCTAAGGAGCCGGATCCATACAGGAGAGGTCACAGTTAAGACCACAGAGGTGCTTAAGAGATCTTAAATCTGCGATCCGCCCAAGTCTCCCCCGCCTGCGGGGTAATGCCTCAACCCACCTCCCCTGCGCAGTGAGTGCAGGGCTACAGTGCAACAGCCTCGCAGCAGTGACCCTATATGATACATGGGCTGTCCGCCGCGGACTGGGCTGCGGCAGAGCCACGCCACTGTTGGCACTACAGGGATGGCCACTGCCAGCAGATCAACCAGGAAGTGACGACTCCAGTAGCTTTTCTGAATTGTCCCATCGTCAGATGAGTCTCCCTCCTCTGTTTCTCCCCCTGTGGCACCTTGTTCTTTAGTTTCATCTTCATCATCATCCTCATGCAACTCCACTACAGTGACACCAGCTATCTCCTCATGGGAAGTAGATCTCCTTGGCTGGGAGGTGTGAGGCTGTTCTATGTCTGGAGATAATCCTGGGTGACTTGGACTCAGATCTGCTGTCTCTACCTGTGTTGGTCCTGCCGATAGACAAACTTCTTGCTGTCTGTTTTCCATGCAGGGGTTTTCCAATGTTGTCACATCCTCTCTGACTTCACCACAGCATCCTCCAAGCTCACCCTGTGTCCCTGCTGATGTCTCTGACAAATCACACAGTTTTACTGGGAATGTTTCCTCCACTACACACTGAACTTTCACCTCATTCTCTTCTACTGAGCCCATTTGTGTCTGCAGCTCTTCCTCTGGCACTCTGATAACAGTTGTTTCCTCCTGCTGTTCTGTTGCATCAGCTTCCTTCTCCCTTTTCTCTTTCTCCTGCTTTTCCTCCTCCTCCACTCCCTCTTTCGCAGCACACAGAGGACTTTCCATGGAACATGCCACAGTAGCAGACCGTGGTAATGTAGGGACTGGTGGTGTTTTGGAGGCCGGGATCGGCTCTGTAGCCGTGCTCATCATTGTTGCTGTTGTTACTGAAGTTGTGGTGGTGATGGAATCCAGCTCCTCATCCCCCTCATCAGACATCCAGGTGGAGGTGGGGCTACAGGCTTGGGAGCGGAAAGTGCGTTGCTCTGCAATGGTATCCAGATCAGAGGGGTAACCTGCCGTTGCAGGAATGGGGCAACTTTCGGTCTGAATGCCTGTCTCCCGCAAGGGGTGCAGGTAGAGGTGGTGGTGGGACAGGCAGGGATGGCTCATACAGCCCACTCCACCCAGGCCGCAACGAAGGGGCGCCAGATGCTCGCCTGTGCACAGCTTCTCATAGGTGGAGGAATGTGGCATAGTGTGGGGCATAGAGTGGGACAAATTGTGAGGGAAAGAATGAGGTAAAGTATGGGAGTAATTGTGCGGCAGAGAGTTGGGCAAAGAACGGGGCAGGGTGTTGGGCAATGAACGGGGAAGGGAGTTGGGCAAAGAATGGGCCAGGGAATTGGGCAGAGAATGGGGTAGAGATTGAGAAAAGGTCTGTGCGTAGGAGTTAAGTAAAGATGCTGTTTCCTCTGAGAGGAAGGCGGCCTCCAGCAACAGGTCGGCCCGACTGGGGACACTGCTCTCCCCACAGCACACAAAGCCGCTGTCCTGGGTGCCATCACCTGACAGACAAGGAAAGTCTGGGCCATTGCCATTCCTATCCGCAAGCGCCTGATCGCTCAGCTTAGTATAGGTGGAGCTCCTTGTTAGAGAACGGGCCGGGGAACCATCACAGGAGCAAGACCCCCTCCCTCCTACTGCCAGTTTGGGCAGTCCTCCTGGACTTTCACCTGATACCGATGCTGGTGCCGAACCTCCAACACGGGTTCGATAGCCTGGCATGGCTTCCCCCTCCTTGGCTAATCCAGCCTGGGCTAGCTCCATGCTGAGCAAAAGGTTCTCAAGCTTGTGGTTCTGAGCATTGATGTCCTGAAAGTACTTCTGGACCCCTATGTCCCCACTGAGCCCCCCAGCATCACTGAGCCTGCCGCGAACTGTGTCCACGGCCTGTTTGAGCTGCTGGATCTCCTGCCGTGCCTCCTTCAAGGCCAGCTGTGCCTCCACGCGGTGACATTCCTCCTCCACCCAGTCCTCCTGCATCCTGTAAAGCTGGCCTCTCAGCTCATCTATCTCTGTGTCCCTAAGAAGGTAATAATGAAAAGGGGGGAAAAAGAAAGAACAAGATAGTTAGGCGGATGAAGATATTATGGCTTAGGGTAAGGGGTAGAATCTGGTACTTAACCACTTCTTCTCAAATTCAAGCATCCTTGACAAACTTTCTGTCTTTCAGAGGCTATAATGGGTTTTAATGCTGCAGTGATTGATAATTGAAACTAGAAAAACTAAGGAATCCATTGCCTCGTGAAGCATTTGCTTTATTTACAGAGCCTAAGAGATGGCGCTCTTTGTTCAACAAAGAGCTGTAAACACACTCACTTTGTTGTCCCAACACTAGTACCAACCATGTCATGATATCTTGTCAGGAACAGGGCTAATGCTAACTTGGAACACAAACATTTCCAACCCACTAGAAAAAGTACAATGGAATGGCACTCAACGTCTTAGTTCCTGCATGTGAACTTGGGCAAATCCATCTAGCCTGACTTCATGAAGAATGTGACTTCACACAACAACAGCAGCACCCCTGGAAGCGAACATTATAAATGATAAACCAACTAAAAGGCAGTGCAAAGTATATTTGCCCATGTTTAATTCAAATGAAACAAATTATTATATAGTGAAACCTAACCAAAAAACATCAGTTTGTCACGGTCAACCATGATTTTCTGTTTATGTTTGGTCACCTGAAACGCTTTGAGGTAGTGATGTGTCAGTGAAGCCTCATGAACCATTTGTCATTATTTTCTGAGCCCACTAGATGGCGATCTCTGTTCAACAAAGAGCTGAAAACACACTCAATTCCCATTGCTTAAACCAGTAGCTCCATCTAGTGGGCTCAGAAAATTATGACAATGATTCATGAGGCTTCACTGGCACATCACTACTTTGAGGTCTGAGTTTGGAAATTTGAACTGGAAAATGTCAACTTTCAACACTGACTGGAAAGCAACAGTGAAACGCAAACTTTTGGTGAGGGAAAAAGTTGCATGGCCATTTTCAAAGGTATCCCTTGACCTCTGTCATCAAGATATCTGAATTAAAATGAGTTTGATAGCTAACCACAAGTCTCCCCTTGACAGGCATGCCCACTTTATGCAGATCTCATGCAGTTGGAAGCAAAAAACATGCAATACAAATGTGTTATTTTCACCTATATATTTCTGCATACTGGGGTCCCTTAACAGTCTTGGAATCACATAAATTAGGTATGACTGGAAACCGGACACTCGAGACCCGAAGATTCGAAGAACCCAACTGTGTTATTGTGTGACGATGTTAGTCCCATAGCAGCCATTTCGTTGTGAGACCATTTCCTAAATTTTTACCTTACTGTATAAAATGACCTTTTGTGACCTCCAGGATAATCAGAGCCCCGTGAAACTTTACAATCACAAACCTAGAGCATTCAGAGGATGTATTTTGTATATTGTCAATAAGGTGGTTTCCCATCAGTTTCCACAACAATCACTGAAAAATGCAATTCTTACACGATGCCACATCACAACATAGATTTTTCTATAGTGTTCTGCAAGGTATTTGTGTCTTAATGTGGTATTTTGGAGGGGTTTTTGGGGAAAAAATTGTATTGACTGGTCAGAAAACGTTACACCACACCTTTGTAACAAATATCAGCCAAAAACTTGCTGCTAGTTATGAGACAACATTGGAATGGACAAATTCTTCCATCATAATGTTGTAAGCCCTTATACACTAAACTTTTATCATTTGAACACTTATTTTTCTTCACAGATTAATGACTGAAAAATCTTGACTGAAACAGCATCTCAAATTATTCTTTCTCTCTGCTTTGTGGGTCATCTACTGTTGACCTGCTATCTCCCCCTTAACACCTACTGCCCCCCCTAAAAAAGATAAAAACGGGTTTATGGTAGGGCTGAGTGAAGACAATATATGAACAGATTTTTTGGCCCAGTATTGAAAAACTCTTTTCTATTTGAGTACCTCACCTGTCTTGTAGAGTGTTGATGGTTTCCTTTAGCCTGGCGCGCAGGTGTCGGATGCACACCTCTTTCTGCTGTAGGGGTGTGAGGTACTGCTCTGGTGGAGGGGGCCGGATTCCATGGTTGTCCGTACATGATGTGTACTTCTGATGACGCCTAGGACATAAGAAAAGGAAAGTTTTGTAGAGCTAATATCACTTCAGTGACATGTTTTATTATTTTTGCTGTTATGTCTTGTATGACTGGTATATCAGTTGTCCGACATTGGCCTATCATAGATAAATGGATATCTATTGGTAGCAGCACATGCTGCTTGTTAAGAAGATTAAGAACGAGTCTCCAAAAGTCTCCAATAACGGCACAGTGTGCACAGTTAGCGATGCTGATTTGTTTATGATCAGCGGCTACGCTGTGCACAATTAGCCATGCTGGTTTGTTTATGATCAGCGGTGGACGTTGTCCACAGTTGCGTCTCCCGTGTTTAATCCGTCCGCCATTGTGAAGTCACAGTCAAAACTTAAGCGATTGTGCGACGATCGAAAACCATACGTCACCTCCGGAGTCTCGTAAATCCCTCTGAGGCCTTTTTGTAATGGAGACACACTGAGTGAGGGTCCATTTGAGAGGACGTGGCCTGAGACTTTCCCAGCGGCGACTCTTTCCCCTAATAGACACATGACTATAGTCTTGTCTTACCCTTTGGTGGGGCTGCAGTCGCTGCCTTTACAAGAGCCTGAGTTGCTGCTGCTGCTGAGGGAGGCGTTGCCATGGGGATCTCTATTGCTGGGCGCGGCTGGTGTCCGCCTGGTCCAAAGAAAGAGGAGACATGTTAACATGTTCCTGGTAACATGAAACCACAAGCCAAACAACAAGGTGACACTGATTTCTGTGAGCTGTTGAGTAAAACCATCGTGACACAAATGGAGCAAATGTCAAACCACTAACATGCCAATACAACACCGAAATGCACAAATATACACACACTTAGAAAAACGTATGCCAGAGTCACTTATAACAGACAAATTTTTCACCTTAAATGTAAGGACACACACTCGTTTCAGCATTGACAGTGATGTAACAATTTGTAAAAAGAGAATGTGCTCTGTCCAAAGAAATTTGACAATCAATGATATAACTGCAAGAAGCATTCCTCAATAAAATAACCCGTTCAGATCCCCTGTCTATTCCAATGGACTTAACTCTTCTAGGATTTCTAGAGCCATGACACGGTCACCCGACTCTGCACAAATACAAAAACTTGATTATTAGATACCTATGGTTTTCCACATTATCTAAAGTAGACTACAGTAATAGTTAGTAGTAGAGCAGAGACCACTAGACTGGATTACTGCAATGCACTTTATATGGGGGTTAGTGGGTCCTCCATAGTCCGCCTTCAACTGGTACAAAATGCTGCTGCACGTCTTTGCTGCACATTTCACCTGTTTTAGCTTCACTGCACTGGCTGCCCGTTCATTTTAGGATTCATTTCAAAATCATTCTATTTGCTTTTAAAGCTTTGAATGGCCATGTTTTTTTATTTGTATACATGCATGTATTATTTTGTGCGGGCAGTACATTTAATTTAATTTATTTTATTTTAATTTATTTTATCTCATTGTATTTTACTGTTCTATTGTCTACTTCATCTCTTTGTATTGTGTTATCTATTTATTGTTGTGCAGCACTTTGGAAACCTTGTGTTTGCTAAAATTGTGCTATATAAATAAAGTGGATTGGATTGGACAGTAAAGCCCCATTACATATTTTCATTGTGCTTATCATTTTAGTATTTTATTTGCAATTCTATATTTTTTGCACTTCTTTCTGTTTTGAATTCAAGACTTTGTTATTTTATTGGCATTTTATCGGCTTCATATGAGTTCATTATCTATATTATATGAGATTTCTTATAGTTGCATTTTATTTGTTTTTTTATACGGTTATTTTGTTTTCCATAAATTATGCCTGCCTAAGAGAAGCTTAGGAATTATTATTTATATAGGAACATATTTCCTTTATTTTTGCACTTGCACCTGTATTGATGCTTTAAATCTGGAAAGCACTTTGTTCTTAAGCTTGAATTGTGCTATTTAATTACAATGATTTATTTATTTATTTATTTATTAGGAAGGGAAATGGGGAATATTGAAATAAATAGGGGAATACTGTTATGGTTTATTCTCCCTGTTCTTCTTGATTTCCTAACAATACAATATAATGCATACAGATTATGTACACAGGATATACATCTCAGGAGACTTTGAACAGATTGTTTTCTAAAGATAATTTAATTTAAAATGTTAAAATTCTGTTAAAGTATTCAAAAATATACATGCAATGTATTTTAAAGTATGTTAATATTCACAAAATAACTGATAAAAATGTTTTCCATCCACTGGAATGTACAGGGGAAAAAACACACAATAAAGTGTTTTAATCAAATCATTTTGATAACCAAGGATTATGGGTGAATTTCAATCAACCATTTCAATGTATTTTTTGTGTTTGGAACATAATTAGGTTATGAACGGGATAAAATGAGGATAACTTTAACTGAAGAGTATGAAAAAAATAAATAAGAACAAAGAGAAAAGAAGGGAATAACTTGTCAGACTAGACATGATGCTGTGGAAACAGTTCAGTCAGATGTTTTCCTTATTGTAACATCATGAAACATTCACAGCATCATTCCCATGCTTCAGAAAGTCATCACTGATTCAGAACAGACCGAGAACGTGGGGTCGAGGGAGAGTTTGTTGAACGGCTGTGGCGATCTGGAGACTTCGTAGAAGCGTATCCTTTGGTCGGCGACTTGGTCGATGCATAGCCTTTAGTCGGACGCATTGAGACCATATAGCCTGTCTCCATAGGAACGTAGTCTAGCTCTATGAACCTGCAGTAGTCAAACCTGACCAGGCAAAGACAACAGGGTGTTACATCACAGAGGACAGGAGAGGAGCACACCACTGATACAATGTGCATGCTACAAATGTATGCACACTATTGAGGTGAGACAGAGCTGTGTGGCATACACTGTAAAAAAAGAAACTGTTGTTTTTTTAACGGTAAAAAATGGTAGCTGTGGTTGCCAGAACTATAATAAATACGGTGCAACTTTTTGTACATATGTAATATTACGGTAAAATTATATTATAGCACTGTTGATTTCATGTTTAAGATTGCCATTTTATTCCATATTTTACTGTAAAAAATAAAAAGTTTTTCCATCAAAAGAAACGCTGTTCATATAACATATAATTGACAATAAAATAATTTATAAATGCTGCATAAATTAAAGATTTTACCATTAAATATTACAATATATTTTTGTTAGATATATGGTGTTTAGTAGATTTAACAGTGAGAAAAAGTATTTTTACAAAAAATATATGCAAAAATTACAGTGATAGCTTGTTTATATATTACATTATATTTTTGTTACAAACACGGTGCCAGTGTATTTTACAGTGGAGTAATGTATTTTTCAAAAAACAAAAAAACTGTAAAAAATACTGTTTTGGTTGATTTATACATTTATGGTGTTTCATTGTTACTGAAACTGAATTAACCCATTTATCATTTTACTGTCTTTTACTGTCATGGTTTAGCAGTTTTTCACCATAAAATCTACAGACATTTTTTTTTACAGTGTATAGCATGTCTTAGGATTCACCTAATTGATTGACAGCCTGAGATGCAGGCAGGTGAATATCAACAAGCACTCAAACACTGAATGTGCCCAGGAGAGGTGGCTCTCTAAAAGCTTTGCAAAAGGAAACACCGATGTGCTGTGCTTTGATCGTTTAGGCTGCTCTCTTTGGCTTCCCAAATGAAACATCTAAGCCCTTTACTGGCACTGAACACAAGCTCTGCATCCTGAAACACAATTCAAAAGACAAAATGTTCTGAGACTCAAATGATTAGAGAAGCAGGGGAACAGTGGAAACAGTATTGGCATTTTTTTCATAAGAGCCTCATCATCCAGAGCATTTCACTCCAAACAAGAGTTTACACAAACGTCTCTACACTCAGCAGATCTACTGCTTCATCAAAGACATAACTCAACAGAAATGTAACCTCTCTCCTATCATGAATGGTTGTATTTACTTTGTAATATCTGGATTGACTATTAAACACACACAGGATTGTTCTGTTGTCAAATTAGTGTCAGATATAGCCAGCTGTGAAATGAGAGACCAATCTAACACATTGGACTATTTATTCATAAGAAAGGCGTCATTCTTCTTCTGTAGAATAACCAATGATGAAAATAACTAGCTCTCTGCTCCCTCCTCAGCCCAAAATATACACATCATCATCTATATGCGGCCAGATTATAATTCAGAATTTGAAACAACAATTTTTTGCTGAGAGTGAGAGAAGATGTACAGCATAGATTAGATAGCATATTACAGCTAAAACATTGTTATGTGTATGAATATCATGGATAACTGTTTAACCTCTAGTAAAGTTACACAGTGGTGGTGGTGGTTACGTAGCTATTTCTCTAAGGCTTTGTGCTAGGCTAAGCTAAGTAGCTCACTGACAGTAGCTTCATGTTTAACATTCAATCAAAATAAGAGTGGTAGCCAATTTATTGGAATTAAGCATTAGTATGCTACTTGAGTACTTGATTTGGCTGTCAGTATTCATTATTCAATGTGATCACATGTTTTTTGCTTTGTCTATATCTTACTACGTGCTGCGATGACAAGTGGCTGATGCTAGCCACCAAGGTAATGCATACGGGAACAATATAGCATTGCAATCACGTTTGATACTCTCATAAAGTTATTTTTTATATGTTGAAATCAATTTCACGATAAATAACAGAACTGGGTTCCTGTACAACTGAATTTGCTACATAATGTTAGCAGTAGCCTACCACCTACCTAGCAGTAGGTACAGTAGCAGCATGGGTAGTCCACTCATCTAATGCTAAGCTAGCAAGGTAACTGTACTGTAACTTTAACTCATCAAAGAACATTTTTTCTGCATCATGTCAAATTTTCACTGCCAATGGTGGTTGTTTAACAATGAAGCAACATGATCCCATGCTACACAGCAATATCATCAAAATCTTATTTTGGATCCTATTATTATATTATATTATATATATATATATATATATTTTGTGAGTACTGGAAATGTGAGAATGTAAATGACTTAACATGCCCATCCCCTGTATTGATCTTCTCATCTCACTCTTGGCAAGAGACCAAATAAATGCATTTCCTGAGTATTCCTTAAGCTGATTGATGTCCGGCAATGGACACATTTGCAAAAACCACCTGAGAGACCATGAAGAACCACATATATATCATCTTATAATAATGTTAAACAGGACATACACACATATTTTCACCTTTAACCACTGCTACCATCCAGCTAAAGAAAATAAAGCTGTTAAGCACCACAGTTTGGTTCATCAGTGGTAGGAAGGGTAATCTGTGATGGGCAACTTCTGTCAGGACATTCATTATTGATAATAAATATTTGAATGTTTTATAATCATTAATATTGCATGACACATAATAAAATTACTTGTTCCTTTAAAGACCACAACTGTTGCCCAATCACTGCCCTCCACAGAGGGAGGAGGGGACAAGCAGGACCAATCGAGCCAACAGCCATGAGGGGTTTTCACACAGGACCCGATAACTCCATGCCACCGTACTGAAATCCAAATCATGGACACTGTGTTTCACCCAACTCAGTGTCTTCAGAATTAAACTTCAACCTGCTGGAACATTTTCACCACTCATCAATAATCTTTTCAAGTGAGACTTTGTAACTTTTGTCAGCCTGATCACAGAAAAGGTATGTTCCGATACAATGAAACACCATTGTCCATTATGTTTGTATGGGAGGTATTTTCTCCGAGATTACATTTGTATTTGAAGTATTGTGGTTGAGTCAGAGATACTTCAACTGGGACTTCAACAAGTCAACAAGGACTTGTTTACGTAACGTATGGTTCCTAGTTTGGTGAAACTAGGAACCATTTCACAATGTTAAGCATGTGTTTAAAAGTGCAACTGTAATCCAGAAGAAAATAAGTTTCTCTCGAATCGTAAATATGAATGCAGTATTGATGTATAGGAACATAGACAAAATAACATCTTATAACATTATATATTACTCTTACAAAAACGTAAGCAATCTTCATAAGCAATAAATGCGCTGTTGTTCAATTCAGTACAGTCAGTTGCTACAACATGGTCCATACTCTATTGGTAACATGGTCTGGTGTGACCAGTATCTTATCTTGACACTACTGTATAATGGAAGCCCTAAGAAGCAAGTGAGAAAAAATTCTGGGAATCTGTTTTTGAAGTTTGATCGTATTGTTACTTTAAAAAAAAAGTGAGAAAAGCCTTTACTGGTATAGTATTTATTAGTGATGTGCCAACGAAGCCTCATGAACCACTGTCATTATTTTCTGAGCCCACTAGGTGGCGTTCTATGTTCAAAACAAGGCTGAAAGCACACTCAAACATCACTCAAGCCCTTTCTTTTTTAAACAAAGAGAGTCTAAGTCACAATCTCTGGCCTGAAAACACACTCAATTCCCATTGCTTAAGCCTTTTTCTTTAAACCAATAGCTCCATCTAGTGGCTCAGAAAATAATGACAATGATTCATGAGGCTTCACTGGCACATCACTACTATTCATACATTTCCTAATGTTAATTTACATCTGTGAAACAGGTGGGAATTTTTTTTGTTTTGTTTTAGCATGATTTTTGTTTCTATTATACTAATTTCAGCCACAAGAGGCACAACTCTCCCATGTTATAAATGGGACTAAAAGCATTATTTTTTTCTTTCAGGTGAGTAATTTCTCAATGCACTCTGAACACAAGGTACATATGTATATTCTGTGTTAGCATATTATGTAGCATTACCCTCATGTCTTTCTTTTCCCTGGAAATGTATTGTAATCTTTGCTTATCTGCAAATATGCACCTTGTGTTCATAGTGCATGAAGAAATCACCTGAAAGAACACATATAAATGCTTTTAGTCCCTTTTGGAACATGAAGTAGTGTTTTTCACCTGTTTTAACAGATTAAAAAATATATATTAAGGAATATTATTTCATCTGTTTTTAAGACTGAAACACAGGACAAGAAAACTATTTATATCAGACTTATAAAACACATCACCAGAATTGTTTTTGCTGACTTGCCACTCAGGGCTTCCGTATTTAGCCACTGTTCAGAAAAAAAGTTTATTGTGTCACTTCATGTCTGAGGTTGTATATTAGTGTTAGAGCAACAATAACCTCCTGGAAGCATAATTCCAAACAAATAGGAAAACGAGGCATGTTTCATAATTCACTGGAGACTGTTTGCAGCTGTTCAACAAAACACATATTAGCTACACTGACACACTTACACAGTGGTGTGTAATTCATACTTCAACCCAACCAAATCCCCAACTTTCCAAAGCTTCTGGCAAGACTTGTGCTGAGTAAACGTGTCCTGTGTGATACAATTAGGGAGGAGGCCAGATATTGACTGCTCATAAGTTCTTTGAAGATCAATATATGACAAAAGCCAAGACAGAACAGAAACAGGCGGAGGGAAGCAGCTGAAGCAGTGAGCCTGGACTGGAAGAGTTTCTGACAGTCTATCCAGTCCATCTGTTGGGATGGAACCTGGACCAGGTGCCAGTCTGGTGGAGGCAGTTGTGGTTTAGACTGTAGGAGTGTGAAGAGTGTTGGTGTCAGTGGGTGGAGTACAGTAATAATCCTTTAGGTTGTGATTTGTTACCGGTAGAGACAGAGACCCACATTGTCATTCCAGGCAGTGCTGTTGAACGTCAGTTATGAACACTAATCATAGTGTTCATAGTTCATAACAAATATAGTGCTGCTGATTTAGTGGCTGTGTAAGCAGTGATCACTTGTGTGCTTCCGCAACACAATGACAAGTGTTATAAGTCGCATGTAGCACCTAAACACAACTTTATGCTACGAAAAATCACATGAAACATCGGCTAAACAGTTTCACAAATTCTACAATTCTATGACGATGATGCAATCTCTTGCTAATCCTTTTTGACATGTATTAAATTGAAAACTTTACAAGGACAATATATCTAGTATTTTACCTTTTGAACTTCATTGTTTGTTTGTTTTTTACAAATATATGCTTTTTCTGAATTTGATGCCAGCAACGCATATCAGAAAAGTTGGGACAGGGCCACGAAAAACTGGGAACATTGTGGAACAATAAAAAAAACTGGAACATTCCACAGGTAAATAGGTTAATTGGTAACAGGTGATAGTATCATGATTGGGTATTAAAGTCTTAGTTGTGCACAAGTAGGATGGTATTATTACCATGGTAAAAAACCCATAAGAACCCACGGTGACACGGGTGTCACAAACATTTTAAATGTTCTAGTTTTAGTAATGTTCATGTATGTTTTCTCAAGTACATAAGTGTGTTTTTAAGTGTTCTACAGCTACAGTAGCCTGTTGAGAAGCCATCAAATGAGGCAGTGTTATTTATATTTATTTATTATTGATTTATTATTATTTTGTTACTTAAAACAAATCTAATAACTATTAATGTCACAAGTGTCATATATGTTGTGGAGATGCAAAGAAAAAGGCAAATTTGTGTTTTTGTAAGCAGAAAATGTGTCTAGTTTTTTCATTCAAAAATAAGAAATATCATAAACATAGATTCCATAAACGCCCAATGTAACATTTATGTCACATTACAGATCTTTGACATTTAGGGGTAGTATTTTTTTTTTAAAACAACATAAAGGTGTTCTATGTGGTTCACTTGGTCTGTTGTATATCCCCCATAAATTTCATTTAAGGATTACCGGGTCTGGGTTCTTATGGGTTAAAGGCTGTAACGATTTCACCATCTAAAATCCATAACATCATTAAAAAATGAATAGAAATCTCTGCAAGGCTAAAAAACAACATTGGATGTCCTTGATTTCCCTGAGGCAACACTGCATTAAAAACTGGCATGATTGTATGAAGGACATTACTACATGAGCTCAGGAACACTTTAAAAAAACATAATCAGTACAGCTCATCACAGCTCACAGCTCATCTCTGTGTCTACATATGCAAGTTTAGACTCTACCATGCAAAGTGAAAGCCAGAAATCAACAATGACCAGAAACGCTGCCAACTTCTCTGAGCCTGAGCTCATCTGAGATGGACTGAGCCAAAGTGAAAAAGTGCGCTGTGGTCTGACGAGTCTACATTTTAAATTGTTTTAGGGAATTCATGGACATCGTGTCCTCTGGGCTAAAGAGGAAAAGGACCATCCAGATTTTTACCAGTGCAAAGTTGAAAAGCCATCATCTGTGATTGTATGGGGGTGTGTTAGTGCCCATGACATCACATCTGTGAAGGCACAATTAATGCTGAAAGGTACTCACAGGTTTTGGAGCAACATATATGTAGACAATGGCAAGGTAATCTCAAGCCACATGCTGCAAGTGTTACAACAGCAGTCCAGGCCTGTCCTCCCCTAAATACACTACTGGTCAAAAGTTTTAGAACACACCAACTTTTCCAGAGTTTAATTGAAAATTATGCAGTTTAATGTCTCAGTGTACTCTGAAATTAATGCACATTTGCAACATTTAAAATTCTTGATTGAGCATGATAGTGTTTTGAAAGTAAAAAAAAGATTCAAAATCACATTTTATGTTGGACTAAAGGACTAAAAAAAGACACAAAATGACCAAAAAAAGACACAAAATGACCAAAAAAAGACACCAAAAGACACAAAATGACTAAAAAAAGACACAAAATGACTTACAAAGACATGAAAAGAATTCAAAAATGGACAAAATAGCCCAAGACTCCATAGAGTTAAGTTGTTAACCCATTTCTTGTTCCCTGAAAAAGGCCTACTTGTATAATTCTGAAATGTACATTATTTTTCAGTTTTGGTTAAGCTTACCTTTTTTTATTTACCTCTGGCAGTTCACCACTTACCTTTGTACCCTTTCAAGCTGTTCATTTGACTTGAACTGCTTGAATTTCAATAAAAAACTGAAAAATTGGGGTGTTCTAAAACTTTTGACCAGTAGTATATGTGGCGCATAATAAAGAAAAAATAAAACATTGGACACCCTACAGAAGAATTTTACTTTTAAATTTTAGTGTCCTCAGTTCTTAAGCACTTACTGAGTGTTATAAAGAGAAAAGGTGGTGTAACACAGTGGTAAACATGCCGCCGTCCCAGTTTTTAAAAATTGTGTTGCAGGTGTCAAATTCAGGTTGAGTGTATATTGTCAATAAACAATAAAGTATATCAATTTGAACATTAAATATATTGCCTTTGTACATTTTTCAATTTAATTTACAGTCATGGAAAACATTATTAGACCATTGTTTTCTTCAATTTCTTGTTCATTTTAATGACTGGTACAACTGATATCTAGCCATTTTCCATGGTTTTCTTGATAAAAACCAAAATCATTACCATGGAAAATGCTCAGCTCTTAAATTAAACTCTTATCAGCTATTTTTGTTGTTATCATTATATGTGTACCTTTAGTTGCACCAAGCATTAAAATGAACAAGAAATTGAAGAAAACAAGGGTGGACTCATAATTTTTTCATGACTGTATGTAAAACAGAATTAGTAAATGATGTCACTCTGTTTTATTTACATTTTAGACAGCTTCCCAACTCTTTGGAATCAGGGTTGTATCGAGAAACTCTATAAATCTACACGTAGGTGGTGTGTGGAAGTGCACACCTTTACATCAGGGTCTCCCTTGTTTTTTTTAATTCCTGCCAGGACTCAATAGAATCAGAGATGATGAAGTCTGTTCTGTTGTTGATTGCCTCTTCCATGCTAAATATAAACACTGAGAGCTCCAGTTGTGATCTCAGTGTTTTCATGTTCATTAAAACTGTGCCAAAGTGAGACAGGAAGCTTAGGTGTTGCCTGTGTGCTTGTTTTAGTGGCTACAATGCATGCCGGAGCTACAGCTACAGCTACGGAGCATGCTCTCTGAGACTGTAACTGAAGTGAGTCTCACGCAGGAGGCGCGGGCACAGGAATGGCCACCGGCGCCGTAGCCACTGGTGCAGCTGTCCCCGTCCCTGACCCTGACGCCGCCTTGGGCACCGGGACGGGCGAGGACGCCAGTATTTGCTGCAAGCGGCGTTTGGGCTGCAACGCCTTCAGAGGGTTGAATCTGAGGAGAAGAGACGAGAGAGGAGGAGACCACAGCTACAGATTGAACCGTCCGTAGCTACATATTATACCTATAAAACCACTGCAAACATGAGCAGATGTCTTGGCGGCCACTTCGGAGGGCCTTTGTCTCTCTGTGAGCCACACATTAATATATAGGTTGCAACATATGGATGAGAATACTGAATAGAAAATGTTAAAATCACTTGACACAGTTACTTGAAGTTGACTTCTGGCAATCTGCAGTATGATTGACCCATACTTAGGTGGTGATCCTGCCCCACAGGAGTAAATCAATGCGTAATAATCATATTGTATATAGAAGGTGTAAGACATACATTCAGCATTTGAACTGCAAAGTGGAAACAGTTAGTGTGAGGCTTAATGGATGTAGGAAAAGTCATCAAAGGCCCCTGTAGACGATGGAATCTCAATAACATGTCTCATCCTTTAACCTGTGTCCAGTAAACAGGCCATTGAATTCCAGTAACTGTAAGAGAAACCAGGTCAATATACTCAATAAAGTGTGTACAGGTTGCAGTAAACTAGCTGTTTCACTGGTCAGTATGTAGGAGTTGGATGACTGCATCTAGTCCATCTTTGTGTCAACATTACCACAGCTCCTCCATCGGGATCATTAGAGCTAAATGAAAAAGTACAAAAACAAATATGGGTAAAACGGTGACACATCCATGACAAAAACAGAGCGGGAGGAAAAAGGAGAGAATTGAGTTAGAGTTGAGGGTACCACGTTCTAATATGGCACCTTTTTATAGAGGGCTTTTATGTTGAAATTCAAAAAAAGAATGTGAATAAAAGAACTTTTGGCTTGTCAGGTGGTGGAATATCACTCTAGCTGAGTCAGTAGAGAGCAGTTTTTCACCTTGTGCAAATAATGCATGATTTACTAAATGCAGCGATGACACACGTCAATGTGTACAGTTAGACACATTAAGCCTGCAATGTCCTAAAATCTTTATAGCAAACTTTCCAAACTAAGATTAAGACCTGCATCCGAATTGAGTCCCAAAAAGCAACAGCCTGGCAGAGAGGAGTCACAGGCAGATGCAACGCAGAGTTGGGTGTGGGGACTTGCTAGCTCCATGGCGAAGCCAAGTCACTACGCTATGCCTGGTCTCTCACATCACAGTATCACTGCTATCCATATGGCAGCTAGAAATCTGTAGTCTCATGTTATCCAGCTTGTTAATAAGGGAGTGGATGTTGGCAAGAAAGATGCTGAATCAGGTCTATGCAAGCTGCTCTTAACTTAGTCTGGATCCTGGCTCGCCTGCTTTGCTTTAGCTTCATGTAGCACAGCTGCCTGTGACACCTCTCTGCCTGCCGTTGGTCTAGGTCAGGGATGGGCAACTGGAGGCCCATCCCTGACTTGAAGTGGCCCTCAGTACAACATGTATTTGAGCATGAAATCTTAAAAGTGCTGTATAAAAATGCACAAAATTACTTCTTGCATTAATGTTGGTCTGCTGTTCTTGCACTGAAAAAAAAAAGAAATCACAGTAAGTGGTTATTTTTTATTTGCTTCAAACCTTTTGTATTCCTATACTGTTATACATGCATTTGAGCATGAAATATGTTAAGTTACTGCACTGTAAACATATTTAAAATTGCAGTTTCATCATATCTGGTTAAGTGCATGCTCCTATATGTGGCCCTGTGGTAGTGTCGATGAAAAATTGTGGCCCCCTCCAGCATTTAAGTTGCCCATCCCTGGTCTAAGTCAAGTAGTGTTTTGCAAACTAAAGCTGCTAACTGTTTAAAGCTAACAGTAGCTGCGTCTACTTCTTCCTCCTCTCTGAGGGCAGACTAGACACAACAGGGACTCACTACTGCCTCTTGAGGCACAAGTGGTACTATAAGACAGGACGGGCCAGTGCTAGCTGTTAGCATGCTAATTTTAGTAGATATCTCTGCAACACAATACATAGACGTAAATGGACTGCACTTATATAGCAATAAAGTTTTAAACTAAAGTCTGGCCAAACCTTGCAAATTGCATGTTTAAGAGTGGAACAATTAGTCAAGTTTTTAATTAAGGGTTAGGAGGCTCTCATGTTCTAATAAGCCAAAAGGTCAGACTGTCCATTGGAGCAGTCTACCTGATGAACTAAAAAGTTAAAAACACAGCAAGTTTCCTGCTAGGAGGGATAAACACCAGCCAGAGAGATTTTTCACAACCTCACAACCCAACATTTGTTCTACGAATGTTGATCTACGAAGCTTGAGTAAATTATGTAAGTATTAATCAAGCAATTGACCCTAAGCTAAGTCCCGCATCATTCTGTAACTGTTGCTCTGTCAATTGTACACGATTAATATGGCGTTTCTGATTTTGTTCGTCAGAGATATTCCAAATGAAATTACAGCAAATTTTTGAAATAACAGTTCTGTAATATCCTAGTGAAGGGTAAATTGGCTACAACAAATAAACCCTTTAAAAAATCCCATTTTTAAAAAGTGGTACTGAGTTGGTTACGGGTTCTTAAAAGAGTTTTTATTTGGAGGAAATCTGTGCTGACAAGGTGTTTAGTTTAGAAATAATTATGCAACACACACATATTCTGAGCACACGCAGTATACTTTAGACACAGTGGTTTAGTTTGTTAATCAGAGGAGAAGCAACATAACAGACACTCAACAAAGGCTGATGAAAGAAAGAGAAAACATGAATAAGTAGGATGTGGGAACACACTTTCAGCAACAGTGCAGCTCCACCTGGGCCTGTGGTGCTGGAGGAAACATCTGGGTCTTGTTTTTATCAAGCGTCTCAGAATCAGAATCATAGTCAAAGTTAACCTACGGCTGTAAACACTTCTACTGAGAGTGAGAGTCATTTATGAAGCTTCTTACATTGACTTTTATGGAAGAAATATCCTATATTTATCCAAGAGCGTAGATTATCAGTATGAGGGCATGATTTTATTCCTTTTCAGTGAAACAGCTCCGCCTTGTGTCCAGATTTATTCTCCTCCTGCTCACATTGCTGGCTATTATGGTAAATTGGTGCATTTTAAGAGAGTAGCAGTTTTACAAGCAGATGATATACTTCCCGCCCCTACAGAGCTCAAAATGGGCGAAGGAACGCTCCCAAGACATGGCATCCATCATTTGATTGGTTCACACTCTAGCTGTCTCCCTATTGGCCGGTGAAACACACTATAAGCTCAGGGAGGGACATCTTCAGTCTGAGCAGTTACCTCAACCTGAGAGGACGAGCTGGTTCTGAGTGGAGCACAAAAGTTTTGAGAGCGCAGACTTTAGATTTGAGCGCGTGGACTTATATATATATATATATATATATATATATATATGGACATATTTGGTAATTGGTAAATGGACCTGCACTTATATAGCGCTTTTCTAGTCACTTTACGACCTCTCAAAGCACTTCACACTACAGACTGATCTCATTCACCCGTTCACACACACATTCATACTGGTGGCAGAGGCTACCCTAAATGGTGCCATGTCGACAGATCGATTTTATCGAGTCAATTTTAACATTTGGAATGATCTGTTGGTTCGGTAACCTCAGTCTGATCAATAAGAAAAGGCTTGGAAAAATTATTATGTTATGTCAAAAGATCATTGGCCTTGACCTGGAACACATTGGCAATATTTACCAAGTCAGAGCCACTAGGAAGGCAAAGGCCATACTGTCAAACCTCCTACATCCTCTACATGCAGAGTTTCGACTCCTGCCACTAGGAAGGAGATATTCTTACAGGAAGAGGGCCAAAACAAACATATCTAAAATCATTTGTTCCTCAGCTGTTGGCTTCCTAAACAAACTAGGGTAGTAGCTTTGTCTTTAGCTCTGTCTTTGCCATATGCTTTTATGCTTTAATGTTTTTATGTTCTGTGTTTTGTATTTATTATGATTATTTGTTTGTTGCGTGACATTTTTAACTACTGAATGCAGAACAAATTGCCCCTCGGGGACAATAAAGATTTATCAAATCAAATCAAACCTGCCATCATTGGGAATTCATTCACACAGCGATGAACGCAACATTGGGAGCAATTTGGGGTTCAGTATCTTGCTCAAGAATACTTCGACATGTAGGCTGCCATGGTCGGGGATCGAACCACCGACCATCCGGTCAGTGGGTGACCACTCTACCAACTGAACAGCCACAGCCACGAGTGCGAGCGAAATGTTTGTGTCCAAGAAGAAGAAATGTGAGCACAAGCATGTGATTTTTGAGTTCAAGCAGAGTGTGAGTGTGAGCACAAAATGTGAGCATGAGGAGAATAAATCTGAGCAGGAGAAGGAACTGTGTCACTGAAAAGGAATAAAATCATGCTCTCAAAGTGAAAATCTACGCTCCTGAATAAAGATAGGATATTTCTTCCACAGACTTTCAGTTGCTGTTTTATGAAACACTCTGCTGCAAAGTAAAAATGACGAATGTTGAGGCTTTATGTCCACAGGAAATAGTCATTTACCAAAAAGACAATTGCATGACAAGCTTTTAGTAAATGCTAGCAACCCGTTAATGTGGTTGAAGATAAAAGTGTATACAATTATGAATAACAGGAAGCTTCACTTAGCTGCATGTTTTATAAGACCTGTATCAGTTCTTCATCTTGAGCACTGTACTGTTTATTGTGCAGTATTGTATGTGCAGCAACGATGTTGCAAAGCCTCTGTGGACTGTGGCACATTTCTCTGTGGAGAACATGGAACCCTCTCTTTGAACAACACACACACACACACACACACACACACACACACACACACACACACCACAGGTTATTTCTAGCCTGGAAAGATGAGACCCTTGCGGATTCAATGAGCCCACTTTTACTCATGTGTGATGACGTTCTTGCAGTGAGAGCAGTTATTAGACCTGTTTTCTAATGTTTTTTAATATCAGAAATAGGGGGTTCTGTCATTCTAATTTCAAAATAACATGGATGCTTCCTTACCATGCTTTTTATGATCACTACTTTCAATTAATTTTGGATGTTTTATTCATATTTTTAGCATCGAATATTTGGTCAAGAATGAATGGTGAAATGGGGCAAAGTTACAGGTGTGTAAACCTGATTACATCACAACTTTTATTTAAATGGGATCTGAACTTTCAGACAACACACACACACACACACACACACACACACACACGTTCTAAATGGGTCTAAAAGTTTTATTTTTTTCTTTCAGGTGAGTAATTTCTCAATGCACTCTGAACACAAGGTACATACATATATTGTGTGTTAGCATATTATGTAGCATTGCTTATCTGCAAATGTGTACCTTGTGTTCAGAGTGCATGAAGAAATCACACACACACACACACACACAAATAGGAGGAAAAGGATAATCACAGACTTATGGAACTTTACAACTATAAACTAGAGCATTCAGAGGATGGATGGCTTTCCTACATTTACTGAAAAATAAGGGGGTTTCTGAGCAGTTTTCAGTACAGATTTCTTTGGCCACATAATCACCAAAAATGCAATTTTTCAGCGGTGTCTTAGTCTTAGTCTTGGTGTAATATTTTTTTTTAATCAGTTCTCAAGTGGTCAAACAGTCAAACATTGCACCAAATCTGTGAAAAAAACAGAATCAACCCAAAAGTTGCTGTAGCAACTCTAAACCCTCATACACTTTAACAAATCAAATGAATACATGAGTATTCATTACAAATACTGAGTTGATTCATTACAAATTTTATTACAGAATTACGACTGGAACATCTTGACACACATGCTGAGCTGAAACTCCAATTATAGTTGACCTGCTATCTCCCCCTGAAAGATTTTCCGACTCTGAGACACTTGATAAACACAGGATCTGGTCTTTACAACTGTGGATGTCTTACTGACATTAAAGAAACAGGTAACAGGTGCTCATTGGCTACCTACCGGCGAGAACCCAAAGCAGACCTCCGATTGGCTGGAGCAGGGGCAGACATGGGGCCAGACAGCCTCTTGCGCAACCTTTAGCTTCTTCTGTCCTCACTGTGTCTCTCTGTCCTGCAGCTCAACTCTGAGAGCCTGGAGGGAAACACAGACATGAGCAGTGAGTGACCACACACCAGTAAGAAGTATTCAGATCCTTTACTTAAGTAAAAGTACTATTAAAAGTTAGTTTAAAAAAACTAGTAAAAGTCCTACACTCAAAACTTAATGTAGTAAAAGTACAAAAGTATCAGCATCAAAATGTACTTAGAGTATCAAAAGTAAAAGTACTCGTTATGCAGAATGGACCCACTCAGATCGTTTTATATATTCAAAATATATTATTAGATTATTTGTATTGATGCATTTATGTAAGCAGTGTTTTGTTTCCTCAAGATAGGGCTCATTTTAACTACTTAATATACTGTTATAAGGTTTAATTAGAAAAAAAAAAAAAAGCTTAAAAGTATTAAAAGTAAAAGTACTCGTAATGCAGAATGGACGACCTCAGACTGTTTAATATATTTTAAATATATTATTACATTATTTGTATTGATGCTTTTATGTAAGCAGTGTTTTATTTTGTAAAGACAGGGCTCATTTAATTGCTGAAGATACTGTTATAAAAAAAAATCTAATCACTCCAAATTGATTAATTTGTTACATTTCTAACTAAAAAGTAACTAAAGCTGGCAGCTAAATGTAGTGGAGTAAAAAGTACAATATTTGCCTAAAAATGAAGTGAAGTAGAAGTATAAAGTTACATAAAATGGAAATACTCAAGTAAAGTACAAGTACCTCAAAATTGTACTTAAGTACAGTACTTGAGTAAATGTACTTAGTTACATTCCACCACTGCCACGTGCACGCACGCACGCACACACACACACACACACACACACACACACACACACACACACACACACACACGCACACGCACGTTTGAAATATTTATTCATGCCCACATAAAAAAAGGTATAAGGGTTCTTGGTGCCTGGGCGGCTGAATACAGTTACAGCTATGATGACCTACGGGTTAGATAAAAAGCAGACATCATTCAAGGATACAGAAACATTGGGCCTCATTCACCAATATCTTCTTAAGAATCTTCTTAGATTCTTTCTTAAGTCCTTCTTAAGAAGATTTCTAAGAAGACCCTACGTCAGATTCATCAGCGTGTTCTTAAGCCGCTGAATTGTTCGCAGCCGTGTTCTTAAATTGATGAATGCCACAATCTTCGTGAAAACTTCGTAAGTAGGACTTAAGAACAAATTTGTTCTTAAGAACGGTTCGTGAATGAGGCCCATTGTCTCCTCCAGACTGAGCAGCTTCCAATAATAGTTGATACTGAGCAGTACTTCACTAACTGTTTAGCTCTTCTTTCAGAGAGGCTGACCATCTGAAGGCCCCTCACAACCAACTTGTGCACATGCTACCAAAATACTACCAAATATAAAAAACTAAAAGTTTACATTTGTAGCCTAGCTGAGAGATAGTCTGCTTCAGCTGCTGATATTTCAGCACTTTGGTTAGGAAGGCCTCTTCAAGGCTGTGATCAAAGGTACAGCCGGCCTGCAGAATGAACTCCTCTCTGTGATTTACATTAACAACAACAACAACATCAGGGCTGTTAGCTGTAACATTAGAGAACAATGAGACATTATTAAACAGGCTGAACATGCTCGGCTTTACAGTAGAATGATTAAACAGAATGATGGAGGACCTGAAAATAGATCAGATATCTGCTGATATCACATCCACAATTCTGTCATGTCTACATATGTAGAGCCCCCTGTAAACATGGCAACCACACACACACACACACACACACACACACTAGAGATGAGTTTTGCTCACTGCCTCATCATGCAGCATGGTGCTGCTGACTCAAGCTGACACTTAGCTGGCGAAGACAGGACATCAGGGTTCAGCAGCCAATCGCCTTCGAGCCATGTGGGGGACTCAACCAATCATCACTCATCTGTCTCATCTCTGCACAAACAGCAGTGAGAGTGGCAGAAAGTGAGCAAAGGGAACTGACATTTACATCTGCATGTGTGTCTGAGGACAGATATCTGTGTGTGTGAGTTCCCATTTGTCTCTCACGTGGCATTTAATCATTATCCCCGTCAGTGACCTTATTTGGCATTATGTTGCTGGAAAGGCCAAATGCAAACATGTTTCTGCTGCAGCCTGGTAATGATGGTGGATGTAATGAAATCCTGGCAACAGAGAGGCCCGTTAGATTGACACACAGAGATAGAAGGGAAAGCACATGGAGGGGAAGAGAGGAGGATTATTCATCAATAATACATCAAACACACACACTTAGCGGGCTCTTCAGTGTCTGTTTGTGTATGTGTGTAAGTGCAAGGCCCCCGCTGTAAGTCACCTTCCTGCTCTAACACCTCGACATGCTGTGTCGTCTCAGTGCCAACCATAAAACTTCCTCTGTCCTCTCTGATGTAGAAAATCTTTAAAGAAAAACAACTGACGACCAGGTCGATTGGAATAGCAGCCTTGTGCGGGATTTATTTAGCAAGTATCAAAAAACAGATTCAGATGCCAAAGGTGTCAGACGAATCCAAAAGTCAGAACAACACTGAGAGACAACACCCAGTTTCTCTCTTTTTACTTTGCAGGTTGGTGTGTCATTGTTTCTGTAGGCTGATTTCCACCGGGCGCGTTACTGCAGCGTCACGTCAGCGTCGCGTATGACGTTGCAAATAGGTAACATTCTAATCAATGAGAGCATTTCCACCAGGCGCGTAGCGTAACGTTACTGCAGCGTCGCGTCAGCGTCTCTACGCGAGCATTAGGTAGGACTTCTATTTCTCCGCGTGACGCTGCCAAATCGCGTGAATCTCAACAGAGCAGATCGCACCAGACAGGAAGTCCGACTCAGAATCAGCGTAAAACACTTCCGCCCCTTTCAAAATAAAACACAATACGCAGTTCATGCAGCCTAAAACTACTTCACATCAACATTATGTTATGACTGAGGCACCAGATCAGCAATCAATCAATCAAAGGGTCTCAGAGGATCGGCGACACGGACGACAAGAGACTGATTGTTGAAGTGGAACATCATACAATCATTTATGACATAACATATTGTTTTTATAAGGATAGATGGTCAGATCTTTCACGTCAGAGAAGCAAAGTAAGTTGGTTTTTGTTGTTGTTGTTTACTTTATACACACAGTTTATCCATAGACTGTATAAATAGAGTTTAGAGTTTATCACGGGATCTTGCGGTCTCCCGTATGGTCAGGATTATCGCGTGATCTCGTTATCTCGCATGTATACGGCCGGCTCGCTAAGCTGACGTGCTGCTGCTGTAACGCGCCCGGTGTGAATCTACAGACGCAGCAAAAACGCTGTGGAGACGTGCTGCTGCTGTAACGCGTCCGGTGGAAATCCCCAGTAAGTAACTAAGGTTCAACGTCCTGTAATTTCCTGTTATGAAAAACACTTGATATAAG
This sequence comes from Centropristis striata, assembly GCF_030273125.1. Taxonomy (NCBI): domain Eukaryota; kingdom Metazoa; phylum Chordata; class Actinopteri; order Perciformes; family Serranidae; genus Centropristis; species Centropristis striata. The sequence continues at coordinate 11,283,260 of NC_081521.1, forward strand.
AGCACACTTGGGATTGCCCAAATCCGAGCTGTTTATATCTCAATCAAGCAGAAGTTTCCTGTAAAGAGACTGTGACTGTTGGTCAGATTTCTGTGTGTTTATCAAAACATATTTGATGCATATTTAAACTGATATATGTCAGATATTTTAATACATCTTCAAATTAATTCTACGACACTACAGTCAGAAAGAGGACAGGTAACACGACACGGAAATAAAGTCTCATCTTACTGCTGCGGCACTTAAATTTCAGGATGTTCATTCAAATCCTGTTAAAAAAATATAAAAGTCTGGAGCTGCTCCATAGACAATTTTAGTCAAGTTTAAAATCTTGGGTCTGATTTTTATATATATTATACTATTATATTATACTATATATACACACTCTAGGGGTGGGCGATATGGCCATAAAAGATTATCATGATATTTCAGGGTATTTTTGCCATAACGATATTCTTGACGATATTACAAAATACTGAAAAATATAAAGAACATGATTTTTTTTGTCTTTATCACTAAATAAAAAAGTATAACAAAATAAAAATCAATCAAAAATCTAAAATGTAGCGTAAATTGCAAATCTCAACAGTTTCCAAAAAAAAAAAAAATACTTCTGTCTCTTGAGTATTAGCAAATAATAAAAATGAACCCTTCATCTTAATCATTGCCTATTTTAATTAATTATTGTAAAGGAGAATAAAGGTTCTTATATGTTTTATTCAAGGTTATCTTCTTGTAAATTCTGTGGTGGATTCTGTTAACACGCTGTGCTCTTATTTTGAAAGCTGCATGTGTTTAGCAATAGGAAGTAATAGCAGCTTTCTGTGATTAACACAACTTTAATTGTTCGCTAATGTTAGCTTGCGGGACCGTGTGGACCTCTGACCGGCCCGGACAGGTTGATAGTATTTCGTTCGCCGTGCTCAGACACACAGATGCACAGGACTGATACAGACAAGTAACCACGTTCTCCTGCATGCTTGAATTGTTTTGAAGCGGAGAAGTGGGGATGGCAGCTCTGCATATTCAGTGCGTGTGTGAATGCGTGCACATGTCTCGGACATAGACTGTATATAAATAATGGACGTAGTCACCGTGACGTCACCCATTGGTTTGTGGCCCGTTGGAAGCCTCGAGTTCAGCATTATACTCGTCGCCATCTTGCGTCGCCATCTTGTTTCTGATACGGGGAGCAGACCATAATTGGACTGTGGCGGAGCGCGAGGGATCTGACGACACTGACTACAGCCTCTCTACACCGGCAACCCGACTGAGAGAAGCCGCTGCTAATTCATGTTAGCATTAACTGGAGCATTAACTGGGATGTTAATTTTGGCAAAAAACAAAAACAAAATGTATCTTTCTTACCTCAGAAAACTGAGCAGCGACTCCTTGGAGTGTCTGTTAGTCCAACCAAACACTGAACAAGACATTTAACGAACAAAATGTTCAAATAAACTGTCATTAAGTGAAAATACAGTGAAAGGGTCAAAGTTATGAGACAAAATCGGTAAACGTCCTCTTTTCTATCTATATTAAGTTATATATAACTTTATTGACACGTTGCCGTGGATACGCATTGCTCTGCTTCTCTCCTGGTGACAGCTCGCCTTGTCAGTGACCTGTAGCCCCGCCCCAAATCATAAGATTCTTTATCTTCTATTTTCTTCTAAATGGGGCCATTATTAGAACTATTGACATCAAATTGTCTTGAAGATCATTTTTTACTAGTGATTGAGACCAACTTCCTGGTTGGCCTCCATGCTCAGGCACGGAGATTGCCGCCTGGTCTCGGAGGAGGATGGAGAGGTGGGGCGGGGTTTAGACTGACTGACGGATGACAGACACTCTGCTGAGTAACGGCAACACAACACAAAATAACTTTATATTATGAATAGAGTAAATTTACTTTCAGTAGCTTGAAATGTGACGTTAGTGCAGCACATGAGACTCTAGTGGGCCGCTACGGTCTAGGTTATTAATGGGAAACCCTTACGCCACTACGTCAAGTACGAATGTTGCCAATATCATGATATGCATTTTTTTTACTGATAAAAAACAAAAACAGTATAATCGTGAATACGATATGGCACACTTCTAACACACACTGACACACAGTCAGTTCTAAAACAGAAAATGTACCCATATACTCCACTGGGTGCCCTAAATGTAACTATAACATATTTTACAATTCATTATCTGTGAAGGAGTTACAGACAGTTACAGACGTCCTAATTTGTTAATTTGTTAATGTTCCTAATTTTTTTGGACTGTCAGACTGTAGGAATAACAAGTAATAATAATAATAATATAATAATAAGTTCTAATTTAATGTATCTAGCATAGTTCCTCTGCTGTCTGTTATTTCAAGTATTTATAGCATCACTGCTTTCAGTGGATTCTAGAGTCTGCTGGCTGAAAACAGACTTAGATTATGAGAAGTGTTGTCATGTTCACTGTGTACTGTGCAGGCTAACAGCTCTCTTACCCTGGGGTTAAAAAAATTTCCACACCGGCTCCATCCTGGCACCTTCCTGAGTAGACTTACCAGCTTTAGACCAGGGCTTACTGGCCCTTCACCGGAGCACGGTTAGCCTTGAGTTAGCATAGTTTTGACTTAACACTTGGCTTGGGCTAAAAATGAAAAAATTAATATAGAAAGTAACATTAGTCACTTGCTCACACTCTACTCCTCTGTCTGCCAGGAGAAGAAGAGTGTGAATTGTATCGCCCTAAGCTTACTTTGACCCTGGGTTAACAATGTGTGTGTGGGCTAAGTTTGCTTGTGTCTGTGAATGTGTGTGTGCGTGTGTGTTCTTGTACTTCCTTCATAGTGAGGACCAGAACACGATTTTAACCAACAGAGTGAGGACATTTCAGCTGGTCCTCACTTCTTTAACCCATTGAGGCCTAAAACGTCTGTAAAACCTCTGGGAGATTTTAAAATAAGTTTTTCTGGAAATTCAACAGAAGTGTCAACGCTTGTTTGAAACTCAGGGGTATATATGAGGTATTCTAGGTGATACAATAAAAAATTAACCTTAAACATCAACAGTAGCAGTAATATACTTTGGATTAATGAAAACACAAACCGGTCCCCACTCTGATGGTTAAAAACTTTTACTTGAAACTTTGTTTTTCTCAAAATTTGAAGGAATGTATAGTTTCATGGTGCCACCTGCTGTTCAGAAAAGCTTCATTTGCCTAGAAATGCTGGTCCTCAGTTTGTGAGTAATTTCACTTGGTCCTTACTAAGCAGCAAGTACAGGAATGTGTGTGTGAGCTACATCTTGTGGAAAAAATTGTACGTTGTTTTCAAGGCTATGTAAAAGCATAAATTCAAATAAAAAAAATTAAAAATTCAAATTCAAAATAACTTTATTTATCCCCAAGGGGAAATTCAGTTAGTTCAGTCTGTTAGCTCTTGAATAATTAGAGTAATTAGATAATAATAATAATACTAATTAGAACTAGAGAATTATTTGAATGAAGCCATTTGAGTGATCTCATATTGAGCTTTGATAAATTTCAACACGTTTTCTGTTTTAAAAACTGGGCAAGTGGAGCAATTGGGTTGTGGGAAGTGAAGGATCCAATGTGCAAAATCCCCCCTGACGATCAGGGTCCCTGTGCTGTGTGTTGCACTCTCGAACTGATAAGTCACTGAGTGAATGCTAGCTCAAATCCATCACAGCTGACGTAGACAGCAGACTCTCACTGTGCTTTCCATGCTGACAACACTTTAAATGCAAGAATCTGTGGTGGTGATGTGCTGTTAGTGCAGATGTCACACTGGGTCACAGCACCACCTGCTCACTGTGTTCCCAAACCCCCAAGTTCAGGCCTCCTGCATAATATGCGTGGGCAAACGTACACATGCATCAATGTGCACATGAACACACAGATGTCAGATAGGTTGAGTGCTACACATTTTTTTCAGCTTGTGTGTGTTTCGTTAAATCCAGATTTAAGTGGCCTAATGCCCCCAAATCCTGTTTACTTCATGTCTTCTGATTTCGATCAATTATCAATCTGCTTAGTCAGTCTGTAAAAAGGTGATATAACAACCTCAATAATCTAAACAGTGAACCTTTGTTATATTTTATATTTCTATATCCCCTTTAAACATGAGTCAGCTTTGTGGCTGTCTGGTTGGTGGTGAATTTGCGTCATCATAGGACTGGATCTTAAGTTATCAGAAAAACAAGCTGAGCAAATGTTATTAATGAACATGGACCTGCTTTATCCAGTAATTTATGTTTCAATTTTTTTTTTTAATCACATTGTCAGTTTGTTTTGAAGAGGAAGAGACTGGTGATTAATTCAGCTTCTGGTGAAAACCTCCTGAATAATGAAAGAATCCTAATGCGGAGAAGCTGACTGCTATGACAGCATTGGTGGTGAAGACAACTACTCCCATGATCCCACACTACCTCACAACATCACCAGGCGGCAACCTCCTGGTCTGAGCAGGGAGGCAAACCAGGAAGTGCCTTAAGCTGCATTCTATCGAAAATTCCAACAGGGGGTGCTGACGGTGGCTGCAAAAGCATTTGGATCCATTCATTTCAATAAAAAATGAGAAAACGTCTCACTTGATTTATTACCTCAGAATTTTTTCAGGACAACACTATGGTCTCAATCGCTAGTAAAAAATCTTCTTCAAGACAATTTGATGTTAATAGTTCAAATATTGGCCCCATTTAGAAGAAAATAGAAGATAAAGAATCCCATGTTTTGGGCGTGGCTACCTTTGATTGACAGGTCGCTAACAAGGCGAGCCGTCATCAGGAGAGAAAGAAAGCAATGTGTATCCACGGTACTGTGTCAATAAAGTTATTATATATATATATATATATATATATATATATATAATATAATATTATATATATATATATATATATATATGATTCAATAGAAAAATAAACATATATTTTAAATGTAACAAAGCAAACTTGACTTAGTTGTGTTACATAACATTGACAGAATTATTTTATCTGACTTTTGTTGATGGCACACCCACTATGTGTGACGTCGATCAGATGAATGGTTGTCTAGTAACAAACACACACACACACACACACACACAGCTTCCTGGCTGGATTTATAGATAGAAACTCCACTACGCAGTGTGACATAGGCCTGGGAGGTCACATGCTCTCTAGATCTGGCTGCTGTCACTACAGATGAAACCACATCACAGCACATCATACAGGATTTATTAAGTTAGGCCTGTTATGTAACACCAGCACCAACCACAGACGGCCTGAGTGAGGTAGACACGCAAGCAGCTTCTGAGCTGACGAGGAGGAAACACAGAGGTAGAGAACAGAGATAGGGGAGGAGAGGAGAGGAGAGGAGAGGACAGCCAATGAATTGAAAGGAGGAAGTGGCATGTGTCAAGGTGAGAAAGTGGAGACGGACAGGAGGACGAGGAGTAGATGGGGAAGAGATGCTTGACAGCATTTAATCTGGACACACACTGAACTGCAGAGACAAGATTCTACACACATTCATCTCCCTCTGTGCGTCTGCAGCAGAGGAGACACTGCAGTTTCTCTTATGAAAGACAGTGTGTCCTTGCTTTGTATAAAGATATAACCTTGACTAATCCTGCACATCTAAAACAACTGTTCTGCACAGTTGAAGTGAACATGTGTGTTTTTGCATGTACACCCAAATACTGTGTACAAAAAGGAGAAAACTGTGACAGAGTTCACTGAAGATATAAATTCTGGCTGAACAACACATAATGCGAGAAAAGACTTTGATGCAGACACACAAAAGGGTATTAAAGCTCTTCTCCGCGTCCGGACAGAGCACACTGCAGGGAGAGAGTGGGGAAGGGAGGGGGGTGTAACTGCATGTGTGGAAAGTGTGACTCACTCAAACCAGACATGAATACTTTTTGTAGTCCCAACTGACTAACAGGCCAACAAGATCTCCAACCTAAATGACAGAATAGACCGTTTGTCACTACCACCCATAACAACACATGATTGTTCGCGAATCACGGTGGCATACACGTGTGTACTATATTTAGCACATTATACATACCCGAACGGTTTGCGGTTGTAAAAAAAGCTGCAGTTTGGGGGAATTTAGGCTACAAAACCACTGACTTAGGTTTAGGGTAAAAAACTTCCTGGTTATAAAAGACAGTTTAAACAGTAAGTAACAAATAAATCTACGTAAATGCTGGAAGTGAAGTAGTAACGAGGATGACCACGTAAGATACGTACAGGTTTGCCAACTCAGCGACTTTGTCGCTAGATTTAGCGACTTTTCAGAGCCCCCTAGCGACTATTTTTCAAAAAAGCGACGATCGACAAATCTAGCAACTTTTCTGGTGTTATTGGAGACCTTGGGAGACTCGTTCTTACTCTTGTTAACGAGCAGCGGGTGCTGTCGGCAGCCCCTCCCTCATCCCTAAGCACTCACAAGTGGTCCAGTCCTCCTGCAGGAGTCTCTCCCAGCTGCAGTCACAGAGCCGGAGGGGATGTTTACGTAAATTGCACATGTGTGAAGTTGCCTCTGGCTGGTTTACAGTCAGTGTCTCTTTTGGGTCACTTTAGCCGGTCCTGAGGCCGGATTAAGGAAGAGAGTTGGAATTGTGACAGATGACAGTGTACTTAGGGTGTTTTTGCCCACAACATTATTCCTCTCTCCTACAGCGTCCATAACAAATACATGCACATGGTTAATTATGCAAATTAGGTTATGACATCATTTAGTGACTTTTAGGACAGCCAATAGCTATTTTCCCTACTGAGGAGTTGGCAACACTGGGTACGTAGACAGTTTTTTACTTTTCTTTTCATACAGGACATGAACTCTGTTCTCCTGGGTGAAAGTCTGCCGTTTATTCCACCCATCCACCTCCCCTTCTTCCCCGTCAATCACTTCTACTGCGTCTGCAAGATGCTGCGGAGGACAGTGTAAAGCGTAAATATGAGTCATATTTTGCTCCGTGTACAAACTTATATTGACATTTTTATAGGGGAGACCAGTCTTAACAGCTTAATGCTGGCAAAGAGAGGCTTACAGACTGTGAGACAGCCTGGGGGCCTCAACACTGAGTCACTGCTGTTAATCCAAGCGACCCGTTCAACTCTGAGTGTGTATATGTGTGTGTTTGTGTTCTGAGTGTTGTTCATCCAAAGCCCTGCCGGTGCTTTCCAACATTTCTGCACACTGATCAGTGAGAGGCACTTAATCATTTTCTTTACCTACTGTGTGTACTATCTGTGCCTCAGTGTTAGTGTTGTGTCCTGCAGAGATCTACATTCTGCTGAGTCAGGGTGCTGTGGTGAGTTGTCCATCAGCGACCTGTCCTTGCTGACCATTTGCTGTCACTATTCATTGTTGTTCATTTTTATGGAAACAGAAATGCCAGGAGAAATTTCAAACATGGCACTCAGAATGCTGTTATGTGGTTTCAATAATCAGCAGGCCTGCAAAGTAATGTGGTGCTTAATGTTACTTTTTATAGAGCCCTTTCAGAATACGTCACTCTTACGTCACACACGATTGCCCACGCACGTCGTCTGCAGATGGAATCAGAAGTAGGCTCAAATACCAGTGTTGGAATGTAACTAAGTACATTTACTCAAGTACTGTACCTAAGTACAATTTCGAGGCACTTGTACTTTTCTTGAGTATTGAGTAGTATACGATTTTTTTGTAACTTTATTCTTGTACTTCACTACATTTTGAGGCAAATAAATACTTTTTACTCCACTACATTTAGCTGACAGCTTTAGTTATTAGTAGGGCCAGGACTCGATTTAAAAAAATAATCTAATTAATTAGGGGCTTTGTATTTAATCAATCGAAATTAATCGCATATAAATATTTGACCTGAGAACAGTGAGAAGTAATTTTTTTCAGAAAAAAAAATGCAGAGAAACATTCCTCGGTGCAAAAATAAGTGCGATTAAATGCGTCAATTTTATTAACGCATTAATTTTTGTGTAATTAATTAATCTTAATTAATGCGTTAAAGTCCCGGCCCTAGTTATTAGTTACTTTTTGGGTCAAGATTTAACATGAAAAACATAAGAAATTTAAGGTTATTAGAAATTTGTTTTTAAATGATATCTCATAACAGGTTAGGTAATTAAAATGAGCCCTGTCTTTACAAAAATAAAATGCTATATCGCCCAGCCCTATTACAAGGGTTACGTGATTGCCGCAAGTTACGTAAAACACGTGATTCACGTAACTTAAGTTAAAAATGTTTTAATTTTGCCTTCACACAGGACCTGAACCCGGCACTCCTGGGTGAAAGTCCAAAAAAAAAGTGCTTGTTCGACCCATCCACCTAGCCTCCAACCGAATGCGGGAATCCGCCCTTTTAAACTTAACTTGGCTGTCAATCACTACTATGTCAGCAAGACGACGGCCGCCACATTAAAGCGGATGGTGAAATACTGAGATATAGCTAGTTTTTCACTGCCTGTACATGCAACTTATATTAACATTTTTGACAGGAGAACAAGCTGTAACTAGTAGTAGTAGTAGAGATATCCCCTGGTCAGAGAACGGTCATGGTACTGTAAACTGGTAGTATTCTATTCCTGTACACAATGTTCTAAAGACCATAAGCTGAGAAGCTTCCATCCGATTTAAATTATACATCTGTATGCTGTGTGCAGTGCTGCATCCCTCCAAGGCAAAGTGTTTCTGTCTGACGAGATGATGATGACTCATTCTCTTATCAGGATATACTGCTCAGTCAGCAGCTTCTGTATGAGCCACCATTCATGCTAATGTGGGCACTATAAATACTGACAATTGTGAAAGAATGAGATGAGGTTGAAGGATTAATTATTGAAAACTGAAATTTTCTTTCATCTTGTTTACTTTGGTCATGGTGTGTGTGTGTGTGTGTGCGAGGAAATTGCAGTGGGAATGCTGAACAGCTGCTGGCTGGAATGTGTCAGAAGAAGTTGAAGTAGAGACCGATAGTGGGATTGGGTGCAATAAATATGAATGTAATTAAAAAAGTCAAAGGATGACAGGGGTGAATGTATAAAAAAATGTGGAATATTCTAAGTTCATTGAAGAGCTGACACTATACTGCATTGGTGGTTTGAATGTGACAGAAGAAGTTGAAATAGTAAAAACCAGAAGTGTGGACATGAGTCACATGACTTGGACTTGAGTCATGAATTTGATGACTTTTGACTCAACTTGACAAAATGTAAAGAGACTTGCAACTCGACTTGGACTTGAGCCTTTTGACTTGAAAATACTTTCCCCAAAACCCAGAGATTAGAAAGTCTGTTACTAAGGAGTGTTCTATCTCTCTTTGTGTAAATGTGTGTGTCTCTCGCTGTGTGTGTCTGACATGCGTCTGTCAGCACAACATCCAATCAAATTCCATCCACGTTATTTTGATTAGACAGCATCCATCAAAGCAAATTGCAGGACAACTAACGAAAAAGAACTGTAAAAAAACGGCGCCAGTTGGCAAAAATGATACCAAAGATAGTTTTGTTCAGGTATAAAAACTACGAAGAGGTCAACAAAAAACAAATTGCAGTATCCAAAACTCGAAACTCAAACTGTACGACTTGGGACTTGACTTGAGACTTGTTGGTCTTGACTTGGGTCTAGACACGAGACTTTAGGGCAAAGACTTGAGAAAACAATGCAAAACAATGACTTGGTCCCACCTCTGGTAAAAACAAGAATTAGAAGTAGCGTGGTTGGAGATGATGCTTCAATCATTCCCACCAATTAGCATAACTGTATCCCAAATTGGACACCGTTCGGCTGAGATTCTATCAAAATTTCACATTAACTACTAATATAAATGACCATGTTATGCTCCTGATTAATTAAATGGTGTGAAACTTCTATGAAATGGTGTCTAACTGCTTATCTTTCAAACCGTATATTGTTTTAACCTTGTACGTTAGCCTCGGGTTTACCATAGTTGGCTAAAGGACGCTAACGCCAGTGAATTAGCCGTGCGCTAACTGTTTCCCAAATCGGACACTTGGATCTCCTCGCTGTAAAACAATAAAACAATGGAGGCTGCTGAGTTTTTCGGGGGAAACTGGATGTTTTCTGGGCAAGCCAGATAAATATCACCGTTATCAACACACCCGGACCGTACTACTGTCCTTCACGATAAAATACAGAACAGTAAAAATAAAGATGTACTTTTAAGATCGTCGCCCAGGCGTTCTTACTGCTTTCTCTCATCAGAGTAACTTTTGTCTTGTAATTAGACATGTAAATCTCTATGTACATAAATTAAATTTCACATGTAGATTGTTAAATATGTACAAATCAATTATACCTACACTGGTGGTGGCGATCTTATTCAAAATGACAGTGAAAACATCTGAAAGTGAGTCATTGTAGATGTGTCCGATGTGGGATACAGTAAAGAATGGTGTTTGATTTGGGATTTGGGGGTCTCTATACATCATTCAAATGCATGAAAAAGCTTTGGAGCCTGTGTTAGTGGCCATGTTTGTTTGTTAGCTGGTGCCAGGTTTGGTCCCTGAAGTCCACATCTAGACACAAGGGACTCCTTTGTTTCATATTAAACACATGAAAAACCATCAGCCACAAGTAGCAACTAGTGAGCCCATGCTCAAAACAAAGCAGCAGCAGAATAATTCAGAATAGGACTGTCTCCTGCCAGGAAGACAGGAACAACTGCCAGGACGAGCCAACTGGTAGGATTGGAGCTTGAGTACCCCACTCAGTCATAATGTTTTGGAGATTTTTACTGTTGGCGTACACTCCTCACTCCTGAACAAAATCTTAAGATCGGGGGGAAAATTACAAGTGTTCACATTTTGCGCTGGTGGAACATAACCAATTTGTACGTAGTGTTTCGAAATGCAAAAAGAATAAACAGGTGCAAGAGACAAAAAAAAACAACAGAGTAGGCAATTTATTGAAAATTGCATTTAAACTCAAACAGGCTGTTCATCATCTGATCAAAAGTTTAAGACCATAGCCTTAAAAAGTCAAAATCTGGCTTTCATGTAATCATGTCTCGCAACACGCCAAGGTGGGATGCAGTAAGTAACACAGAAAACACAGAAAAACACAAAACAACAGGAAAACATAGTTAAAACCTGGACGTCTAGTTGACCAGATACATAAAGTCAACTAAATGCCTGTCTAAACAGATGTGTCTTAAGTTTGGGAGCTAGTAAGTAAGACAGTCGTTATAACTTATAGGATCCTGAGGGTTATGGGAATTTTTTTAAACCTGGATGGTCCTGATGGTGTCAAACGTTAGTGGCATGACAAGGAGATCCCACTGGAGGTGTTCTCTATGTAGCACAGTGGAGGAGGCCCCATCATGATCTGGGGTGCTTCTTTTCAATGGAACAATGGAGCTTCAGGTTGTGCTGGGGCATCAAACCAGCTATGTGAAGATGTTGCAGTGGGCATCCCTTTTGACAGAGGGCCCTCGATGACTGGGTCTTTCAACAGGACAACGCTGCAGATCACAACGCTGATGACGAAAGACTCCCTCCAGGAGAATGACGTCGCTCTTTTGGACCATCCTGCGTGTTCCCCTTGATAAACCCATTGATAATTGGGGATGGATGGCAAGGGAAATTTACCAAAACAGACCTCAGTTCTCAATAAATTGCCCACTCTATTTTATGTCTCTTGCACCTGTTTATTCTTTTTGCAAGATTTTGTTTAGGAGTGAATATGCATGTTGTGTTTGCACATTTGTAAAGCAAAAACACTGACTTACATTTAGCATCATAAAGCATGTAAACATCCTCACTCCTCACACTAACTGTGACTGCTTGCTTTAGAGCAGATCATGTGCAGTGCATGCTGGTATTTGGAGTCCCTGACATTCAGACAGCCTTCACCACAATCAATCTAACTAACAGAGGTTAAAGTCACCAAAGTGGCTACACGTCTTATGGGAAACAAACCACAAGAGCAGACTGGAGCAAAACACAATTAGCGTCTACGGTTTCCTTCACGCCTCTTTTGCTTCGTGGAAATGCATGTACTTCAAGAATGATAGTGTGAAAAGATGGAGAAGAGTCAAGGATATACTCACACATTCTTCAAATCTGTCCTCAGTAAAACAGGATGGATGCTCAGGAATGGGCACAAACAGTGACTTTTGGTTTTCACTGTGTACACAGATCGGGCCAATCCTGCAGAGTCACCCTGCTACTGCAGCAGATGCAGACTAGCTTAGCTAAGATCTCGCAGAGCACAGCAATAAAAATACAGTGCAGCTCTTACTGGACCATCAATCAACACAACACCTAACACACAGGCTGAAAAGGAGAATGTGATACAGCAAATCCTTCTAAAACGTCAACTTTTAACCAGTGATTTAGTCTTTTTCATGTTTATTTTTTACATTAAGCCAAGCAAAGGGTTTCTTTCACAGATTTCTTACCCGCCGGTCTTACAAGATTGGAACAAGATTTAGCCCTCATTTGGCTGCGAGTTCTGGGTAAAAAGCACCCTGCATTACTTTAATCAGGTCAAATGCTCAGAATATCTTACACTAAGGGTTTGTCATTAGTGAGCCAAGCAGCAGCGTTTAAAGTGATGCCAAAGCACTGCAGCCTAAGTGATCAAGCTAATAGCTTATGTGAACTATTTCAGAGGCAAGACGAGCAAAGAGCATCGAGAAAAACAGGAAATCAATATTCACAATCACATTAATGCCATGTGGGAGGAGACTGAAGACTACACACATTAATCCCTTTCACTCTCTCTTCATTGTATATTCAGGATGAAGATGCAATGATAGACTATGAAAGCAGTTAATATTTGATAATTTTCTTTATGTTAAAAATAGTACTATATCCTAGGGCTGGGCGATATGGACCAAAAGTCATATTCTGATATATTTAGGCTGAATATCGATATACGATATATATCCCGATATTTTTATCGCAAAGTGAGAGCAAATGTTCAGTCAAAGCCAAATATGACATGTCACAAGTAGTTTTATTGACACTTTTTCTATTTAAGTGAACATAAATACTGTATAACAACAGGAGAATTTTTTTAAATTTTAAATCAAAGCTCCATAAAGTGCACATTTAAATAAAAAAAATATCTTAATTAAAAAGGCCAATCTTTTTCTGAAATATATTTATATGAGAAAAGAATAATGAACATTACAAAAGAACTAAATATGACAAACCCTAGTAAGGGCAGCAATTATATTTAAAGAAAGAAAAAAAATTAACTATATCGATATATGCAATATAGTCTAATTCCATATCACATTTAAAAATATATCGATATATCTTTTATATAGATATATCGCCCAGCCCTACTATATCCTTCTTATGATATCGTTAGCCTCATAGCATATTTGCCTAAGTCATATTTGAGCATTTTCGGAAAACAAGAAAAAAAACGATGCATACATCACACTGGTCTTTTTTTGGAATGAACACAGAGTACTTCTGCTCACTGAACGCTTTTCCTGAAAATATGAACAGGTTCACTGCAAAAACTCAAAATCTTACCAAGAATACTTATCTTATATCTTATCAAAATGTCGTATTTCTAGTCAAAACAAATCTCTTTACACTAAAAACTAAAAAGGGTTTTGCTAGCGTTTACATCACTTCATCATACCTTGTTGCAGAAATTAAAAGTGTTCTGATAGGCTGAGAACATAGGCAATGAGGCAGAAAGATGCAGCAGTGGTAGTAGAGTAAAGTTAGTCAGAAATCTCAATTTTGCCAAAAAATGACTTGGGCAATTATGCTATGAGGCTAACGATATGGTGAACATGTTAGCCAACAGTTTCCCATTTACACATTTGGGAGGCACGGAACAGCATGAACATTTATTTACTCTCTTTAAGCTCTGTTTTGGTCTCCTGCAACTCCTGAGAAAAACTGCTAAACGCTCTTCTATGTTCATCAGTTAGGCATTAATGTCTAATGTTTGGTTCTGGTAAGGTATACAGTGTGTTTATCCATGCTTTTTTGACAACATTCAGAAATGGGCTCGATAAAACAATGTAGGTCTGAAACAAACAGTTAGGTTGCAGACTCTAAAGCCAAAACACTGAGCTAAGGCTGGGCGATATATCGATATAAAGCATATATCGATATATATTTAAATGTGATATGGAATTAGACCATATCGCATATATCAATATATTTCAACTTATTTTTCTTTCTTTATATATAAATGCTGCCCTTACTAGGGTTTGTCATATTTAGTTCTTTTGTAATGTTCATTATTCTTTCTCATGTATAATAAATATATTATTTCAGAAAAAGATTGGCCTATTTTATTTCATAGGCTATTTTAATTTAAGATATTTTTTATTTAAATACGCACTTTATGGAGCTTTGATTTAAAAAAAGGAACTCCTGTTGTTATACAGTATTTATGTTCACTTAAATAAACCGTTTTAATAAAACTACTTGTGACTTCGACTGAACATTTGCTCTCACTTTGTGAAAAAAATATCAGGATATATATTGTATATATCGATATTCAGCCTAAATATATCGGGATATGACTTTTGGTCCATATCGCCCAGCCCTACACTGAACCAAAATAAGGGTCACAGGTGACCCTTATTTTAACATTAATATAAAAATATTTCAGCTTGCAGCTTTAAGGCCTAGTTCACATAGTGGTATCATCTGAAACAATGAATTGGTACTAACCAGGTCATGCTAGCTTGTCAAGAACGGGGCAAAACAACACACTGACAAAGTTGGGCAACATTTTAGCAAGGCCAATATGGGTTCTATGGGTACCCACAGGTCTCCCCTTTACATGGCTACTTTATGCTAATCCCATTCAGTTTCCTCATGCCTTGGAATTGTATAGTCTTGCAAAAAAAATCTTTAAAATGTCAACATTTTGATGCCATATTTTTAACCATCTGTATCAATGGTTTTTTGGTCAAAACTGGTCAAATTTCACACCAAAATCTTTGTTACAAATGATTTCAACACAAAAATTACTGTAGCAACTTATGTTACATAATTGAGCATGGGAATGGCCTTTATAGATTTCAGTCATAATATTCAAAGCACTTATACACTTCCACAGTTTTAATTAATGGATTAAATAATACTTTTTAACTTCAGACTTGACACAGCCCTTCATATCTCCATATGGAAAGGCTTGCTCTGTAGTTTTAGCGGTATGTTTGTACAGTAGCCTAGAACAGACAAACCAAACACCTGGCTCTAGATAGGGCTCATCTCATTTTTATGTTACCTGAGGGCCACTGTAGCTCTGTGACATGCTTGGAAAGGGAGGGGTATTCAATCTGCAAACTCACCACGAGATGCTGTTAAATCCTACGCACAGCTCCTTTAACTGAAAAATACTTTATAGTTTGACCTGCTCAGGCCTCGACAAACTTTTCAAATAAAAAAGTACAACAATGGAACATCACTCACAAATCAGACATATTCAACCAAGGGACAACAAGTACATGCTGCTTTTCTTTAAAGAATAACTAGCCAAAAAGTTTGAGAACCATGATAGATAGCAAATCTCTCTCATTAATATGATTGTCATTTGAAAATGTCTGGTACACCCATCGACCATCTCACAGCTAGATTTGGCCTATTTTATTTTAAGGGCTATTTTTATTTAAGATATTTTTAATCTAAATGTGCACTTTATGGAGCTTTGATTTAAAAAAATAAATAAAAAAAGGTACTCACATAAATGAGTTTCAATAAAACTACTTGTGACATGTAATATTTGACTTTGACTGAACATTTGCTCTCACTTTGCGATAAAAATATCCGGATATATATCATATATCGATATTCAGCCTAAATATATCGGGATGTGACTCTTGGTCCATATCGCCCAGCCCTAGTTGGATGTCAAGCCAAGAATTGTACCACAAGGTGTCACACGCAGCCGTTTCCAAGTGAAACATAATGAGACTGAGATGACTTCAGCCCTTTTGGGAGAATTAATGCACCTGTAAGCTGGTTTGCAAACCACCAATAAATAGAATAATAAGTAGCAGCATTTGAGGCTTAACTCTTTCATCCAAAACATTTCCATATTGGCACAGTTAAAAAAAAAAAAAGTCTCATCTCCCCCCTTCCTCCTCTATTGATCTGTCGAGGTGGGAGTTCTCAACCTCAGCTCGTTAGACCCTTGCGGCTCCGTTATGTTTATTGTTGTCTAACTGCAACGTGTCCACGTCTTCTAACGTAATACCAAAGAATGTCTCTCTCTCTGTGGTTTGGAACTCTAATGTAAACTCCACACAGAAAGGCTCCAGCCAGCCAAAACCACTTAGATGTTGATGCTGTTTCCTCCCCTGCAGTAAGAGCTGCCATGGAGTTAAATGGTGATTAGCACTACAACTGATATCAGAGGAGACGGAGAGCTGCATGCACTTCACACAAAAGCAAAGAGAACAACAAGCAGAGGCCTTTGGAGATTTTGCACAAATAAAGAACTGAAATGAACTGTACATATTACACTGCACAATATTTGTTTCTTACCAAGATAAAAAAAACAAACATAGATTTAGAAGTGTTAGATAATTTGTCTTTTTTTAAGAGTTAATGTCTTATTTTAAGCGTTCAACATGCTTATTTCTAGATTTAATAATCTTAATTTAAGAAATCTTGTCAAGTGAAATTATCTGTCCATGCAGCAAGATCATTTCCCTCAGATTTAGTGTGTTTATCTTGTTTTTTAGACACAACTTTTTGCAGGTTTTAGTCCTCTGCTGTGGCGTAACTCCTTTTCAAGATCAATAATTCTGTTTGTGGTTACAATTATCACACACTGCAAAAAGGTGTGTCTAAAAACAAGATAAAAACACTAAATCTGAGGAAAATTATCTTGCTGTGTAGACAGATAATTCACTTGACAAGATTTCTTAAATTAAGATTGTTAAATCTAGAAATATGCAAGTTTGATCACTTAAAATAAGAACTCTTAAAACAAGATAAATTATCTAACACTTCAGAATCTAAGTTCTTTTATCTTGGTAAGAAACAAATAATTTGCAGTGCAGGACAAAAGAAGGCAGAATTAGAGACCATGAATGCATCTACAAACACCATGCTGTGGAAACGATTGCCAAGTCACCATGGCGACGGTCAGTCCGCGACTTGTGTGTAACGTGAGCAGGGGGAGAGCTGCCATTGGCTGAGACTGCTGAGGAACAGGATGGAGGAGCCTGCTGTTGACAAGATGGCCATGCTGCAAAGGACAAAAATGACCTGTACCAAAGGACGGAGACAACACAGAGCTTTGTGTTTCTGCTCTTCCTGACACTGTACAGACAGTATGTGGGCTTATAAATAAATAAAAAACCCAAAACATAAAATTGTCATATGTATGGAAGGATTACTGAACAGACCTAAGGGGTCAAAATGACTACAAAGTGACTCCAACACCAACAAAGAGACTAAAAATGACCAGAAAAAACTCAAAACAACTAAAAAAAGAGTAACAAAACAACTAAAAAGAAACATAACACAACCACAAAGAGTCTCTTTCATGTTGGAATCTCATAATCGCATTAATATGGATTAATTTAAGACTGCCTGCTTGTATGTGCTGCACCTTAGTGCATCAATTCTGACATTATTTGAGCATTTTTGGGTAACTTTTCGAATAAAGAATGTGTTTTTGTGCCAAGGTTATTTCAGATGATGTGACAGAAGCTCCAGCTAAACTCATCTCAACACTATAGTTAGTCATTTGTTAGTGCTTGCAGTGTTGTTACAGTAAGGAACAGGCTTTTATAGTGAAGATGCAGAAGAGAAATGGTGCCCATTTAGCCTCCTGGAAATTGCATAAAGCGTTGCTAATTGTTTTTCAGAAGGGACATTTGAAAGAGATGCACTAAAGAGCTGTGCCTCTGATATCTGTCAGGTGGGACCTGCGTTCCTGAAAAACAGAAATGCTGCAAGGTCAAACTGCAGCGCCATCCAACCTGTCACGACTTCCCTGAAAACATGGATGTCACTTACTTTGGGACACAGTGAGCTGTTTCTCGGTGCAGAGCCGGAGGGGCAGGCGGGGACGAGTCTATTCAGTGAGAAAAGTGCCATTTCACATCTAGTGTTTTGAGGTTGACACCGGTGGACAACATGGATCTGACGCCCAAAGGCCCTGGGGAGTACCACGCGCAAACATGGGCGCACAGGATAACAAGACGCGCAAACATCTGCCCGAGCGCAGTGCGCAGCATCCCGCACCAGCTGCAGCAAATAAACACAGAGCTGAAAACAGCTCGAGTCCTGCACAGCATCACACATTTCCTCTACGGCTTCTCCATTCATATTTCTATTGTGTTGCCATGATGCACACACTCTCTACTCCCCAGTTGCATCCTCCGCAAAACATCTCTGGCGCGGCCAACCACTCTGATGATTTCAATGACAAGCCCAGGCCTCTTACCTGTGCCCCCGATCCCGCTGCGCTGTTATTCCTTACGGCTCCATTGCATTGTTTCCCCGCGGTTCTTCGCCAACAGCTCCGCAGGATGGAGCGGTGATCCTGGCTCACACACCCGGGGAGAAGGGGAGGAGAGGAGAGGGGGGCTGGACCAGGGGGGATGCAGGAGGTGCGCTGGATGGCTGCCGCGCGAGGATGGGCGCAAGGGTATATGGATGGAAGCATCTGCGTCACGTTACGTCGGATATTTTAAAGGGGAACACACCGCAGTGAAGTTTTTTTTTTTTTTTTTTTTTTAATAAATAAAGATTTGTATTGGACTTTAACAAACCATTGCAGTGTCCAGTTGTGTAGGTGCAATGTGCAGTTTTGTTTTTTTGTTGTTGTTTTTTGCAGAAATGCTTAACCCTTTATGGTACCTTGTTGCCCTCAGGCAACATACCCATTTTTGGCCTGTGAAATTTCTACAATGCATATTTTTGAGTGAGACAATACTTAAAAAAAGAGGGAAGACCATAGAGAACCAATAGCAATGCTTTAATTTGTCACAAGACCTCCAGGAGGCCATATTGAAACCAGGTGGCAACCTCCTGGTCTGAGCAGGGAGGCAAACCAGGAAGTGCTTTAAGCTGCATTCTACTGACAATTCCAGCAGGGGGCGCTAAGTTTGGCGGCAAAAAAATCTGTCCATTCATTTCAATGCAAAATTTGAAAACTTCTCTTGAAATCTTGCTTTATTACCTCAGAATATATATAGCCTATATACAGTATATCTATCTATCTATCTATCTATCTATCTATCTATCTATCTATATCTTATATTTCTTATATATATATATATATATATATATAGACACACACACATGCATAATGTTTTATTGATGGGTGAATGGTTGCTACAAAAGCTTGAATTGGAATGGGATGGTACAAGAAACATAAACCCAATCAGTTTGGAAAAAGAGTCTTGGTTTTGTTTGTATAGACTGAGAAATCATGGTTTTAACCATTGATCAAATCACAAACTTCATATCTACACACATACTTTTGTACGACTCCGTTCAGGGATTAATGGATCAAACTTCCCTTGGGAGAGGTCCACTGTGGGAAACACTGTGTACAGCCCTGGCTAAGGTTGGGTTGGATGACGCACCAACTGCTCACACGGTTGGGAACCTGTTTTTTGCAGCGTAAACCTGGAATCCTGCCTTTTGAGGTTCTACCTCCACTTGCCTTTCTGGAAGAGTGTAAGTGCTGCTAGGCCGACCCGAGGGCAGTAGCTCACCACGGCAGAGATGCTACCTTGCCGACCCTTGCGGGCAGCAGCAGTGGGTAGATTTTTACAGCAGCACCGGGACTACTGAGCAGCCCATTCCCAAGATGCATAGGTTTTGAAAACCATGTTACAGGCTTACAGGTTGCAGTTCCCCACTGGCCTCAGGGATCATGGTGGCCATGACATAAGTACACCCACAAACACAAAACAAGAGGTTTTAATTAACATATTTTCTCACTCCAAAATTGGATGGCTCATTCAGGACTATAATGGCTTATTTGTGTCCCTCCTTCTTTCAAGAGGCAGAACAAGAAACATCCAGGGTCCGTGCTGACATCAGGGCACTTGAAAGAGCTGGCTCCATCCAAGGCAGCAGACTGCATTCATCTGATGTTTCTGGATTTAGTTTCTATGCAGGCTCGTCCAACTGTGGAGTAAGAATAGTAATCATGAAGATAGTTTACGTTCTGCTCAGTGATATCTTAATTATTGATTATGCTTCAATTCTTTTTTTCTATCCAATTTCAATACAAATTCGATTCAAAATTACTTTATTCATCTCCAAGGGATAAATAAGAATTCGACTTGATGGCTGTAGGAGAGAAGGATCTTTTGTATCTCTCCGCCCTGTAACAGAGAGAGAGGAGCCGTCCACTGCTGTTTTTTTGCTCCATAAAGGTTTTGTGTAGCAGATGATCTGGTATTTCAGGATGTCCTGGAACATGTTGACAGGTCATCTCTCCACCACCTCCTCCAGTGTGTCCAACCTTGCTCCAACCACAGAACCAGCTCTCTAGACCAGTCTGTCCAACCGCCTTCATCTCTGTGTGTGACGCTGCCTCCCCAGCAGACTGCAGCATAAAACAACACACTACCACCACAGACTGATAAAACATCTGCAGCATCGCACTACACATGTCCAGAGATCTGAGCTTCAAGAAGAAAAAGAGGCGGCTCTGCCCCTTTTTGTAGAGAGCGTCTGTGTTTAGGGACCAGTCCAACTTATTATCCAGGTAAACACCTACGTAGATACTTAGAACTTGGCACCACCTCCATGTCCACCCCACAGGCATTCACTGGCTGAAGCGGGGCTAGAACCTGCAGACATCTCTGATCATTTCCTTAGTCTTTGAGGTGTTCAGTAGGAGATAGTTCTTGTGACTCCGGTCACTGAAGACTTTTATCAGATCCCTATATTCAGATTCCTGTCCATTCCTGATACACGCCACAATAGCAGTTTCGTCCGAGTACTTCTGGATGTGGCAGGACTCAGAGTTGTATTTGAAGTCCGCTGTGTACAGTGTGAACAGGAGTGGAGCCAGAACAGTGCCTTGTGGAGCCCCTGAGCTGCTCATTAATGTCCCAGAAACACAGTTCCCCAACCTGACATACTGTGGTCTTCTTTTGTGTTTAAAACTGTGTATGTTGCATTCTGGTTGTTGCAATGTGAGGTGCAGGGAAACATAGTGAGACTTGGGGAGGATAAAAAAAAACCCCATCACAATAGCCAGGAGTTATGATGAAAAATAACTCAGACTTTTATTTTCAGTATAAAAAAAAAATTAGAACAAGACAAAATAAAATAGGAGTAAAAAAAAAAACTGGTCATAGCTCAAACAATTCAGACGGCGCTCTCCCTCTATCAGCCTCTGTCATGTCACTCATATATGTAGTATGAGGGCCCGCCTTGCCAGTTCAAACTGGCCTATCAGATCAGCACTATAACATCAGAGGTGACCAGGTTAAACACAAATATACATACTTATTCTTAGTTTGCTCATAACAACAAACCCCATTTCATTTCTTCATTATATGATCATTAATGTCATACCTTCAAATTAAGTGAAACATTTCTTTATCATTCAATATTCATCTTAATTAATTGTCATTTTTATTACACACCCTTTGACCAATCAGATGCAGGTACCCACCTACTCACAAACAACATAAAAGGGCTGAAACTGAGGCTGCTTCCTCTTTAAGTACCAGCACAAGATGGCCTCCACAAAGGACTCAAAGGACAGATTATGACTTTAACAAAAACTGAGCTTTATGCAAAATAAACAATTTGTATCTCCTAAATTTATCATCTAACCGTTTTATACCAAATAAAGGAAACAAAGAAAACTGTGTATGAGGCCCCGTTTACACGAGGACGCTCGCGGGTAAAAACGACAAAATATTTTATCGGAAGTGCCTTTCGTTTAGACGGTGACAGCGTTTTTGGGGCTTAAAGACGCAAAAATCGAAAACCACCTTCCAAAGTGGAAAAGTTAAATCCGTGTCGTCTACACTGACAAGACGCAAAACTCTGATCTGATCTGCTCACGTCACGTATGTGTTTACGTCACATACATGCTCCAGTACAGGAAAATAAACAAACATGGGATTATTTCCATGCGTCGGACCTTCAAGCTGCTCTGGCAGCTCAAACAAACTTACAGGAGTCTTTCCACCAAATGTACAGGATATGTAGAGATAGTATTACTGAACAGAGAAGGATCTGGAATTACCTCTATCACATTTTGGATGCAGCAATTCGTCGGAGGCGAGCCAGACGTCTGTGAACAAGACCTGGGAGATCTAGTGATGGTGGAGAACTTTGTGGAAGGAGTAGCTGATGAAAATGTGTGGCGTGAAAACTTCCGCATGCCCAAAGATGCTCTTATCGCTTTAAGTGATGCCGCCTGGCTGCATACAATCGAATTTCACACACTTTTGCGTCACCGTATGCACGCAGATTTCCTCCCGAAAATGCTCGTCTAAATGAGGAATAAAAAGTGAAGACACAACGCTACTTTTGCGTCTTCTGTTCAGACCGTCCTCGTGTAAACGTAGCCAAAGTCTGTGTACTTTTGTTAAAGGAAAAAAAAGGGTTTCAGCAACAGCTAGTGAGGGAGTTGATGCTTCCTCACACTGGTCCTGGCTGGTTTGATGTCTTGTAAGGCCATGTGGGCTGGACATAATTAAATGCACAACAGTAATGAAAAGTGAATACATTGTTTTTTATATACTGTTTAATTTTGAGATTTGAGGCTATTTTGCCTCAATAACATGTCTTCTTTCAGAGTAGTGGGAAGACAACTTCCTGAGTACACATTTAGGTGTTTACTGTACTATATTTTTTCTATTTGCATATGTAGATTTATCCTGAACTCACAAGAAGCGAGCATTAAATAATACCCCATTTGCATATTCAAATAGGCAATTACCTTTTTTTGGAGCCGGAAATCCTTACTTTTAAAACCTTCACAATATAAATTTGTTCTGTCTAAGTATATTTTAAGAATGCTTTGTGCATATATGAAAGTGCTTTTTATTACTAAAAACATTTTCTTATAGCTGTTGGCATTTATAAAGTGATTAAAAACACTATATTATGTCAGCAAAATGAACAACAATGCCTTTACCAAATGTAAATATGTACATATTTAATGAGTTATAGCCTCATTTAAATATTTAAACATAACATTTCTGAAAATAATTGTCCCAGTGTAAGTTATCACCTGTGGCTGTTTCATGGTGATGTCTATTAGTTACATTTTTATTTTTTTATTTTTTTATTCGTCTGCAATGTCTCCCCAAATGCACTGAGAATGATGCATTTACAGTGCAGTTACTGTGTGATGTCATACTGCTGCTCTCTAGTGGAAATGTTACGAAAGCACTCTAAGAAGGACATTGATGTGACCTGTCACTTTTTTAATCCAGAGACTGTTAACCTGTTTTGGACTTGTGGAAGCACTGGAAGCCTATGGCAGGGCATCTGTCATTTCATTTTGGACAATATTTATGACAAATTTATGCTTTGCCTAAAAATGTACTATTTGGATTTGCAATGTATGAAAAAAGACTTGAAAATGAATATTATCTAAGAAACTCATTATACTGTTACTGTTAGCTTACTGTTTTATATTCATGAATGCAAGGTTCTAAAAACCCAACCTGCAAAAAAGGTGTGTTTAAAAACAAGATAAAAACACTAAATCTGAGGGAAATGATCTTGCTGCACGGACAGATAATTACACTTGACAAGATTTCTTAAATTTAGATTATTAAATCTAGAAATAAGCATGTTGAACACTTAAAATCAGAAAATTAAAGCTGCAAGCGATGAACTGGCCCGAGCAGAGTGCACTGCAAATTATTTGTTTCTTACCGAGATAAAAAAAAACGTGTTAGTGTTAGATGATTGATCTTATTTGAATAGTAAATTTCTGATTTTAAGCGTTCAACATGCTTATTTCTAGATTTAACAATCTTAATTTAAGAAATCTTGCCAAGTGAAATTATCTGTCCATGCAGCAAGATCATTTCCCTCAGATTTACTGTTTTTATCTTCCAAAAAGCTGTAAAGACTGTAATTCTGTGCTCCAGATTTAACATATTTAATGAATATGTGTGAGTATTTCATTTTGAATGTTAAACGATAAATTGACCCCTTCCGTTACTGCAGTTAGACTTTCTAGGCAGTACTGTGTGGAGATAATTACTGTAGAACAGACTCTTCAATGCCATTGGCTGTAATACTAACCCTTCACCAGCAGATGTCACTCAAACATTACTTTCTCCTGAAGGTGTGCACCATGTCCACTTTATCAACTCAGAGATGTTTTTACGTAATCAAAAGGTATCATTCATAAATAATTCACTAAAAAGTCCAGAGCTGATCAGTCAAATGTACTCTTTATAACTTGATCCACCTCCAGAGTGCAAAGAGCGTTGTGCGGCTGCTTTTTATTGACTTTTCTGCTTTTAATTAGATAGATAGATAGATAGATAGATAGATAGATAGATAGATAGATAGATAGATAGATAGATAGATAGATAGATAGATAGATAGATAGATAGATTGATTGATTGATTGATTGATTGATTGATTGATTGATAGATGGATATGCTTTATTTATCCCAAGCTGGGAAATTACAGTGTAGCAGCAGCATTACACACAGACAATAACAACACAATTAAATAAAAATAACAACCTAGGCATACTTCAAGCAATAAAATATAAAAATACAATAAAATACAATAAAATGTAATGTAAAAATAAAAATAAAGTGTCTAAAGAAGGAGTATGTATTAAGGAGTAGAATAGAATTCCAGTGCAGAATAAATATGAATATACAGTATAAAAATGTTGGTGCTATGAAACAAATAAGGTGCAATGAACAGTGTGCATAAAGAACACATAAAGTGCATAACGACGGTATGTAATGAAGCGGGCTATTTGTTATTGTACAGTGTGATGGCATGTGGCAGGAAAGATTTTTTGTATCTGTCCCTTTGACAGCGGAGCTGGAGCAGCCTGTGAGAGAAGGTACTCCGCTGTCTTTCTACTGTGTGATGCATCCAACCACACATTTCAGCAAGGATTTTAAAGAGTACACTAACATTGATCCTGGTCTCATCTGCTTCTTGAGGAACTTTTTAACTAACAGGTCTCAACGGATGAGAAAATAAAATTAATCACATTTTATCCATAATTGTCTTTTTCTCCTCCCCTGGTTCCCCCCAGGGCTATTTATTTTATATACAAGTGAATCTTCTAACAATATGTTGATTGGATGGATAAAATTTATGAATTATTTGAAATGAAATTTCTCTCACTTTATTGGCTGGTAAATATGGGTTGGCTAATAGCCAGATCTTCCAATTAGTGTGTTCTATGTATTTATTCCAGTATGAGAGCACATATGGAGCTGTGGTGACATCATTTTTAAACAGGTTTCTGATTCATGTGTTGTTACCATGAATACCAGTTTAACAGGTTTTACCCACTGGGGTGTCTGACAGGGACAGCAGGGACAAATGTTGGGTTTCCACTCTTGGTTGAGATCTAAACAACATGCAAACACCAGATGGGATCGCTCCAAAAACTTTGGCAAAATCTACGGGAGAAACGGGGATATTCACATTGCTTTTCATGCATAAACCAATTCAGAGCCTAAAGAAGTTGGACTGTGTTTATTCACTCAGGAAAGTATCAGCTCCGCTCTGAGGACTTGTTTTGGTAACACTTTACTTGAAGGTATCGTCATAATAGTGACATGATACTGTCATAACTGTGACATGACACAGTCATGAACGTGTCATAAACATTATGTCAATGTCATAAACGTTTATGACTGCTGTCATTAAGTGTCATTTGGTTTTTGTCATGACAAGTTGACATTCTTTGGGTTGTCTTGATTATGACAACTTCACATTAATCAAAGTGACATTACCAGAAAATGTCTTTGTCATGGCAACTTGACATAAACACAAAAATAGATGCATATTTTGTTAATGTCAAGTTGCCATGACAAAGGCATTTTCTGGTAATGTAATTTTGAGTAATTTCAAGTTGTCATAATAAGGACATCCCAAACAAATTTAATGTCAAGTTGTCATGACAAAAACCGAATGCCACTTAATGACAGCAGTCATAAACGTTTATGACACTGACATAATGTTTATGACACGTTCATGACTGTGTCATGTCACAGTTATGACAGTATCATGTCACTATTATGACGATACCTTCAAGTAAAGAGTTACCCTTGTTTTTGCTGACTGTGCCTAGAGTCCGTACTGAACTGGGGAAAAAGGCATTTAGTTATGCTCCTTTTTCATGGAACCAGCTGCAAAATGTGCTAAAACTTAAGGAGCTGGTTTCTTTAAACATGTTTAAGTCCTTACTTCATGATGTTGAAGCTGGCGCTCCTGTCTGTACATGCTTTGTTTGATGATGTTCTGACTGTGACTCTATTTTTATGTTCTCTGTTGTTGTTTTTTTTTTTAGATATTTTTTGGGCCATTTTTCAAGGCTTTATTGATAGTGAGACAGATAGAAAGGGGGTGACAGAGGGGAGGACATGCGGCTCAGCGAGGACTGTAGCCTCTGCACATGGGGCGCCTGTGTAACCCACTACGCCACGGACCACCCTGTTCTCTGTTGTTTTTAAATGATTGTCTGTTACTAACTGTGCTGCTGCCTGTCTTGGCCAGGACTCTTTTGTAAAAGAGATTTTTAATTTCAATAAGACTTTACTGGTTAAATAAAGGTTAAATAAAAAAATAAAAAAAACTCTGTATGCCACGGCTGAAATGTCATCTTTATATGTTGGCAGGCTCTCTCATTGGTTAGTTTTTATCTATAAATGTATTCTTGGGCTGCTTCCCTCTTACCTGTGTACATACATGTGTCAAAACAAAACTCAACATGGTCTACGCTTGCAAAATATTGTACAGATGCTGGAGCCAAGAGTGAGAACTGAGTTGGTCAGAAAGCTTTTAGTTACGCCCCTTTATCATGGAACAATTTACAAAAGGACTTTAAACTGTCTGAACTGATCACAATTGGTAAATTCAAATTGATTCTAAAGGACAAAGAAATCTCTTCCCTTGGTCAGTGTGACTGCTCCAAGGTTATTATAGTTAACGAAAACTAACGAAATAACGAAAACTAGAATTGAAAAAACATTTTCGTTAACTGAAATAAAAATAAAAACTAGAGTTTTTAAAAAACGATAACTAACTGAAACTGTATTTTGTGGTTACAAAACTAACTAAAACTAACTAAAATTATAGTGAAAATGTCCTTAGTTTTCGTTTTTGTCAACTTTTTTCATTCATAATTCAGTGTATTTATTTGAACATGGTGAATATGTTTACTGAGACTGGGATGTCTACACTAGAACCAAAATTCAAAACACCCAGAACTGTAGGAGTTAATAACCTTATTGAGGCTGAGATGATAAACCAAAGGAAATAAAGGAAACATTTATTATGACCTCTTTGAATCTCGCACCCAACAAATACCCCATTACAAAAAAACTAAAACTAACACTAAAACTAATAAAAACTAAACTAAAACTAAGCATTTTCAAAAAATAAAAACTAAACTAAAACTAGAAAACTCACTCTAAAAACGAACTAAAACTAACTGAATTTGAAAACAAAAATTCACAACAAAATTAAAACTAAAACTAATGAAAAATCCAAAACTATTATAACCTTGGTCTGCTCCTTATTGTTTATTGTTTATTGTATCCTTTGGGTCCCCATTAGTCTTCATAGAGATGAAGACTATTCTTCCTGGGGTCCACATTAAATCAAACAATTATTACACAATTACATCATTACAGTATTTATACAGAGAATAACATGAAGTCATTCATCCTAACATGATTATAATGTATATTAACATGATTATACTATATATTAAGTAGTACCAGGCATGATTATAAAAAGAGTTACATGATTATAGAAGAGTATACGAGGTAAGCATACATTTTACCATGATGTTCAATGCAGATGTTTTAACATACTTGAGTTCAACTTAACATGATTTCATATTTTCATAGAAGACTATTGCAACATAAGATTATGACGAAACACTGCTTCTCTCAGTTTCAGTTTAAAACTCCTTACAAACCTTATAAGTCTCTACTGAGGCTCCTTCACTGTTGTTGTGATGGCTATATTTGTATTTCAGTGTTTATGTTAACTGTGTTTAAATGTTGTAACTTGTCTCTTTTTATGCTGCTTTCTTGGTCAGTTCTCTCTTAGAAAAGAGATTTTTTAAATTTCAACGAGACTTTTTACCTCATTAAATAAAGGATATATATATTCTATTCAGATAAAAATGTATTATAAGAGTAGAGAAGGCCATCCCTGTTGAATAATTTAGCTACATATATTTTATTATGATACCAGTAATCTATAAAGAGGGCTTTGTGTTTAAGCAGAACGTCCTTGTTGTTCCATATATAATAGTTATGAGGTGAAAAATTATGTTTGAAAATAAAGCTTGATGGCTATTTCCCACCCCAGGGCTTTTTATTTTGTATACAAATGCATGCCAAAGGCAGCACACCAGGCATCATATCAGAATCAATTTTAAGATTCTTCTACTGGTTTATAAATCTTTTAATGGTCTTAGTCCAGCCTATTTATCTGATTTACTTCGAGGACCCTCAGGTCTTCTGGGAGCCTTTTAATAATTAGAACTAAAACCCACCGTGAGCCGTCGTTTTCTCTCTGTGGTCTACGTTTGTGACCAGCCTCCTGAAGACCTGAGGCTCTCAGAGACGTTTCCGATTTTTAAGAGCAAACTTAAGACTTTTTAATTTTTCTTTTTAATTTGGCTTTTACCTGAACCATTTTTAGATATTTTTCTGCTCATGCATCTTAGTGTTATAACATCTTCTCTTTTATTTATTTGCTACTATATATATATATATATATATATATATATATATATAAATATTTATCATGCTCAACTTCTTAATTATTTATTTATTGTTTTATATATCAGTTTGTGCCTCCAGGTGGCTCATCTCTCTCGCCTTCTTTTAACATTGCCTCCACCAAAGGATCTCTGTGACTTTTCACTTGATGCTGTGGGGATGAAGTGTCTTGAGGAGGAGGAGGAGGAGGGGGAGGAGGTGGGATTACTTCCTCACAGCAGATTTCAGGGGCCTTGGCAAACAAGAGGCTGAGTTGGATGAAGGATGATGTGAAGGTGTGCATGAGGCCATCAGGACCAGAGGACTAATCGATGGCCTTGACATAATTGCCTCATGCATGAGTGAGAAGCAGTGCCAACCGTTTGCAGTTGTCTCAATCATAAGACACAATTGTTACGGTCTGTTTTTTGCAGAACAGATGAGAGGAGAGTAATATATTAATAATATATAAATATGATAATAATATATATGGATGTTTTTGTTCCGGAGTGATACGCCAGTGCTTGTTTCTTACCAAGATAAAAAAAAAAAACCTTATATTTAGAAGTGTTAGATAATTGATCTTGTTTTAAGAGTTAATTTCTTATTTTAAGTGTTCAACATGCTTATTTCTAGATTTAATAATCTTAATTTAAGAAATCTTGTCAAGTGAAATTATCTCTCCATGCAGCAAGATCATTTCCCTCAGATTTACTGTTTTATTTAGACACAAAATAATTAAAAAAGACACAACAACAGACACAAAATGACCAAAAAAGACACAAAGTGACAAAAAAGACACAAAATGACAAAAAAGACACAAAATAACTAGAAAAAGACACAACAACAGACACAAAATGACCAAAAAAGACACAAAACGACAAAAAAGACACAAAATACATAGAAAAAGACACAACAACAGACACAAAATGACCAAAAAAGACACAAAACGACAAAAAAGACACAAAATAACTAGAAAAAGACACAACAACAGACACAAAATGACCAAAAAAGACACAAAATGACAAAAAAGACACAAAATAACTAGAAAAAGACACAACAACAGACACAAAATGACCAAAAAAGACACAAAATGACAAAAAAGACCCAAAATAACTAGAAAAAGACACAACAACAGACACAAAATGACCAAAAAAGACACAAAATAACTAGAAAAAGACACAACAGACACAAAATGACCAAAAAAGACTCAAATGACCAAAAAAGATACAAAATGACTTACTCAAAAGACTCAAATGAAAAAGGACATGAAAAGGGTTAAAAAAAAAAAAAAGGGTTCCGCTACTCTTCAGAGGAAATTCAGGAAGAGAATTAAGAAGTCCGAGTCTTCATTCCTGCTGACATTTCCTCTGTGTTTTTACAGGTTTTTAAGATTCATCACACTCTTTTTGTTTCTGGGGAACTTCTGCTGTGGGACTCGTAACACTCACATGCTTTTATTTGGTGCAATGGGCTTGTTTTCCTCAGGTCGCTCCTCAATCATCCAAGGGACAGTTCATGCACTGGGGAGCACAATAAACCCCCCAAAAAGAGTCCTAAAGACACAATATTGAGTAAAGTGATCCATAAAAGCAGAGACGCCATCGCTGTACAATAAGAACACAACAGTAAGTATCAAAGTATCAAAGAGTGCAGAAGCCTGTCAGGCTATAAGGACCACCTCATTATCTTTATTGAAAATAAAAATAGTTATGCAACAGAGTTGTTAATGACTCCATTTGAATGTATTAATGCCAATTATGAGCTATCCAATGCAGGAGATGTGTTTACTGTGTTTGAAAATAGATGCTTATGAGCACACTTTCCTTTAAGTGACTTGCCAGACAGAAGATGGATAGCCATGACAATACATTTAAAATTAGATGTAAAACAGCGTTGATAAGTGACACCTAAGACAGTTTAATCATAGAACCAATATACTTCAGGAGATGAGGTTCATTTAGAGTGTGTTTCATAAAGAATGGTTGTTTTGGTGGAGGACGGTGGTGTATGTGGTCGGTGTGCAGACGAAACCAGATGTCTTATCTCCATCTGAGCAGCAGATTCAGCCCAAAGAAAACTTGATGACTCATCATTAACGGGCCGCTTACGAGGTTATTGCTAGCAAGATAGCAACTCCAGTTGTTGTTCATATCCGACATAATAAATGTGCGTGGAGCAATTTGCCCTTTTGGCTGAAGTAGTGTATGTAGTAATGAAATCTGAACAAATGGTCAGCTGGACACTCTTAGAGATAAAGATCAGGATTCCTTTATTAGTCCCACAATGGGGACGGTGGGCAGCACATTTCTGCGAGTCATTGGGGGGCTTCAGTCCTTGACCCATCAAGTACTGACCTGTCCAACAGTCTTGCAAGAATTTCAAATAGTTATGTTGGTATCAGGGCTGTATTATAGGCAGTTGTTAGATAAAATAGATAATAGATAATATGAACAAGCTGGAAGTGAAGGCAATGCCAGTTTATTTGTATAGCACAATTCAACACAAGGTGATTCAAAGTGCTTTACATAAACATTAAAAACAGTTATAGCCATAAAACAGTAAAACAGTCAATTAAAACAGGGAAATAGAAATAAAAATAGAAATAAGATAAAATAAGATACAGCAGGATAAGAAAAGACATAAAACAATAAGGTAACACTTTACAATAACCATCATTTATAAATGATACATTTTATAAATAAACTGGACAACTGAAGTGCATGTAAACGTGTTCTTCAACTCAGATTAAGACACCCAGATAATGTGATTGGAATAGGATTTTTGCCGGCATGTATGACAACACAAAGCATTTGCGCATGCTTCACCCCCGCACTGGCATATGACCCCGGAACAAAAACATCCAACAAAGCCGGCCGCAGTAGCCGATCGTCAGTAGCAACGGCACAAAGTGTCGAACTGAAGACAGGCTACTGTTTTAGCCCTCCAACCGCATCCGAAGTTCTTGTCTGCCCCTTAAAATCACCATCCCCCTTGTTGTTCTTGTTGTTCGAAACTGCCGGTTTCCCGCCTTTCTCTACTTGTTTATTATGATGTAATAGGTCAACCGGAAAGGGGGCCGTATTAACCCGGTGAAACGACACACGTTCTGTCAGTTATTCGATTTTCTCAGTTGTAGTTAAACTGGGACAAGGACAGAAGTCTGATTAGACACCAAAATCGATTTTTAAGCATAGCTCTGTTAAACTGTGCATGTAAACGCACTGACACTTGACCTTAATAACTCAAAAATCACAGCAGTTAAACTTTCATTGTAAACTATTTCACACTGAACTGTGTTACTTATAAAGTATCTTAAAGGTAAGTGTGTGTGTGTGTCTGTGTGTGTGTGTGTGTGTGTGTGTGTGTATGTTCCCTTTTTTTCCCCAAGCCACTTTCAAGGTAAGTATGATATGTGTGTGTGTGTATGTTTCTTAGTTTTACTTGTGTGTGTGTGTGTGTGTGTGTGTGTGTGTGTTCCCAAGCCACTTTCAAGGTAAGTATGACATGTGTGTGTGTGTTTCTTAGTCTTACTCGTGTTTGTGTGTGTGTGTGTGTGTGTGTGTGTGTGTGTGTGTGTGTGTGTGTTTCCTTTTTTTTCAAGGTAAGTATGACGTGTGTGTGTGTGTGTGTGTGTGTGTATGTTTCTTAGTCTTACTCATTAGTTCAGAAACAATGAATGGTGTGGTGGATGGGGTTGAAGGGATGAGAGAAGCACAGAGTCGACTGTATCAGCTGGATATCAACCACAGTCACAGTGACAGAGCTGATGAGCAGGATGACCCAGGGAAGGGGAAGTGAAAACATAGTGAGGTCATCTGTCTCTGGTAGATTGTCTCAGTGGATTTGATGCCTAGGATCAAGTCCTGGAACAGCTTCCTCCTGGTAAACAACTTGAAATACTTGTTGTAGGATTGAGGCTGATCCATGTTGTGCTCATTGTCACTGTCTATTTCCTGTTCCTCATTGATAACATTTTCTCTTTCTTGTTCAGGTCCGGGTTGATTTCCCCTCTCAGGTGAGTCTCACTCACACTGTTTAGGTGTGTTGGGCAAATCACTTTGTGCAAAATCATTTTGATATGGGAGGATTTCCTCCTCAGTTTCCCACAGGTATCCGTAGCCAGTAACAAGTAACAACAACTTCTTCACTTCTTTCATTGTTCTATCTTCCTTTCCTTTTCTTACCTTGTTTCCTTTCCTTTCCTTTCCCTTTTTCCTTCCCTTACCTCTCCTTTTCTTTCTTTACCTTGTTTCCTTTCCTTACCTTACCTTGTTTCCTTTCCTTTCATTTAATCTACTTTCCTTCTTTCCTTTCTTTACCTTGTTTCCTTTCCTTACCTTACATTGTTTCGTTTTCTTTCCTCTCATTTAATCTACTTACCTTCTTTCCTTTTCTTTCATTTCTTTACCTTGTTTCCTTTCCTTTCCTTACCTCACCTTGTTTCATTTCCTCTTTTCCTTGCCTTTCCTTTCCTTTCCTTGTTTTTTTTCCTTTCCTCTCCTTTCCTTTCCTTTTGTTACCTTTCCTTACCTTCATCTTCTTCTTCTTCTTCTTCTTCTTCTTCTTCTTCTTCTTCTTCTTCTTCAGAGTCACTTGTAGCTGGGCCCTGTGTATGTTCTGCAGTTCTCTGGGGTTCTGGGAGCTTCTTAGCTCTCTTCAGTGACTTTGAAGTGTTAGCTACTGGGCTCCTAGGCGGCTCTACGGTAAGTCGTCAGTTGAAGCAGCAGGTTTTGGTGTAGGGTGTGAATGTGGTGACCTCCTGTCTCTGGATTGACTTTATAGACAACCTGTTCTCTCACAATATTTCATCTGCTCATCATTTTGAGTCACATTGACCCAGAAATATCTTTTGAGATTTTGATGTGTCTGTAAAGAGGGGACTTGCCATAATGTTTCTACGCCAAATATTCCATGAGATATGCCCATCCAAAGTTTGACTGTTAAAGGGCCTTAAAGATAAGTAAAAAAAAATCCTCTGGGGAAATTCTGAAAGGGCCACAGGGGGCTACTGTCAGTGTGTGTATGTATGTATGTATGTGTGTATGTTTAACTTTGACATGTAGACTGCCATGGTCGGCGATAGAACCACCAACCCTCCGCTCAGTGTGTGACCACTCTACCAACTGAGCAATAGCCGCCCCATGCGAGGCTCTGACACAGCTGTAGCATGCTTCACGTTTTTCATCAACTCATCCCTGTCCTAAGCACCTGTCTATGAACTGATTTAGATTGTTTTTCTTGTTCTAAGATCCTGAACCCCACATTTCTCTTGATGGCTGTCCCAATGACTGTGTTACGTTACTGGGAGCCACTGGCCACCATGGTCCAAAAGTATTTCACTGTCAACAAAAATGTACAGGTGCATCTCAATAAATTAGAATATCATAGAAAAGTTTATTTATGTCAGTAATTCAACTGGAAAAGTGGAAATAACACATTCTATAGATCCATTACACACAGAATGAAACATTTTATGTCTTAATTTATTTAATTTCTTCGAATCATAATGATTATGGCTTACATTTAATCAAGACCTAAAATTCAGTGTCTCAAAAAAATGTTATGTTACAAAAAAAACAACTTTAAAAAGTATGTTTAATATGTAAATGTTGGCCTCTGAAAAGTATGTCATCTATATGACTCAATGCTTTTTTGGGGCTATTTTTACATTACATTACATGTCATTTAGCTGACGCTTTTGTCCAAAGCGACTTACAATAAGTGCATTCAACCTGATGGTACTAGACTTAGACCACAGGAATGAAGTAAGTACATAACTTTAAGAGCTAACTGTCATCGCTAAAGGAGTGCTATATGTTAAAGAGGAAAAGAAGAGAAAAGAAGGAAAAGAAAAGAAAAGAACTTGACTTCAACTACTGGAAATTGACTTTTACATCATATTCTAATTTATTGGGATACACCTGTAGATATCTTTATATATCTTTATATCTTTATGGATATCTTTTTGTGTTGTGTAAAGTCATATTAACCACATTATGATGATTTAATGATTTTGATACCCACACCTTTCTGTCAACAAGAACAGTGTGATATTTAAAATGGGTAAAATCCTGTTTAATTGTAGAGCTGCAGCGGAACATTGATTCACACCCTTACCCTCTTCTTTTGTCTGACCAAAAATGAGGCAAGCTAGCTATCTCAACAGTAACATGTTTGCTCCCCACCACAGGAGGTCCGTTTTTTTGAGAAGATGTCAAATAAAATGTCAGTTCCATGAGAGGAAAAAGCCACAAACAACCTAGCTTTCCATCCAGGGTCAGTGTTCCTGACATGTCGTTATCGCAGCACCATCTCCTTGAATCTTTTTTGGGTTTGATAAGATGTCAGTGCATCAGTGTGTGGGTGGTCCCATTCAACTGGCGGGTCCCACAACATCACCTGCGGTTTCTTTTCATCGCTGCACACCATGCGATGGCAGGATTCAATTTCATGGTTGATGTGTGTTGGGTAAGAGTCCAAGGAACAATTCTGTGAACATACCACTGTGTATGGGGGTTAAAGGGGCAATCAAAGGCCTGATGGAAACTGTGAAACCATTACAGCAGATAGAAACAGGATCTCCTACATGGAGTGTCTATCCACTTCCTCAATCAGCTTCCTTGGTAGTCCTAAGGGGCCTTAAGGGGCTCGCTAAGGGAATTGAGCTGTGGCAGCATGAAAGCAACAACAATGACGAGTTTCACTTCTTTAAAACATTTTCTTATTTTTTTATTTTTTGCTGTTCTCACTGGCTTTATTGTTGCTGAAATACTGTCAGAATACCAATCAGTTACTTATTCTGTTATATGAAATTCATTTAGAGGGATCAAAAGAACCCTGATCTACACAGGAACAATATGGCATAGGCTTGCAAGGATTCAGAGATCTATAGGAACTCCAATATCTTCATAACAAAAGCTTTAGGCATTTATTGAAGAAATTATATCAGGCCAATTCTGAGCCTTTCATGTGGAAATGTGCTCACATAGAATTGGGATTATGGATAGAAGGGACATTTCCATTTAAATCAACACAGCAGAATGGTCAGAGCCCCCAATTTTACCACAGAGTCCTCCTGCAGTGCAGGTTGCAATCTCCATCATCAGGTTTAGAAAAAATCCAACTGGTGAAAACACACCAGTCAGTGTCTAAAACAACTAAAAACAGGGATTTTAGCTTACTTACAGGTGCATCTCAATAAATTAGAATATCATGGAAAAGATTTCCAGTAGTTCAAGTCAAATAGCCCCAAGTATTGATGCATATAGATGGACATACTTTTCAGAAGCCAACGTTTCCATATTAAACATACTTTTTAAAATTGTTTTTTTTTTTGTAATGTTCAATTTTTTGAGATACTGAATTTTAGGTCTTCATTAAATGTAAGCCATAATCATTATAATTAGAAGAAATTAAATAAATTAAGACATGAAATGTTTCATTCTGTGTGTAATGGATCTGTCATGTGTTATTTCCACTCTTTGAATTTAATTACTGACATAAATAAACTTTTCTATCCATCCATTCCTCCGATTATCCGGGGCCGGGTCGCGGAGGCAGCAGACTAGGCAGGGCATTGGCCATAGGTGTGTATTGAGATGCACCTGTAAGTGAATTTATTTAGAATTTATTCTAATTTAGAATTAGAATTTCCACAAAATTAGAGTAAAAAAGTAGTAGAGTCACTGATGAATTATTAAAAGGGTTCTCTCTTTAAAGTTAGAGTTGTCTTTATTCGGCTTGTCGCTCATATTTAATATAGGCACATTACTGTGTCACATTTCTGACGTTAATTCCATAGACTGTATATAAATAATGGACGTAGTCACCGTGACGTCACCCATTGGTTTGTGGCCCGTTGGAAGCCTCGAGTTCAGCGTTACACTCGTCGCCATCTTGCGTCGCCATCATGTTTCCGATACGCAGAGCAGACCATAATTGGACTGTGGCGGAGCGCGAGGGATCTGACGACACTGACTACACGCATCTCTACACCGGCAACCCGACTGAGAGAAGCCGCTGCTAATTCATGTTAGCATTAACTGGAGCATTAACTGGGATGTTAGTTTTGGCTAGCAAAAAAACACAAACAAAATGTATCTTTCTTACCTCAGAAAACTGAGCAGCGACTCCTTGGAGTGTCTGTTAGTCCAACCAAACGCTGAACAAGACATTTTATTGAACAAAACGTTCAAATAAACTGTCATTAAGTGAAAATATAGTGTGAAAGGGTCAAAGTTATGAGACCAAACCGCTAAACGTCCTCTTTTCTATCTATATAACGTTATATATAACTTTATTGACACGTTTATTGCCGTTACGCTCTGCTTCTCTCCTGGTGACGGCTCACCTTGTCAGTGACCTGTCAATCAAAGCTAGAAACGCCCCAAATCATACGATTCTTTATCTTCTATTTTCTTCTAAATGGGGCCATTATTAGAACTATTGACATCAAATTGTCTTGAAGAAGATTTTTTACTAGCGATTGAGACCATAATGTTGTCCCTGAAAAATGTTTCTGAGGTAATAAATCAAGTGAGAAGTTTTCAAATTTAGCACTGAAATGAATGGGCAGATTTTTTTTGCAGCCAAACTTAGCGCCCCCTACTAGAATTGTCGGTGAATTGCAGGCTTTATGCACTTCCTGGTGGCTTCCATGCTCAGGCACGGAGATTGCCGCCTGGTTAATTCTTAAGTCGAGTCTCACAGCGGACACACAGCTGTCATTTAACCTCATTCGTGTAATCCATTACTATAGCTAATGGTTAATTTTCGGGGCAGAATTTGAGATTCTGGACTGCTCAGGAGTCGGGATTGTCCTGAATGTTTCAGGATGTCTGTTCACTAGCCTGGTAAGACCAGTCTAGAGCAAACAGAAATGTTGAGGTCATGTGATAGGATGGTCTTCTGTTCTGTAAGTTTATCACAAACCAGCTGCTGGTGTTACTTTGGGGTCTGGAGGATCTGTACAGGGGCACAAATTATTAAAACACCAATGAAGATGGATTAATGGTCACCAAGATGGATTAATGGTCACTTAATGGTCACAGACTGAAGGCAAATCTGGTTTGTTTCTCATATCAGATCTAAGGCTGACAGTCTGCACTGTGATTTTCAAGTGATCAGATTTGTGTGGTTAGACAACAGGGCTTTTTAATGCAGAAGCATGAGAATTGGAGGTCCATTGTTTTGCCCTCCAAACAAATGGCATAGCGTGACATTTCCACCATGACAAAGCTTGGTTTATTCTGCAGATTTTTGGGGGTTTTAAACAGTAGTTTAAAAGTATTTGTCCTGTCACAGAAACCAGGAGTGAATCTTTTTTTTTTGGGGCATTTTTCATGCTTTATTAGATAGTGAGAGATAGAAAGAGGGAGACAGAGGAGAAGACATGCTTCAAGGAGACCTCAGACCCTAACCCAGGACGCCCAGAAGTGAATCTTGTGTTTGAGAAGCTGCTGCTAATTCATGTTAGCATTAACTGGACAATAACTGGGATGTTAGTTTTGGCTAGCAAAAAACAAAACAAAACAAAAAAAATGAACAGCGACTCCTTGGAGTGCCTGTTAGTCCAACCAAACACTGAACAAGACATTTTTACTGAACAAAACTCAAATAAATATTCAAATAAACTGTCATTAAGTGAAAATACAGTGAAAGGTTCAAAGTTATGAGACTAAACCGCTAAACATCCTTTTTTTATATCTATATAATGGATACACATTGTTCTGCTTTTCTCCTGATGACGGCTCGCCTTGTTAGTGATCTGTCAATCAAAGGTAGCCACGCCCCAAATCATATGATTCTTTACCTTCTATTTTCTTCTAAATGGGGCCATTATTTGAACTATTAACATCAAATTGTCTTGAAGACGAACTTTTACTAGCGATTGAGACAATAGTGTTGTCCTAAAAAAATTTCTGAGGTAATAAATCAAGTGGGAAGTTTTGCATTGTGCATTGAAATGAATGGACAGAAATGTTTTTGTAGCCAAACTTGGTTGGAAAGCTGGAATTTTCAGTAGAATGCCGCTTAAGACACCCTCCCTGCTCAGACCCGGAGGTTGCCGGTAGTGGAGTAAAAGTAAAGTTACAAGTACCTAAAATGTACTTAAGTACAGTACTTGAGTAAATGTACTTTCTAGTAGTTACTTTGCAACATTTATTTTCTTCATTAACTGCATTAAGCTGAATGACTTCAGGCTGCAAGTGTTTGATTGGAACACTGATTCAACAGAATTGACTTCACTTTCATCTATTCAAACTAATTGAGAGCCCGACCACAACATTATGTCAGCAATAATGTGAGCAATTACAACTTATCAGTGGGATGCAGGTTTATAATACCAGAGGAGCTTTGGTGAGTCTAACAGAAGGCAAACAAGCTGCCAATTAAAGCAGCTAAATAAACACCACTGTCATTTATCTGTGTGATTTTCATCAGTGCTTGTTTGTTCAAAAAGGGGGCTGGAAGAAAATGGATTTCAGCTCTAAAACTCTAAAAAGCAGATCATAATTTGTTTATTATCTGCGGTCAAGCTGCTAAAAGACACCACCTCTCATCGTGTTTGCAGTGTCAACTTTCCAGATGGAAGTCTCTGCTGGCAACAGACTAAATTGGTCAAAAGAAAATGATTGACTATGTAATACAAACAAGTACCAAAAAAGAATAAGGGCAAGTTCACTGCACTGTGCAAGCATCCAAATGGCCTGTGAGATGCTGGTGTGTCGTTCCAATAAATATAGTTGATATTGACTGACCCCTTTCTCTGTGCATGCAATGTGTCCTCCTCAGTCAATGTTTACAGAGAGAGAGAGAGAGGGAGGGGCCGTGTGTGAATGTGATGTAGTGGAGAATAAAAAATCCTCTATGTTGTCAGAGCACATTGCATTTATACTGAACAGGTGTGAAACGCTGCGGTACATTAGTTTATTTGAACCGTTTTTTTTAGCACAAGAACAACAACAGCAAAAAAAAGAAAAATAGTCAAAGAGTATCCCAAGATAGTTGTGCCTTTTTAATGCTACCTATACCTAACACTGTAAAAAATAATCGGTTTAATTTACGGTAAAATACCGGCAGCTGTGGTTGCCAGAACTTCACCGTAAAAAATACAGTCAGTGGGTTTCCTACTGTAAATGTACATTTAAATATAAGCAAAAACTGTAATTTGAATATTCCCGTTATTTTTAGGGTAATTGTGTCATTGTGACATCATGGTACTTCTCCATTAACTTTACATGAAAATGTTATATTTTACAGCAAAACTGTGTGTTTCCTACAGTTCATGACAGTAAAAGTTAAAGTTTTGTGCTATTCTTTGATTTACTTTGAAAAAATGTCTACTACGGTGATATACAATTTTTAATTTTACACCCTATTTCTGATTTAATTTGACAGTGTTTTACCGTAATTTCTACAAACCTTTTTTACAGTGCAGAATATTTTGAAAAGATTTGGAAAAGACTCCCGGAAAACTATCAGCTCACATCTGCCCACATGTACAGACAAGTGTTTAGAGTTTTTAGTCCCACACTGAGATTTTACACAACTGAGAATCTTGCAGGGTCACTATTTACAAGACTACAACTGGATTATTTTCGATAGATGGATGGATGGATGGATGGATGGATGGATGGATGGATGGATGGATGGATGGATGGATGGATGGATGGATGGATGGATGGATGGATGGATGGATGGATGGATGGATGGATGGATGGATGGATGGATGGATGGATGGATGGATGGATAGATAGATAGATAGATAGATAGATAGATAGATAGATGTTTAGTTTAGTTTATTATTAAGATCCCCATTAGCTGCAGCAAAGCCACAGCTATTCTTCCTGGGGTCCAACAGTATCAAATATACAGTTGAAAACACAAAACATAATGAAAATAGAAACAAAACAAAACAAAAATTATTCACATATTAATCCATATTACACAAATGTCTACATATCATATATGTATACATCATTACAAAATCTACTAACACATAATACATATGTTGTATATACACATTCGTTCTACAGCATATACATTATAATAACACATATCATATATCTATAGAAATATACTACATACATATAAATATACCATGTTTTCTTATTTTGATAAATACTGTTTTATTCATATTTTGAATTGCTTTATGTTAGTGGTGAGTTTGATATTTTTGATAGATAGATAGATCCCTGAGGGGAAATTCGGTTGTCATAGCAGTCCGGTATCCAAGTACAATTAAATACAATAGAATAAAAATACCGAGGTAGAATAAATTAAAAACAATAAAAGAAAAAAACACAGAATAGAACAAGGACACTTAAGAAGCATTTTTTCCTACCATGTAATTTTTTCCCATCATGCTCTTAGTAAAAACTTACAGAATGGAGGAGAAGCAGCTTTTGGCTCCAGCTGCTCTGGTGTGTGCAGTGGTTTGTGTTGGGAAAACAACAAAAACAAAAACAACAAAAAGAGAAGAAGACACCACAAAATGCCCCTCACAAAGCTGAAAAAGGGTTTCTGTTTTTCTGACATGAAAAGTGGACTATTTTACTGTAAATATAGATAAAAGGAAGAATAAAGGAAAGGAATATTTAGAAATGAATTCATGATATACATTTATGTCCTAGTTAATTATAATGTGTTTAATCGAATAATTATATTTATCAGCTCTATCAACTTTCATTTACACAGTAACATCAGCAAGTTAACACTGTAAGAGTTGATCTTAACACTTTTAAAGTGTCTATATGGGTCCACACCCCAGAGTGTTAATTTAATACTTTTTAGAATAAAGATGGAGGGCAATTAAAGAATGGAGAGGATTTGAAGCACGTGTTCTTCTTTGGCAGACATCCACATGACAAACTTTACTGAAGGGAAACATATTCAAAAGAAGCATCCACTGAAGTCACATCCACTTCCTTTTTATCTTCGTTTGTGAGGGATATTGCTTGGCAGGAGAGGGCTGTTTCTCTTTTTCTGTCTTTATTATCAGCAAGGTTGGTGTTGCAGACTGTGTGTGTTTGGGATGGAGGCAGAGGATGAGGCAGTGACCTGGGGATGGCTTTAATAGCAGCATTGACTTCCATATCTATTCCATATATTCCATATATATTCCATATCTTCCATTTTTTTTTAAATCAGTGAATCCAAAAAGGGGTGAGGCAGTAGAGAGTGAAGGGAAGAGGCATAAGAAGACTGATTCAAGAGCTGGTTATCAATATGATAACGCTGAGGCTGTGGTGTTTGTTGATATGTCAGCTTGCAGCATCATAGTCTGTAGATAGGCGCTGCAGGCTGAACCAAGGAGGGCCCTTAACTCCAGCTCTGCTTGGATGGAGGCCCCCTGCCCTCAAAAGATGCCTCCATCCCCAGAGGTTTTGCTGGTCCATGTATTCAGTGATAAGACACCGCTCAACCTGTTGATGTTAGCATCGGTTTAATTATCAGAAAACTGGGCTACCAGTTTCTCCAGGCGTTCAAACAGATATTCTGCTTCCGCTGCATATATCATTTGCCCCCACATGCGGAATAATATGATTTATGACTTGAGGAATGATCTCTTGTCAGTCACAGACCACAGCATTTGGACTGCAGTATCTTTTAACTGCCCTCAACCAAAATGGGGCCCAAGCTGTAGTTTCCAATAGTGATTCTCTTCTTCTCTTCTTTTCTTCTTTAACATATAGCACTCCTTTAGCGATGACAGTTAGCTCTTAAAGTTCTGTACTTACTTGATTCCTGTGGTCTAAGTCTAGTACCATCAGGTTGAATGCTCATATTGTAAGTCGCTTTGGACAAAAGTGTCAGCTAAATGACATGTAATGTAATGTAATGTAATGTGATTGGAACCTGCATTCTTTCTATTGGCCAGCAGGGGGCTGCTACACCGGTTGCAAGAAGAGATCTGATGGTATGTAGGTAAATAGGAAAATGACCCTACTTCTCATATGATTTATTAACTTAGGAAACATTTTCGTATTGGGTTTATGACCTCCGTCTCAATACAGCATGGCAAAAAGAAACAAAATGGAGATGGCCAAAATGCCAAACTTTAGGCTTCAAAACCATGCGTCCAGCATTTGGACTGCAGTATCTTTTAACTGCCTTACTGCCTCCCCCAAACAAAATGGGGCCCAAACTGTAGTCCCCAAGCCTGAAAAGTGAAGCCAATGCAATAGTGATGCTCTTCTTCTTTTCTCTTCTTCTCTTCTTTATTTCTTTAACATATAGCACTCCTGTAGCGATCACAGTTGGCTCTTAAAGTTATGTACTTACTTGATTCCTGTGGTCCAAGGCTAGTACCATCAGGTTGAATGCACATATTGTAAGTCGCTTTGGACAAAAGTGTCAGCTAAATGACATGTAACGTAATGTGATTGGAACCTGCATTCTTTCTATTGGCCAGGAGGGGGCTGCTACACTGGTTGCAAGAAGAGATCTGATGGTATATAGGTAAATGACCCTGCTTCTCACATGATTTATTAACTCAGGAAACATTTTCCTATTGGGTTTATGACCTCCGTCTCAATACAGCATGGCAAA
Source organism: Centropristis striata (assembly GCF_030273125.1). Lineage (NCBI taxonomy): Eukaryota > Metazoa > Chordata > Actinopteri > Perciformes > Serranidae > Centropristis > Centropristis striata. Next base: position 11,326,704 of record NC_081521.1, read on the forward strand.
AAAACCAAGATGGAGATGGCCAAAATGCCAAACTTTAGGCTTCAATACCAAGTCCACATTTTTGTTGTTATCTGTCATAGTCTGCTCCAGCCTTTCCCCATGGACTCAGTAATTTTCCACTGCTCTACTCTCACCACACCCATTGACTGATCACACACCTGCTTCCACTCACTGATCACACACACCTGCTCACACTCACTAATCACACACCTGCCCTCACTCACCAATCAGCCCCTCCTGCCTGCTCAGTATATATTCTCCAGCCTCACACTCACTCAGTGCCAGATTGTTCTTTGCCATGCGAGACTTTCCAGCGTTCATCTGCCTGTCTTCCCGGTTCCGACCCTGCCTGACTTCAACCTGCCTGTTCTGCCTGCCGCCTGGTAAATTACCTCTACCCTTTGTTCCTGACTACGAGCTCTGCCTGCCCCCCTTCGGATTGTTCGCCTGGACTGCCTGCCTTCTGGTTTACGAACTTTTGCCTGTCCTGACCAAGCCACCTGCCAAGCCATTGAACTGTGTGTTTGCCGGATTGCAGTTAATAAAACCATTAACTGACCTTCGTTTCTGGGCCTTGTTTGTACTGCGTTTGGGTTCGCACAATACCCGTTACAGTTATCATCATATTTGTCCAAACAAATGTACCTTTAGTTGTTCCAGGCATTAAAATGAAGAAAAAATGTTCTAATATTTTTTCCATTACTTTATGCTGCATTAAATTGCCAAAATGTTTTACTTAGAGTTCCAACCATCTGTTTGAAATGTCATACTAAATAGTTTTGCTGATTGCATCAAAGAGAAATAACTGGCACTTTAACATTTAAACAAAAAACAGTAAATACATGTTGTCTTGCGCTTCAATACACTTTTATATTTAACAAAAGCCAGAATCTTTTCCTATCCATACCTAGAGTGCTTTTGTTGCCTAAATGTCACCATGATGCTTTGCAGGTACGTTCAGTCTCAGTACATTGTGGCAGATATAGTCAATAAAACATTTCCTCATCATGGGAATAAAAATTTAAAAGAACTCAGGAGACAAACATTTTCTCTCTACATGCAAATTAGTCATTAGTCAATTTCTAGCAATTTGTACACTATAATAAATTAGCATAATGCACATACAGTGAAATGTATATATTTTTTAAGCTGTAATATTTCTGTGCCACTAGAAAGCAGAGTGAAATTATCAAGGTTAACAGGTGATAAACTTTGAGTTCAATATTTACTTTTCTTTCTTCTTTCTTTTACATATTGATCATTTTTCACTCCTGAGAACAATCTTTCTAGAAGGTGTGGATCTATTTAAATCTCCATCAGTTCTGCTAAATTTCTGCTCTTGTGTAGAGAGTCTCCAAAAGTACAACAGGAGCCAGAGCCTTCAGTTATCAAGCTCCTTTCTTGTGGAACCATCTTCCAGTTTCAGTCAAGGAGGCAGTCAGCAGAGGGAAACATTTAGGAGTAGGCTTAAAACATCTTTTGATAAAACTTCTAGTTAGAGCTTACCTTGGATCAGGATTGTTATGTCACTATAGCCTTACACTGCTGGGGGACTCATGATACATTGAACCTCTCCAATATATGGCTCATCTTCACACATTTGTTTCCCATTAATACTTGTTAATAACTTTCCTCCTGTCCTAGAATCTGTGCGCTTTCTTGTTTGCAGGTTAACATGGATCGTGGTTGGTCCTGGACTGTGGCTACGCCTACTTCTGTGGCCCTGCAAGACTTCCACGACTATTATTGTCATCACCATGGACCATTGTTGGGCCCAGACAAGAAGGAAGGGTTGGCAGTAAATTACTTTGGGGCAGTCTGGGGGCAGCCCAACCAATCAGAAGAATATTCAGGATATTTGTTACAGACATTAAGGGGCCCGGAATTTGAACCAGAACGACTGGATTGTTTTGTCAAGGACAAGCATGATGTCAAAAAAACACTTTATAACTTAATACATGTAAAACTAATGATATTAAGTTACATTAGCCTTAGCTGTAGATTGTATTTTATAATCATCAGCAAAGGTTAGCATGCTAACATGCTTGAGATGGTGAACACCCAACATCCCATTGATCTTTCTTCAACCTAAGGGGTTTTTATGCATTGTTACATAAGCCGTGTTTCCTTTAGGGTCGAGAGTGGCCACCAGGAAAGTCTCAGGCCATGCCCTCTCAAATGTCCGCTCACTCTGCGTGTCAACATTACAAAAAGGCCCCCAGAGGGATTTACTAGACTCCGGAGGTGATGTATGGTTTTCGACCGTTGAGTAATCGATAGTGACAGTTCCAACCGTGATCTGTGATCACATACGCGATGGATTAAACACGGGAGACACAACTGTGGCCGCCGTCGCTAACTGTGCACTGTGAACTTCTGATCATAAACAAAGCAGCATGGCTAATTATGCATAGCGTCTCTGCTGATCATAAACAAAGTGATCTGAATTAACCATCATCGCTAACTGTGCACTGTGAGTGTCCGGTGCTTGTTGTAAACAAACAGAGATCGCTAAGTGAACACCTCCTGCAGCGGCTGCACATACACTTTGTACTGCTACAGAGCTAACTGTTAGCCTATTAGCAATTTGCAGATTGTACGCTAAGGGGTTAACATCCCCTCCTGCTCCAGCTGCAGCTGGGAGAGATTTGTAACCAGTTGCTTTCTTGAAAAATTGTCGCTAAGGGCGTCTGAAAAGTTGCTAAATATAGCAATAAAGTCGCTAAGTTGGCAACACTGCTTCGCCGGCTTTTACAAATGGCGCGTGTTGTTGTCATGTAGAGTAGTAGTAGTTAGTTCGTCACATCCTGCTTGGCGTTCTATCCAATCAGTAACCAGGCTGTTTTCAGGGGAGAAAAAAGGCCCTGCTCTTCTACAGGGACGAAAAAAGTCCAGACAAAAGTTCGCTCCGGACGGCTCGTATTCAAAGGGGGCGTTTCGGTAGATGATAGAGCACATTATACAGTTTATTACAACCACTATGACCCATTGTCCAATACATTTAACGCTTTTTCAAAACTCTTCACACAGTTACCACAACGTCAGCCTGTGTGGGCGATACAACTAACACAATTCTTCTTCTTTTGACACAAAATACACACATTTTACACGTATAAAATTAGTTTTAACTCCTTTTACACACAAGCTCAATCAAGACCAAAACAGTAGATGTTAACTGGTGAATTTTCAATTGCTTTCACACAGTTTTTCAAAACAGAAAACCTCACGTTCAAAACTAATGGATTGAAGATTACATTGATCACAGCTGATTCCCGTCTCACCCAGCTCAGGTGCTGGGCTTTTTTCAATCACATCACCTATATTTATAGGCGGATCTTGTACAGAACAAAAGATAAGACAAGGGACAAGGTGGAGGACATGCAAAAAACAAGTGAGAAAAATGCCTCGAGATAGAGGTAGAGGCATAGGTGGAATGTGTGGTGGGGCTCACAGTTTTGGCTTCAACTGGCCAAAAAACGTAGGCGGGGCAGAAACCGCCACGGTTGCTGTGCCAGACCAGAGAGGAGCCAACAGCACCATGTGTGCAGCAATATCTAACAATGGTGTGCTCCTGCATAGACGTCAAATTGGCCCCTACACCACCGAACGCCTTCTCCAGTTTTTAGAAGAGCTGTATGATAGAGTGGTCCTGAGGGGATAGGGGGCAGGGTGAGTTGGGGGGTAGTCTGCTAACATATGTGATCACCTGGGACAATGTGGCATTCCACCATGCACATGCAGTCACTGCTTGGTTTGATGCCCATCCCAGGATCATGTCCCTTTTCCTTGGCCCTTACTCCCCTTTCCTCAACCCAATAGAGGAGTTTTTTCAGCCTGGAGGTGGAAAGTATTCGATCACCATCCACATGATCAAATGTCCCTCCTGGGTGCAATGGCTGCTGCATGCCAGGACACCACAGCTGACAACTGCCAGGGCTGGATAAGGCATGCAGAAAGCTATTTCCCAAGATGCCTGGCCAGAGAAGACATCAGGTGTGATGTCAATGAAAATATGTGGCCCAATGCTGGCGACCGAGCAGATTAGCTTTTTTTTCTTCCTCTTTTACAGTGATTTCTTCTGCTCCTTTTTCTTTTTGTATATTTGACAATACAGTAATGAATGACAGCTAAATGCTGATTTTTCCCCTCTTTACTGTATTGCAAATGAAAATGACTTACTGTAGAGTAAAGTGTTTACTGCAAATCTTGTCATTTACTGTCTTCTTGTTTCATAAACATTCTGCAAACCTGCTCTGACATGGCTCGTTCACTTTTTGAACTGAGTGCTGTACAAAAAAAGGAACAAAATTCATGCCCAACAAATGAAAAATGAAGAACATCATCACAAACATTAATTTACACGTATGATCAATACAGTAATCTGTTCATTGTAAAAAAAAAAGGGAAAAAAGTCAGAGACAGTGATTCAGTTTGTGTTCTTCCATCAGTTGTCAGTGTTTTTTATGACACTGTGCTGTGACTGACTAAATGTTTCTGTTGGAAGACAGCGTGTGTCAGAGATTTGGTAGATTTGGTGTATTATAATAATAATAATAATAATAATAATAATACATAAAAATTGTACAGCACTTTTCTAGATACTCAAAGACACCCAAATGCATGTTTTTGTTACTGCCTACCAGATTTTTACAACATAACCTTGACAGGAAATGCAATAGAAATGTTTTTAAGATGGATAAAAAAAGTTATTGTGATGCTGTAACCACACTAACCTTCGCAATGATTGTGATCCATGTGTGGCCTTCTGTTTGGCTCTCTGTCTTTGAAGTCTTGTCACAGAAAATCATATTAATTTAGATCCAAGGGTCTGAGGACTTTATCAGTTTCCATGGCAACGCTCAAAACTGTTTTATGTCCTCCCAGTGTCCCTGTATACACCTAACCATTGGGCTGCATTGCTAATGAGAAGTGAAAACAGAGCTTAATGGTGAACAGGTGCATGTATTAATCCGCTGTGTATACTCTGTGTGTGTGTGTGTGTGTGTGTGTGTGTGTGTGTGTGTGTAAGAGAGCATAAGCAGCTGGGTCATGTAAGCATAAAAGCCTCATTCAACAGAACAGGTTATGTTTATAGTCCCAGCAAAGTGATAATCACCCCTTTCTCTTTTCTCTCAACGCTCAACTCTTTTCAGCTCTTTTCTTCACCTCTCAATTGCTCATGCAGCACAGAAGTTCATTCGTCTCAGGTTTTTTGGCGTTCGTGTGTGTGCCTACCTGTCTCTTCTACCTTAAACTAACAAAATATGAGAGCTGTTTTCAAGCACTGCTGAGCAAACTGCAGTCCTGTGTGTATAGTGGTACATGATGTACAGTCTTTTTGGCAGTAATAATATTGTTAACATGACACAGTGTGCATGTATATTTGACACCACAGCCTGAATGTGGCTGGGTGTTTATGTCACCTGAACAGACTGAGAACATGACTTTCTCACCCTTTCATTTGCAACCTCTGTAACTTTTACAGAAAAAAATAAACAAAAACAAAGACCAAGTAATAATTCTGCTATTCTTCTAAAGAACCTGGTCTCACAAGAATCCGTGAAATAGCCACGGATTTGCTTAACTCAAAAATCCGTGGAATAGCCACGGAATCACTCAAATTTCCGTGAAACTGACACAGATTTCGCTACAATGCAAGTTAATATCATATCATGTCATATCCCGTGGCTATTCCATGGATATTTTTTCCTATTGGTTTGTTCCAAGTCACGTGACTTTCAAGGTCCCGGCGGTCAGAACAAAAAACATGGCGGACAGTTCTCTCATTTTTAGTGAAAAAATTTGTGTGTAAATTTTGACTTAGTTTCTGCATAAAAATGGATTTTGATCACATTTCTCGCGAGAAATATATGTTTTATTTTCTAAATATTCACTCAGTGAATGTACATAATCACTTTGTATGTTGGAATAGCCAATCAGGTCTGCAGAAATGGTCAGATATGGTCTGCTCCCCGTATCGGAAACAAGATGGCGACACAAGATGCCGACGAGTGTAACGCTGAACTTGATGCTTCCAACGGGCCACAAACCAATGGATGATGTCACGGTGACTACTTCCATTATTTATATACAGTCTATGATCAAATTCAAATCTCTAATGCTGCCCTACAAAGTTGTCTCCGGTACTGCTCCTACCTACTTGAACTCTCTGATTCAGACATATGCTACCTCACGACCGTTACACTCTTCCAAAGAACGGCGCCTGGCTCTGCCCCCTGTTGGTCCAAGGCAATCCAGACTCTTTGCGTTTCTTGTTCCCCGTTGGTGGAACGCACTACCAGTTCCTACCAGAGCAGGGGCGTCTCTCTCTACCTTTAAAAAACTTCCTGAAGACCCAGCTCTTCAGAGAGGACCTTTTTTCCTTGCACCACATGACAATTCTACTCCTTAAAGAATCCTCACTAAAAACCTGCCTAATTTTGAATCCCTCCCTGAGGAAAGTAGGATTTATAGTTTTTTGCTTGGCCCACCAGATTCAAAACACTTGATTTCAGACTTTGTCAAGGTCTTCTCTGAACAAGTGGAATGTGCCACCCACTCTTTGAAGAAGGCTTGGGAAGAGGAATTGGGTCTTCAGATTGATGATGTTATTTGGGAGGAGAGCAGGTTAGGAATTTCAAGAGGGCCACGAGGGCCTTGTGCCTTTGCAATTTGGCCTAGTGCCCTTAAAAAACATATCTGGCCACGGTGGCCTTGATGCCCCGCCCACACTGCCCCACTCGGTTTTGCAGTTTTCTAGTCTGCCTCTTTCCTGTCAACACAGCTTTGACACCTGCGTATTTTGAGGGAAAAAAAGCATCTTTTGATGACATTCATCATCAGCGGTGGGTGTTGGAACTGTTTGGAATAGCTTCCTGTTGCTAAACGCATGCAGCTTTCAAAATAAGAGCGCAGTGTGTTTACAGAATCGACCACAGAATTTACAAGAAGACTGTCAAAGTAGGAAAGATGCCTTTAATAAAGTATACAAGAACCCTTATTCTCCTTTAAAATAATTCTTAAAATATGCAATTATTAAGATGAGTGTATGTGATGGAATAGTGGCATTAGAATGTTTGAGAGGCACCAAATTTGTTTTGTTTGTGTTTTTTTCATTTTATTTATTTACTTTTGCCTTTATGATCATTTGTATTTTCATTTTGCATAATTTCTTATTTGCCTCTTTGTACTTTTCTACTTGGAAAAAAACATAGTAAACATATTGTACAAAAAAAGAAAAGAATCCTCACTCGCACTTATTCCTGCACTAATGGCTGTCATATCTTATACACCTTGATTGTTTCCCTTTTTTCTGCTAAATGACTAAATGTAAATTTGGTGTAAAAGAAAAACTAAGACTAAGTCAGTACAGTTTCCACACAAACGCAGAAAAGGTATGAAAAAACAGACAACGCCTAAGCCTAGACATACAGTACTGTTAGACATACTGTATATAGCATGAGAAAGTACACAGACTCTCTATTTTTCTCTCCAGTTTATATTAGCCAGCTGAAAGCCAGAAGATGAGACAAAGGAGCATTCACTCTTCTATGGATCTGCCAGCAGTGTGGCTCTGGGCTGTAGTAATGATCTATGTGTTGACAATACCAAGTGCTGTCCCCTCTATTCTCTTTTAGCATCAGGCCCTTTGCTTCAGGGTTGTTTGAAATCCCCAAACTTTAAATCTTTAGGTGCTCCTTATAGTCCTTTTTGACTCATATTCACTTCTCATCCAGACAGACGACAGGACGTGTCAGCATGGTAGAAATCTGGCTGCTGTTGCTGTTGTCATCTTGCTGCTGTTTCTATATTCCATTAAGCAAACGTCAGATATTGAGATGTTTCCAATCCAGTCTCCCAGTATTTTATACTGTTTCTGTCATTTTCTCTGACATTTGCTCAGTTTGAACCTCCGCTTTTTCCTCTGATTCTTCTCTCCCTCCCCCATCATTCCAGGCTGCAGCTCTACATATATATGACATATATAAAACATGGTTTTCAACCAGGCCTGGAATGGGAATACCAATAACAACTGCGACTTTTGACTCAGACTGGCTCGCCAAAATCAGCCTGGAGACACAGCAACACACATACAGGTAATTTTACGCACATTATGTAGTGATGCACCAAGACCATTATCGTACTATCAGGCCGATACTGATGAGCTGAGCTGAGTCAGGTAGTAGTGACAATGACACCTATATTTACACTCTTAATAATAAATATCAAGTCAGTAGTTTATCATTTATATCTACGTATTTATACATGTTCTTTTACAAAATTAGGAAAGCAATATTTAAGTCAAGCCCGACAAATATTTAGCCTTACATATAAAAGATTGATCCCAGTCACTTCCACACATAAGCTGTGTTTCCATTAAAGTCAAATCAATAGTTTTTTATCAAATTTTTGTGTTTCGATCAAGCTTTTTTCCATTCGAAAATGCTGTTTCAAAATACAGATAGAAATTAATTGATTGAAATGCTACTATTGAGGCATACAGCTTTTTAATTGAACCATCTATGATAGGCGCATATATATATATATATATATATATATATATATATATATATATATATATATATATATATATTACTATGCTGATTCCATAACGGTACGTTGTTGCCTTTAACAAGTTTCCATTATTCAATTTGAAAATAGAAATCAGAAATGAAGGTCTACTCACCTATTAGTAGGAATATTTTTTTTCCAGATGGAAAAGGGCCACGAAATGACGTTTTGAGAGCTTTTTTTGGCAAAGTGGTTTCAAAATGGCCTCCTGGAGGTCATGTGACAAATTAAAGCATTACTAGTGGTTCACCATAATCTTCCCCCTTTATTAAAGTATTGCATAACTCAAAAAGATGCATTGTAGAAATTTGACAGGCCAAAAATGTGTGTTGCCTTAGGTGTACCCTATTTTATACAGTCTATGGGTGTACCATAGAGGGTTAATACTTTTTTTTTTCTTCTTTTTTAGCCCAGGTATCAATATCTGTATCTGGACTGAAAAAGTCAGAACAATGCATCCCTAGTAGTAATAATTAACACATCTGCTGCAGAACTTGATGTGGGCTGTGTACACACTGACACTCTGGTCCTTCTCTCTGGCTGTCAGCTGCAGAGCTAATGGTGACAGCTTGCTTAAACTTTAATGTTGAACTCTACAGACATCAAAGTCTGTTTACAGGTCTTGAGGACTACTATGTGAAGAAAGTTGTGTAAAACCTTCTGTGCTTCCAGAGCGAGCTGTGCAAAGTCTGATTCATGTCCTCAAGTGATGTCAGTTGCATTTAGGGTGATGCATGTGTCAGGTTTGGACAAGGAAGAAGGCTGCATAGAATATAAAAAAAATATATAAAATGTGTGTTACAATTATGTTAAAGTGACATTTTGTAGGATTGTTTTTTTGCAATTTAGAAAAATCTTCTTCAAGACAATTTGATGTTATTTATTTTATTTAACCTTTATTTAACCAGGGAATATCCCATTGAGATTAAGAACCTCTTTTTCAAGGGAGCCCTGGCCAAGAGGCAGCAAACACAAAATACAGTTACATATTTACATAACATACAGACCTTAAACACGTCATGAGAAACAAGTGCATGTTATGGAATTGGCCTCAATAACTCTTAGTTTGGATTTAAAAGTGCTCAAAGAAACAAATTCAGTTAATTTCCATTCTTTCTGGCGCATATTCCAGCATAAGGTGCAGAGTAAAAAAATGCCCTTTTACCCAACTCCGTACAAAAAGGGACAGAAAGCAACAATTGATCTTGTGAACGAAGAGAATAAGATCCAGCATTTCTCACAGTAATTAAGCTGCAAATGTACGAAGGCAGCAGTCCCAATATTGCCTTATAAATGAAAGTATACCAATGACTAGTCCTTCGAGTGGCCAGAGCAGGCCAACCTACCCGAGAGTATAATTCACAATGGTGAGTGGACATCTTACAGTTAGTAATGAACCTCAAAGAAGCATGATAAACAGTATCAATCATTCTATGCAGCCTCTTTTGTCTCTTCACTTTTGCCATAATGTCCATAGAGGCGACAAGTAAAGCTGTCTTTCCATGCCCTTAATCACAGTCGAGGCAGAACAGATGGAGGAGGGAAAACCAGAATGCATTTTTACAATTTGATTCAGTTTCACCGGAAAAATAAGTGATATAGCTGGTGGTGTGTTTGAACCACAGAGCCACTTCTTGCGGCAAATTAGCAAAGTTAGGGGGATAAAGGAGAGAGAGGCTGCTGGGGGGTGATGGCCATGCAGAACTAAATGGCTTAGTCAGCCCACTTGCCTTGGCTGACTACAAAAGCACAGCTCTCTCTTCCTCCATCTCTGTCTCTAAATACATATTAGAAAAGGTCCTTGTGATGGCCAGCCCGTCTGCCCTTGTTCTCCACCAAACTGATGAGATGTTGTGACACATAATGAAAAAAAATTGAGCGTGACTTAATCAGAGCAGAAAAAGGATGCAAGGACAGAGTCGGATTTATGATGAATGCCCCGACAGATTAATGTCATTATCGGTTACATCTCATCAGATATGTCTGTATTCACTGTTAGCTATGTCACAATGACATTCTCTCTACCCACTTCAGTTACGAAATGTCTGTCTGGAGAAATAACATTGAATGACAAGCAGTGAGTTTTTTCTGTCTCACAAAAAAATCACAATAGACACACAATAGCTCCCAGCTTTCTCAGACAAACTTTGAAAAGTTGGAAATAAAATGCTGTCTGTGTGTATGTGTGTATGGGGGAGTTTGATGTGGGGTATGGGATATAACAAATTACTGGTTTGTGTATGTCTTTGTTCTGCAGTCTTTCCTTGGATGGCTGAATGACAGCTGAAGTGGCATTTTCACCTATAGAGCTGAAGCATTGGCTCGTTTTATTTCATTTTGCCTGACGGGAACTTTCTCATTACTATTTACAATGTTCCAACACAGAGCCAAATATTGTTGTTGTCCTTGTATTTTTCTCTTGAATTCTCAAAATATCACTGTTGCTATAACCAAAGCCTTTCTGAATGCATGTAGTATTACTGCATATACTGTGAATACTGTTCTATACTACTGATAGTATATGTATAACAGTATGTGTTGCATTATGCCAATATATCCAGTTGTTTCTGATTCTGTCATCACAACCCTAATATATATATATATATATATATATATATATATATATATATATATATATATGGCTATATACTTAATTGACATGTTGCCCTGGATAGGCATTGTTCTGCTTCTCTCTCTATACAATATGTATCCAGATATTTTTATCTCAAAGTGAGAGCAAATCTTCAATCAAAGCCAAGTATGACATGTCATAGGTAGTTTTATTGAAACCCTTTATTTAAGTGAACATAAATACTATATAACAACAGGAGTACCTTTTTTTTTTTTTTTTTAAATCAAAGCTCCATAAAGTGCACATTTAAATAAAAAATATATCTAAAATAAAAATACCCTATGAAATAAAATAGGCCAATCTTTTTCTGAAATAAATATATTTATATGAGAAAAGAATAAAGAAACATTACAAAATAACTAAATATGACAAAACCAAGTAAGGGCAGCATTTATATATAAAGAAATAAATAAAATGGTCGAAAAGATAAGAAAAGATATCAATATAAAAGATTTATCGATATATCTTTTATATCGATATATTGCCCAGCCCTACATGAAATTCCTTTTTTTAAATGCGAACACCACAATACACAGAAAAACATAAACAGAAAAGAAGTCATCCTTTAAATCAACAGCATCAACATTATTGAGCTTTATTATATTCTAAACCTCATTTGTGCTGCAGCTTCTAAGACTTTGAAGCAGAAATATGCTGAGCTCTATAAAGGATTTTACCCTGACCTAGTCCAATTTATTCTATTAGATGTAAAATAACCAATATTGACTTTTATATTCATTGCTGCCCTTTTTCATGTTATTTCACAAATGAGAATATACTTTTGCATGGAAATGTAATGATCTTATAACCAGCAAAATGATCTGCCAATACAGTATGTTAAATTAAAAAAAATAATTACGAAACAACTTTGAAAAATACAGAATAAGAGATAAAACTTCTTGCTAAGCTTGCTCTTTTTCTGATGTGGACCATTAAAGCACACTGTCAGCCACGAGGAAATCAGCTCTGAGTGAAATGATGCTGATTCTACATTAGTGGGATCAAAGTCTGTTTAAAATTGAGAGGAATGGGAACACGTATTTGGGTCCAAACAATATTTTCTCTTCATGGTGATTTCCGCTGGACTATGGAGTGTAAGTTTTCTTCCTCTTCTCTCAGCAATAATGCTTTAAAGAATCTGTTTCATACTCAACATCTAAGCTGGAATGAAACAGTTCTTTAGAAATGTGGATGCACAAATATGAAACACATAAGAGCATAAGCATGCTCCACCTGAGCCCTCTGCCCCCACACATACTCCTATTATAGTAGTGAAGGTGATTGTGATCTATATGGGCTCCATTCAGCAAACATACAATGAATCCATTAGAAGGCAATACATACCGGCTCAAAGCTCTGTCATGAAAAACCCTCAATACATATATCAAAGCTGACATCCAAATAATAGCTTTCTGCTGTTAGATGTTTGTTTATATGGACGAAAGCTTCTGCCTTAAAGGGAGGCATTTAAAAAAAATTCTCCAACCATATTTTGTGTGGAAGTCAGCACACAGATACACACATAGTAAATCACTTCATAAGCAGCAGTTCTCCTTGTAAATAGTGAGTCTCAAACTCAATGGGAAGCTTGGATTTCCACATGTTAGTACCAGAATAATGCTGTCATCTCATTTGTGTTGCTTTTTTTTTGATGCGTCATATAGTTCCTAGTGAAGTTTGAGACCACAGCTTTGGTCGTCAACCTGATGTTTTGAGGGTTTTAACCCTTTTTGTTTTGATACGAGGCTATTTGTGGACCACTAGGGTTTCTACCAATGCTGTTTTGAGGAATTTAGAGAGTAGAAATAAGCTAACTTTACATACCTTCAAGGGCTACTTGTCTGCGTTTGTACCGCCAAGAATAAAGCTGAAGTTACGTAAACTCACCAGCTGTTGAGGAGCTGTCGAGGCAGCAACCTCGGGGTCTGAGCAGTGAGGCAAACCAGCCTTCAGCTGCATTCTACCGAAAATTCCAAATGGGGGTGCTGATGGTGGTTGCAAAAGCATTTTGGTCCATTAATTTCAATATAAAATGAGAAAACTTCTCACTTGATTTATTACCTAAACAACACTATGGTCTCCATCTCTAGTAAAAAAATCTTCTTCAAGACAGTCTGATGTTAATAGTTCTAATAATGGCCCCATTTAGAAGAAAATAGAAGAAAAAGAATCATGAGATTTGGGGCGTGGCTACCTTTGATTGACAGGTCACTAACAAGGCAAGCCCTCATCAGGAAAGAAGAAAAGCAATGTGTATCCACGGCAACGTGTCAATAAAGTTATATATATATATTTATATAAGAAAAAAGGATGTTTAGCGGTTTGGTCTCATAACTTTGACCCTTTCACTGTATTTTCACTTAATGACTTAATGACTTAATGTTTATTTGAATGTTAAATGTCTTGTTCAGCGTTTGGTTGGACTAACCAACTTCAACTTCAGTTTTCTGAGGTAAGTAACGTACAATTTGTTTTTTTTTTTGCTAGCCAAAACTAACATCTCAACTACTATCAACTAACATTTCAGTTAATGCTCCAATTAATGCTAACATGAATTAGCAGCGGCTTCTCTCATTCAGGTTGAGGTGCCACAAGATGGCGACGAGTGTTATGCTGAACTCGATGCGTCCAACAGGCCACAAACCAATGGGTGACGTCACGGCCACTACGTCCATTATTTATACAGTCTATGATTTCGAGACTGGTCTCTCTCTAAAACGATAATATAAGGCATCTGTACAGGCAGCAAATACGACTCATATTTAGGCTTTAGACTGTCCTCCGCTGCCATCTTGCTGTTATAGTAGAAGTGATTGACATTTAAATGCCGGATTCATTTTGTGTGAGGACCTCCTCTGAAATAGGAGCTAAAAATGTCTCTCAAAGCATAAGGCAACAAATATTGCAGGTAAAACAGAGGATTAATGTTCCAGTAGTTAGACTAATTCACATTGCAGCGCACATAGAGTCCATCGTAATGGCTAATGGTGCATTCAAGGTCAACACGAATGTCCGATTTTTCGACATTGTTCCAAGCCCAAGTTCCGACTATGAGTTCCAACTTTCAGTTGAGTCAGCATCATTATTTCATTTATGGAAATATGTTGGCGTTTACAATACAGTTAATTCAAAATGTTTAAATACAACATGTTTTGGAGTGGAATTACTCTGAAATTACTCATTGAGTTGAAATCATTTGCTGACAGCTTCGTCCCCCCCAGTTAAAAAATCCCATCTGCGTCCCTATTTGGATGAATTTTGACCCTTGTGACAACATAAAAGCACAGTGTAGAATTTGTAAAGTGAAGCTCTCCTATCGGCCCACTAATACCTAACATGCATTTTTATAGGCCTTTTCTATCCGCTTTGTGTAGCAGAGTGGTTCTTCAGGCCAGTTAAAGTTACAAGGGATTTGACAACTGTAAATGCAATTGGCTACAGCAACTAATTGACATTTAAGTGATATATGTGTTCAAATACAAATCACAAGTCAAAACAGACAAATTTGGCTGAATTATAAAAGGTATCAATGGTAAAATAAAGAGCCATTTGGGAGCTGAAAGAGTGGCTCTTCTTGGTGAGCTGAGACAAATGATCCGGATCACTGAAAAGAGCCGAAAATCCCATCACTACAATTTAGTAGTTAGTCATCTATACATTAGTAAATGGATTAGTCCATGATGTAATGTATTTCTCATTCTTTATTATAAGTAGACTATTTTTGGCATGTTCATAATTCTGTTCATTAATCCCTCTGTGCTATCCATTATAATTAAACCATAATACATCCTGGAAGTCTGGGCCTGAAGACGTCAGTGTTTTGCTGCATGACATTGAGGAGTTCAGATATGAATGTGTTGTAGTTACAATTAGGGCCGGGACTTTAATGCATTATTTAAGATTAATTAACTACACAAAAATGAATGCGTTAAAAAAATTGACGCATTTTAATCGCACTTATTTTTGCACCGCGGAACGTTTCTCACTGGATGAGTTTCAGGAGGGCCGATTATACTAGAGCACCAACTAGTGTTGATGAGTTCAGACAACAACAAACCACAGTGAACATGAAGGAAGAAGCTGATGAGACGCTTTGGTTGGCCCCGTGGATGATGGGACATTTAGTTACTAAAAACCAACGGATGGAAGCGTCCATAACGCCTGGATTCCACTGGATGCGTAACGGCTGCAGATCCGTCGTCGGAGCCGTTACGCACCCATTATAATCAATGTGTGAGATTCCACCGACTGCAGATCCGCTGCGTAATGAGTCCGACAACGCAGGGCCATCCGACAGCCCTCGCAACACTTGCGCAGAGCTTCTATTTTTGTCGGACGACGGAGCACAACGCATAAATTCAGCACAGAGCAGATCGTTCGGGACAGGAAGTCTTGCACAGACACAAAATAAAACACCGGTATATTTTCAAAATAAAATACCTCGGGTTCGCTAACGAGGTCGGCCGGCTCGTTAACAAGCCGGCCGACCTCCTTAGCGCTCGTTAAGACGGAGTCGCTGGATTTGTCTCCAGTCATTAAGGAGGAGATGTTGATTATCTTCCAGTTATATCAATTGATTAGGCGTGAATTCGCGAGATCTCGTGCGTCCTCGGGACTCTGCTGTCCGCAACAGCTCCGACACAGACGGATCCGGTGGGTGTTGACGGACTGCGTAGATACGCAGCCGTTGCGGACAGACCCCTGTCGGAGTCGTTACGCATCCAGTGGAATCCAGGCGTAAGAGCATGGTTGTGTTGCTATGCAACAAGGAATTCACATATTACCGCAGCACATCCAGCCTCAAGTATCACCTCAATGCAAAACATATAGCAGCTAGCGGCTAGTGTGCTAGCTAGCGTGGATTGTGTTTTACTTAAAAAAACAAAGTATTCTAGTTTACAGAAGGTCTACCTACCTATAGGCTACCTGAATTTATCAAATGTACTATATTTCTAAATATGCTATTGCTACACGTAATTGCAAAAATTGCACTGGTCTGTTGGACTTGAACAAAAAAACAATATTTTTGTTGCTTAAGCTTATGTATTCAGTCATTATTAAATGGTATACTAAAAATCTATGTGAAAAAAATGACTTCTCACTGTTCTCAGGTCATATATTTATATGAGATTAAAATGCAATTAATTTCGATTAATTAATTACAAAGCCTCTAATTAATTAGATTATTTTTTTTAATCGAGTCCCGACCCTAGTTACAATACATGCTGTTTGTTTGGTGTAGGCATTTTACATTTGCTGTGAAAGTTCCTTATCTGCAGTCTCCAATGATTGGCTCACACACCCTTACAATTACTGGACTAAATGGGGTGATATATTTGTACTTGACTGGCTCTGAGGGGTGCTACATTTTTCATGGTAAAAAATTTACTGCTGCTCCACTTATGGTGATTATGTTTAACTTCCCAGCAGTGAGTTGAGCTAATCATGTCAGAGAGCGTGATGTGCTGTTGACCTACAGTGAAATACTGGCTCAACATGACCTACTTGGCCAAATATGTACTTGCAGTAAGTAGTTTGAGCAGCTAAAACTTCCTGGAGAATCCTTATGAGGCATGAAACAGCTGGATCTGTGAAAGCAGTGGAATACAGAGGGTTGTTAAGAAGAACAAAGACGTTGCTTGGTGACGTTTTTACAAAGATAATCCTGTTTATGTAACAGATGATTCAGTCTTTGAAAAGAAAATGGACATAACAGGGTAAACAAAACTTAAGTGGAGAAGTAATTACAAATGTACCTGGTGAGTCACTGCAATCAACCAGGTATTCACCAATACAGTGGATACATAATGAGGAGTTATGGAAGTGTGAAATGCAAATAGTCAAAAATAAAATAGCAGCACATTTAAACTGCTCCTTTGTTGGTGGAATAAAAAGTACTGGAGTAGATTATGAGTACTTTAAAAAAAAACCTTACAAAGCCCTCGTCTGAAAGGATGTTTACTTTTAAAATAAATAGAGGCTACCAAAGTAGCATTATGATAACCGAAGAACCTGAAATGCACAAAAGAGTGTATTCTGAGCATTGGTTCAAGGTTAATGTAATAGAATATATCATAGAAGAACATTAAATTAAAATCATGAAAGAATGACAAATTATATCCGACACCTCTACTGCATTGGTTAGCACCTCAACTTGATATTTTTTATAATTATTCATAATTAAAATGTTTGTATATAGAAACATATATAACATAAAGAAATATTTTAAAGGGGTAGTTGGGAAATAGTTCCCATACAGCATGAGAAAAGTCCCATAAAATCGACACTTTACTATTTAATTTCATTCAATAATGTTCATTCTATACCATTACTTTAATTGAGTCTCAATCAACAAGGTTTTTAATGAAATTCATGTTACACTGGAAACCACCTGTTGTGATCATGGTTACAGTAATCAACCAGGACAGAACCATTCCTGTTCAAATACTGTTTAAATCATTTTTTCATAGTAATTACAGCCTGTTACTGTTATGATGTCACGCTGGCGGAATGATACGCCACAATTCTTTTCCCGGAAGGCGTAGCGGGCGCATTTTTGACGTCATTCTGACATCATGCTATCTGAATGAGAATAGGCTCTCTGTGTTCCCACAAGTCTCCTCTTCACATACATGCCTTTATGTTGATAACATGCAATCTAAGGCAAAAACCACATAGTTTTTCCTCATGTACCACTAATTTGCCATTTCCGCCTACTGTATTAAAATATGTGCACACTGAGGTCCCTAAACAGGCTGAATAACATAAACTGGGTACCAGCGTAAAGCTGAGACTCTTGTGGATTCAATGGCCCTCATTTATCAAACCAGCGTACGTCAGAAAGTGAGCATAAAGTGGGTGTAAGATGATTTCTACGCAAGCCTCGGCATTTATCAATTTGGACGTGAGCGGACGGTACGATCAGATCTCACGTCTGCTCTCAGCTCGTGTACGCAAATCTGAGTCAGCGTGAAGTCCACACGTCTGAGTCTGAGAATTGATCTTAGACTATTGTATCGATGCCTGGAGCTGATAAAACTCTGTGGTGTTTTGATTTTTAATAGTGACAAAGCAAAACATGTTTAGACTACATAGTTTATCATTAAAACATAATCCAAAAATAAATACACCCTGCGATCGTGAAATTCTTTAAACAGAATACTAGCGGGGTGGTATGACGTCACTGAGCTGAGAGGTCGGACTGGCACTGAGCTCCCGCTCCCATCGACCGTAATTTAAACTTTACCCACCACAGACTCATATCTTTATATTCTGCTGACCAACCTAAGCTTCCTAGCAATGTCAGGCAAGGAAAGTGGCTCGGTTCCGCCCAAAAATCCGAGTAAATCTCAAAGAACAACGAGGGGCCGAACGAACGTCGAGGCGCATGATGGCGGCTCCGGTGCTTGCGGCTACTCCTCACAGATAGTTCAGGAAGTTACTGAGAGCATCGGCAAGTTATTAGAGGAGAAGCTGGCCAACTTTACGAACACACTAGAAGCCATGACAGCCCGGGTGGAAGGCAACAGTAAAAGACTGGACGAAGCTGAGGGCCGAGTGTCCACACTGGAGGACATACTAGCTACCACCGAAAACAAGCTCCGGGAAGTCGAGGAGAAGTTACAAACTCTCACTGAAAAAGCGGACGACATGGAAAACAGGACGAGACGGGATAACATCAGGGTTGTTGGCTTAAAGGAAGGAGCTGAAGGTGAGCAACCTGTTGCTTTTTTTGAACGCTGGTTGCCGAAAATATTGAATTTGGATACTAAACGCGGCATAATTAAAATCGACCGGGCACACAGAGGTCTCGGACCCGCTCGCGGCGACCGCCCGAGACCCATCATCATCAAACTGCACAACTCCGGGGACAAACAGCGGATCATGGCTGCACTGAGGGAGAGACGGCAGCTGACATATGAGGGACAGAAGCTATACATCCAGCAGGATTTCTCGGCTGCAGTGAAGGAGAAGCGGCGCGGCTTTAACAAGGTGTGTGAACGTCTGATCGGACTGAACATCCGCTTCTTCATGCGGTTCCCCGCCGTCCTAACCTTCACGTACAACGGACAGAAACACGCTTTCCAGTCACCCCGAGCTGCGCAGGGCTTTGTGGATGGACTGCCGTGAACTATGCAACGATTACCATTGGGTAAATACACAGTATATTCTGTGAGTGATCTGTAATTTTAGTTTGAGCTGCTGTATTTAAGTTTAAATTCACTTGTGCACAATATATGATAAGTCAGGGCTGTAAAGGCTGTGATGTTAACTTAAAAGGTTAAAAGTGGAGTTAGGCTTAGCCTGGTTTAAAAATGTCTGTAAATTGGAGCTGTGGCTAGAGCATCATGACCCCTGAGGAGCAAGGGGTCTGACATAATCCTTCTTTAATTATTATTTTCGGGCTCTAAAGCGATGTGAATCTATTTGAGTCGTGGGGGCGGGAGTTTCTTGAAGAGGTTGAAGCTGTTGCTCTTCTTCGGTGTTACCTGCGCTTTCAGCGTCATTCAACTCCTTGTAGCTGCTACGCAAAACTGGTTGTGGCTGTGTTTTTTGTTCTTTCTTAGGCCTGTTGAGGTTTATGTTAGTGTTAGATGCCTGTCGTTCAGAGGCAGATTTTTTGTTTGTAGTGCTCTGAAATGTAAGACCACCTCCTCACCACCATTATACCCTGCCGAACATATATGTGTCTTCTCATTGCTAACGACCCCAAACTTTATTTGGCCCGTGCATTATTGGCTTATCTTATTTTCATCTAACATCCATGAGTGACATTAAGATTATTTCTTTAAACGTCAAGGGGGTCGGCCATGTTGTAAAAAGACAGAAGATTATCTCTTTATTGAAGAGAGAGAATGCACAAATCGCCCTTCTACAAGAAACACACCTGACAGATTTGGAACACGTTAAATTAAGGAGAAGCTGGATAGGCCAAGTGTTCTACTCATCCTTCAATTCACACAGTAGAGGAGTAGCCATTCTCATTCATAAGAACTTACCGTTTACTCTAGATGAGGTTATTAAGGACGATGAGGGACGATATGTTATTATCTCAGGTTTCCTTTATGGGGAGCGAATCCTCATCGGCTCTGTCTATGGTCCTAACGCATTCGAACCCTCTTTCTTTTCTAGACTGCTTGCAGCGGTGTCCTCGCATTTAACCCCCTTCACAGTATTCGGAGGAGACTTTTACTGTGTTCAGGATGCTAGTGTTGACCAATCTCCATCAAAACCTGCTTTTATATCAAGAAAGACAGCGAGGCTGAAGGAGCTGTGTGCGGATTTGGGTCTCTATGACGTTTGGAGAATTATAAACCCAACAGCAAAAGACTACACGTTTTACTCCCACCCACACCAATCTCTATCAAGAATCGACTATTTTCTAGTGTCTAGAGAGGTAGTAGATAGAGTGCAAGCATGCTCAATTGGAATACGCACGTTGTCTGATCATAACCCGGTATCTATGATTATATCCCCCCCCTATCTCGATCCCTCCACATACCACTGGAGACTTAATTCTACACTTTTAAGTAGCCCCTTATTTTTGGACTTTCTAGAGAAGCAATGGGAACTTTTTATGGCAACAAATAACACACCAGGTATAAATCCTTCCCTGCTATGGGAAACGGCTAAGGCGGTTATGAGGGGGTCCATTATATCTTACTCAGCAGCTCATAAGAGGGATACAATCAGCAAGCAATTGGAATTGGAACATTCGATACAGGATTTAGAGAACACGTTTAAAGGATCTCCATCTAAACAAAATCTTAAAAAGTTAGAAGCAGCAAGATCGGCACTTAATCAACTCTTAACAAGCAAAGCAGAGGCTTCCATCCTTTTTGCCAGACAGAGGCTGTATGAACACGGCAATAAGCCTGGACGCCTTCTTGCCCGCCTGGCAAGGGGCAGAAATTCCATTAATTCAATACCATCACTTAAAGATAGTAATGGAGACATTGTTAATTTTCTTTGATTCATGAACTTTGTTATGAGACAGTTCTATCAGAAGTTATATTCCACCGAATGCAACTCATCGGATGAACTAAGAAAATCCTTCCTGGATCAAATTAGTCTCCCCTCTCTTACAGAAGAACAACAGGAGCTCTTGAATAGACCGGTTACCAGGGAAGAGGTCCTGGATGCTATTCGCACACTTCAAAGTGGGAAAGCACCAGGGCCGGATGGCTATGGGCCGGAGTATTATAAAAAAATGAGCAGAGTTGTGGTGGGCCCTCTGACCGATATGTTTTTGGACTCCTTTAGGAATAGACGTCTCCCTCCCTCTCTAAATCTAGCCAATATCTCTTTAATCCTGAAGAAAAATAAACCATCAGATGAGTGTGGTTCTTATAGACCTATTAGCCTCATAAATGTGGACAGCAAGATACTTTCTAAAGTGCTGGCCAGAAGATTGGAGAATTATTTACCTTCACTTATAAATGACGATCAGACAGGTTTTATCAAGGGGAGGTTCTCGTACTCTAATGTGAGAAGACTTCTTAATGTGGTACAGTACTCCTCGGGGATGCAACACCGGGCACTAGCTATATCATTGGACGCGGAAAAGGCGTTCGATAGGGTGGAGTGGAGGTTCATGTGGGACGTCCTGGGCCGGTTTGGATTAGGAGAGGAGTTTATAAACTGGATAAAACTCATTTATCATTCACCAGAGGCCTGTGTCTTGACCAATGGCATGCGCTCTTCCCCCTTCCCGCTCGGTAGAGGAACAAGACAGGGCTGCCCACTCTCCCCCCTCCTTTTTGCCCTCACTTTAGAGCCATTGGCGGAAGGCATCAGGAATAGTAAGGAGATATATGGCGTTACTTTAGGCAAGACCACTCACAAGATAGCATTATATGCTGATGACATTTTACTTTTTCTTTCTAATCCTGAGGTATCAGTCCCGGCCACTCTGTCAATTATCAACTCATTTGGCTCCATATCTGGTTACAAAGTAAATTACACTAAATCTGAGGCCATGCCCCTGGGGAATTACAGTAGCACAAGCTTAGATACGAATTTTCCGTTCAGATGGGCCACTTCAGGCTTTGTTTATCTTGGTAATAAAGTGTCACCTAATGTTGAGGACCTGAGGAGACTTAATTTTGTGCCTACAGTCAGAACAGTTAAGAACGACCTTGAGAGGTGGCATGACCTTCCCCTCTCCTGGATGGGCAGAATCAGTCTCATAAAGATGAACGTACTCCCCAGGCTGCTTTATCCTTTGCAGATGTTACCATTATGGATATCAAAGAAGGTGATCTTAGATCTAGAAAGGGCCCTTTCACGATTTATCTGGCACAATAAAAGACCCAGAGTCAGAATTAAGACTTTACAACTGCCAGTGGAACGAGGAGGCTTAGCCCTAGCCAATCTGAGATTTTATAACTGGGCCTGCCACACCCGAATAGTTTGGGACTGGCTCCAGTCTCATTTAAAAAAGCAGGTGTTGATGAATGGTTCTTCTCCCCCTACTCCCCGCTGAGTAAACTCACTGATTATGGGAAAAAGAGGTCGCCAGACATTAAGCGTAACTCTATTATTTACAACACTATCAGAGTCTGGCGAGACATGACAAGGCATTTTGGGGAAACCGCTTCATCCTTTGCATTAACACCTGTGACTAGGAATTAATAATAGTGTGTTTGATAGTTGGCATAGGAAGGGCATCAGGCTTATCAGGGATGTATACCAGGGTAATACACTGATGTCCTTCCAACAGCTTCAACAAAAATACAACATTGCATCTGAACACTTTTATGGGTACCTCCAACTCCGTAGTTTTATTATGTCAAAGCTGAAAAATCTCCACACAGGCACTCCCTCTCTCAGTGATATAGATTCATTTCTACTGAATCAAAAAGACACAAGACACTTTCTTTCTCATTCCTATTCGCTGCTCTACTCCTTAGATCCGACAGATATAAGGAAGGTGATACAGAAGTGGGAATGTGATCTTGGGGGGCAATTCATTGAAGATGATTGGCATGAAGCAATAGTCTCTGCCAAAACCACATTTATTTGCAACCGAATGAGAGAGACCCAATATAAGATACTGCATAGATCCCACATAACACCGTTCATTCTTAACAGGATGGATAACCGGACCTCTCCCCTTTGCACCAAATGTAAATTGTCCGTTGGGACATACATTCACTGCTTTTGGGAGTGCCGTCTGATTGCAAGGTTTTGGAGCAATGTAGCCCAGGAATTGAGTAAAATTTTCTCACTTAAAGTTCCAAAGGATTCTGGCCTCTTCATATTAAGTCTGCCTTCAAAAACACTATCTCTGAGCAGGACAGATTTTAAACTTTGTGACAAACTTCTGCTTCTGGCTAGGAGATGTATTTTAAAGCAATGGATAAGTGATAAACCTCCAACTGTCACACAGTGGTACCAAGAAACGTATAAAGTTCTACCCTTAGAAAGACTTACTGCGCGAATGAAAGGGGACGATAACTTGTTTGAGGGAACATGGTCGGCCTTTCTGAGGTACTTACCCGCGCCCCTCCGGGACACTGTAAATAAGGGGAGATATGCTTTTGACTGGAATATCTCCACTGGATGATTTATGTTATGATATCTGCTAGTCTCTGGATCTCCCCTTCTCTGCATTTGCTCTGATTTTATGTGACTATTTAATTGTATATGTATGTATGTACTGTGTATGTGTATGTATATATATATGTATATATGTATATATGTATGTGTGTATGTATATATATATATATATATATATATATGTATGTTTGCTGTACTGAATTTATTTAGGTATTTTAAATTTAATTTGATTGTTTATCTGTTTTTATTTCAATTACTTATCCATGTGTATTAATGTCACCCACCCTGTTATTGTCTCGGGTATTTCTTATGTTTTATTTTTTATTTTTTTACTTTCACTATATATGGGCGAGAGAAGGCATAGTATGTGTTTAGGGTGACTGATACGACAGTTAGGGGTGGCTGTAGGACTCTTCTTTTGATGTCTTTGTGAATACAGAGAGCACTTGTATGTTGTTTATGTTTTGTTGTGAGAAAAATCAATAAAATCTATTTAAAAAAAACCAAAACAGAATACTAGCCGAGGATATTAAATGTTGTTGTCTTCTGCTGTTTACTGTTATCCAGCTCCGACACCGGAGCGTCAGCGTCTCCTTCACCAGCGGTGCTGCCCGAATAGAAACATTTCCAATCAGCGCCGTCACATGCTCCTCTCACTAGGACATAATTATTAGTAAATGTAAAGAGGTCAATAATATCTATCCATCATAATAATAGCAATATTCGGATATTATATAGATTATTGGGCTTTATATATCACGATGTAATTACTCAAACCTCGCCGGGAGTTTAATAGTCCGCTACTCTGCTGACAGCACCACTGATTTCCTTCCTTTTCACTTTTTATGCTGCCAAACAAAACTAGTTTGTTGTGTTGCTGCTATTGGACGTCAGCGTTTCACTTTCTGACTGAGAAATTCCTCTTCTTTTTGATTAAAACTTACTTTTAAACATTGTTTACCTCCTTCAACCAAAAAGCTGAAAACTTCTAAGTCCGTGCTCCAAATGTAAAATATTCACTGAACTTGTTTGAGTTCATAACTATAAGTACTTTTATTTCATAAACCTCCGTCGCTGCGTTTTTCTTTAATATGTCTATATTGCCCCTATTGTTAATTGTAACGGTGCACTTTGCTAATAAAGCTAACTTTAGAGGGTGAAAAAATCCTCCTTTTGGCCGCATAGCGCCCTTCGGTGTCGTAAACTCTGAAGGCGAGTCTTCTGAATCGGGTATATATTAGGGCGTGGTATTTAAATTACGCATGTTTCGAGCCGCCACATTTATCAACAGCCGATCATTCTTACGCTGTGATTGGCGAGATACCATCGTTTGATAAATCACACGTGGACCCTGTCGTAAGACGAAATATACACTCAGATCTGCGCTCGTTTCTACGCTGGCTTGATAAATGAGGGCCACTGAGTCCAGTTCTCTTCATGTAGGATGATGTCAGTCATCAGTAGTAGCCAGTTCATTGCAGTGAGGGCATTTCTGGAGTCTCGGCCTCAGTGTATAAAACGAGCTGCTGTGACCTCTAGAATAATCACAGCCTCATGAAACTTTACAACCACAAACTAGAGACATTTAGACTAGAGGATGTGCAGCTTTCCTTAGTTTATTAACAATAAGAGGGTTTCTCAGCAGTTTGAAGCACAGAAGTGCTCCTCATCTAATCGCTGAAAATACAGATATTCTCCAGAATGTTTGAACCCAAATCTCAGCATGGATTCTTCTATGTTGTTCCAAAGGTGGTATATTAATGTGATATCCATTCTCAATATCAATAAAATTGCATCATTGAGCACCTAATGTGTGTAGCAAATGGTATCAACCCAAAAAATTGCTGCAACAACTTCTGGAACACACTTGAACATGGACTGGACTGGAAAGCGTACCCTAATGTAATGACCCTTTATTCACCATAAAAGGTTTCAATAAATAATTAATTAATTAAGTCATTTTTATTCGATATTTTTGACCATAACAACTTGATACACAGTGCTGAGCTGCATCTAAAATTGAAAAAACAAACAAACAAACCAAATGCAGAGCCATCGAGATGCCACAGCCAAACTTTGCCACTCAGGGTGCAGGGAAAGCAGCTGTGGTCGAAGCCACCTGTTGTGCGGGGGAAATGTATGATGTACAAAAAGGTTTATTACTAACAGACACAAAAGATACAAGGCAGGCAGTGAAGGCAGGAGCAAAAAAACGTGTAAACGGGCTAATATGACAGCGAGTACACGGACTGCAGGGACACGGGCTGGTAGCGAGGCTGCTGCTGCTGGGACACGGGCTGGTAGCGGGGCTGTTAAGACACGGGCTGGTAGCGAGGCTGCTGGGACACAGGCTGGTAGCGAGGCTGCTGCTGCTGGGACACGGGCTGGTAGCGAGGCTGCTGCTGCTGGGACACGGGCTGGTAGCGAGGCTGCTTGGGCACAGGCTGACCTGCATGACCTTCGTGGCCTCTCTGGATTCATATTTGGCCGGATAATTCTGTTGTGCGCCAGAAAATGTGATGAATGACCCCAAATCAGAGACAAAAATACAGATGAATATGAAGAAAAAAGTTTATTACTAACACAGTCACAAAATATACAAGACAGGCAGTGAAGGCAGGAGGTCTTGGGGGGTAAAAACAAGCACATGCCAAAGTTGGGCATGGAGCAAACAAACAGGGCTGGCGAGTAGTGATCGGACGGACTGTGCCGAGAAATCTAGTCTAATCAAGTCTATTTTGAAGCGTGTATCAAGGCTTGTTTTTTTTAAGGGCAAGTGACGTCACTGATGACGTTTGAAGCCTCGCTGGTTCAGGGAGCAGCTTGAGTGTTTGCGTGCTATATAAACAATATATAACGCACAATAGATCTCCATGCTTGAGTCCAGCGCAATCACTGTCTAATCTCTGGAAAACACTGCAACAGTTTTAACGTAAACATCTCATGAAGCCGCGGGAAATTAACCTTTGTTTTTTAACCAATTGGATGAAAGGCTTCATGGGGCTTCATCTGGCCATCACTACTGGCGAGACACGGGCAACCACAAAACTGCATGAAAAAAAACACTTACAAAACTCAAGGAAACTCACTAGAAAAGTAATTAAGATAATAATCAGGGAAATCACACAGCACTACCAGATGTCACTTAATTATCCAGCACCAGATTAGTGTCAGGAGCACAGACTTTATAGATAGGTTGATTACTGATTTCATTCAGGTGTGTCTCATCAGCGTGTCATTGGATCCAGCCACACTCCCCTGACACTCACATGCACTGCAGGAAGAAGGAGGAGGAGAAACAGAAGAGGGAGGGGAAAGAAGGAGCAGAATGCGCTTACAGAGGACATCCAGGGGTTGCCCAGTAAATAGCAAAAAGCTATCAGTTTTATTACTTTATCTTCATCAGATAAATACACAAAAGTCAGTTTGAGGGTAATCGGCATGCATGAGAAATAAAAATTAAAAAAATTAAAAAAATTCCACTTGTAGTGATCAATGTGACCCTGACTGCATAATCACTATAATGCGGTTTCCATTGTACATATAGGTGCATCTCAGTAAATTAGAATATCATAGAAAAGTTTATTTATGTCAGTAATTAAATTCAAAAAGTGGACATAACACATTATATAGATCCATTACACACAAAATGAAACATTTCATGTCTTATTTTATTGAATTTCTTCCAATTATAATGATTATGGCTTCCATTTAATGGAGACCTAAAATTCAGTGTCAAAAATTGTAATATTGCAAAAAAAATTTTTAAAAACTATGTTTAATATGGAAATGTTGGCCTCTGAAAAGTATGTCCATCTATATGACATCAATATATATATATATATAATATCAATACTTGGTTGGGGCTCTTTGACTACTGGAAATTGACTTTTCCATCATATTCTAATGAATTAAGATGCACCTGTAATTGTAATAGGTGAACACTTTACTTACCATGTTCAAAAAAGATATGACATCTAAACTGGTTTTAATTATGAAAATTATAAATTAATTTACCCCAGGTCAAATGAGGTCTTCAAAAAAAAAAAAAAAAGGAATTCTGCTTCAATATGGAACAATTAAAACTTGGGAAGCCTTAACATGGCTTTTAAAAAAGAATTATTTGTCATTTAGAAGTTCAAGACGCCCGTTTCACAACTGAAAACAT
This sequence comes from Centropristis striata, assembly GCF_030273125.1. Lineage (NCBI taxonomy): Eukaryota > Metazoa > Chordata > Actinopteri > Perciformes > Serranidae > Centropristis > Centropristis striata. The sequence continues at coordinate 11,354,636 of NC_081521.1, forward strand.
GGATTTTGTGTCACTGCCTTTTCGACAAATTGAGATAAAATAAGCCATATTGCAAGAAAGGCCTTATTATCAAAGCAATGTTTTCTATTTTCAACATAAACATAAATGTGTTTTCAGTCAGACTGTGTGGCCAAAACAACACCTTATGAATAGTGAAATATTTTTATTAAACAGCTCCATTGAGTAACTCCTCAAGGTGCTGACAGCAGTAGCTTCCCTGATGTATCATGTCAAATACAAGATGACATTTCAGTCTGGAGAGGCTCAGAGATTTTAATATAAAGACACTTTGTGTTGTGATATGTACGGCTCATTGGCTCAGTGTAAAAGGCAGTCCTGAGAGCAGTGGAGCTCAGCACTTTTGATAGGAGCTGATAGCTAAAGAATGAACTTCATCTGCAGGGAGTAAAGTAGATGGCAGATTTTTTACATCCTCGATTCCACAACAGGATAAAAATCTTAATCCCTTTCCCTGTCTGAGAGTAATTAGATTATTGAAGCTGAGAGGGAAGTGTGGTGTGACTGGCAGAGTTACTGCTAGAGACTTTTCTCTCTATGTGTCCCTCAAAACTTTCCATTTTCACCTGTTTCTTGTTATATCTCACAGTTCCGCCCAAATGATCCCACCTGGAACATGATTGTCGTTTTTAGAGGAAGACAGAAAAACATCAAAGAATAAACCAAATTCTCTTTATTTTTGTTAGGCCCTGAGGACCTCATGGGTTCACCTATCCCCAGCTGTAGCAGCCCAATCTCGTCTCTTGAGATCAGTTTGAGCTTCTCATATTCATATAATTCTGTGATCATTTGTTTCTGAATTACTTCTCCTAAGGGACCCTTCGGAGCAACAATTAATTATGTCTCGGCTATTTTGAAGGAGAATTGAGATGTAATTGAGATCAGGGGCATACAACCGCCCATTCACTGGCAACCATTCCCCTCAGTCAAGTAACTGTCCTGGACATGTGTATGTGGCAGTTACCCCATGTAAGTCTGTTTCCCGGAAGAGTTTGAAATTCTGGAATCAGGAAGCTCCCCACACAATGAGTCGTAAAATTTCCAGCTGTGAAAGGTGACTAGGCCTTTTGGCCTCGTGAAAGCTGCAAAACTGTGTTTAGTTACAGTTCATTTAAAGTATATTAATGTAAAGCAGTGTATGAGCAAATTAAAAGGTCAGTATAGTTAGTTGCATATAAAACTGACTGTCTGTATAAAGCAAGATTAACATACAACTTTGATTGTAACACGAATATCACAAATATACTTATAACATCACATATAAACCAAAACATTAATTACAGGTCAAATCCTTTCTGCTAAAGTCCTTGCTGATTGCTTATCTAAGCCCAGTTACATTACTCACAAATCCAGTTGAAAAGGGGGGAAATCATTTTCCAGTGGCGGGCATGGAAAGAAGGAAGTTGAGTTCAATAATTTGCCGTCTTGCAAAGTAAGTTGCTGGTTGTCCTTGTTGTTGAGGGGAAGCTTTCTCTGGTAGTTGCACTTTGTGTTCGTTAATGCAACTTTGGTGCGCAGATGTCAGAGTTGCAGTTGTCCGGGATTCCTTGTGGAAAGGAGGCCTCAGGAGGAAGAAGGAGGAGGGGGAGCTGGTGGATCCAGGCCTCTGGGACACTTCCTGATGGAGGTGTTGCTTCTCTGGGGAGTGGTGGAGAAAAAGAGGGAAGGGAGGGAGGACTGGCTCCCTTATAGCAGACCAGTAGGACCTCCTGTAGTGCCCAAAGGTGCCTTGACCAATGAGGTGACCTGGAAGGTGTCGTAAATGCTGAGCATTCTGGGAGAGAAGTTCTTGAGAGGACACAAAATGGAGGTGACCTGCCATTTTGTGAGTTGACTCAGAAAAATGTTTAATTTCGTCCACAAATGTTAAAGTCCACAAATGAACCCAAGATTCACCTGTGGTACAATCCCAACAGCCTACATAGGCCTACTTGCCATGGAATTTGGCAGTAATGGTGGATAAAGTAACAGACTGGGAAACATAGGACCCTTTGGGGAACATAGGACCCTTTTTCCCCGCTTTTCCCCAAGTCTCATACAAAGAGGGGAATGAGTAATATTGAAGTCAACGTTTGATTGTTCAATACAATAATTGTAACTTGATAAACATAAATATAATTATTTTGCATGGGTGTCTGCTTATGGCAAAACAAAATGTTTATATTTATGTTTGGATATGATACAGTTTGTTAAAATTAACCCTGATTTTCAGTTAATTCCCATACATTTGCATACATTTCCATAATTCCCAGGGAAAGTTTCCAATTTGGAATATTTCCAAAATTCCCCAGCTTACTATCCCATGGCAAGTTTCTGGAAATTTACTGGAAATGTTCCGCCCCTTTGCAGCCTTGGTGGCCCCAGCCTCATAACTCATGAACTTTTTGTCATATACTCCTGTGGGAGGCATTATTGCACTCAGCCAAGTAATTGATGTGGGTAAGTACCTATACTTTAGTCACACTCCTTTGTACCCAGTCGTTTTTTAGCTCCAACCAGGTCCCAAAAAATCACCCCACCATTTGGCAGCCACAGTTTCCCCCCTATGAGGCTGATATTTGGCATGGATGTCAAGTGTTTGTGAGGCTGATCATGTACAAATGGACGAATGCACTGATGCATGTGTAGTACAGTAGCAACATTGACACCATTGCAGAATTAGTTGTATTTGAAGTATAATCAGGAAAAATGTAAGATGAGAATGTTATTATATATATATATATGTTATATATATATATATATATTGATATTTACTTTTAAACTGTGTCGTATTTGTTACACAACACTGTGGACGGAGGACTGATGATTGTGTTTGGCAAGTGGAATGAAAAGATAAGGGAAGCGACTGTTTACTGCACCATAACAAAGGCCTGGAGATTAACAAAGGTCAGATTTAAGATGAGATCCCCATCTCAAAGGTTTGTTTGGGTTGTACAGGAGAAGAGGCTTCAAGGATGAGGACTTTAAGGTTGATTTGTCAGATGTAGCCCCAGGCAGGGCTGCAAGTGTCTGTTGAATGGTTATATCATTGTGTCAGTGTGAATAGGATACCCACAGAGCAGACTATAAAACAGGTTGATTCTGGCTGTGATTCTCATAAAGCCCACAAAGCTTTAATCACTTTCAGCATGCTCCCTTTGGCTCTACTGTCTGGATGAAACCAGGCCCTGCTGTGCTGCTCCCAGCTCTTGAGTCATACAGTAAATCATGTTGCTGGTTTCATTTTAATGAGGACACTTATGACAAGGTGCATATTATTATAACCCGTAACTTCTGAGACATGAAACAACAACTCAGAAACATATATAAAATCAAACTTGGAAGTAAGAGACTATGGACAACTTGCAGTGTAGTTTCCTTTTCACAAATGGCACATCATTATCATTATTTTAGCCATCAGTGATCATATTTCAGTGCTTTTTTTCTATGTTTTTCACTTCACGTTTCACAGTTACCAGTGTTCCACTTCCACTTAAAGTTGGTTTCTTCACTTTTCAAATTTCACTCTGTACAACATGTCCATTTTATGATATACTACAATATACTTACAATTTATGAATAAGAATTACTTTTCATATTTGAAAGAGTGTAATGAAGTAAAAATACTAAATTAAATAAATTACAACAGTAAATAGTGTATGCATGTAAGTTAAGATACTTTTCTTCAAATGACAACATTGTCTTTTGCTTTCACATGGAATACTGGTCTTCTGGGTCAAAGTCCAACAAGTTCTCCTACATAAACAGCACAGGAGGTTGTGTGTCAGTACCAGGGCAGGAATTTCACGAGGGCCACGAGGGCCATGGAACTAAATACTTTCAACCTGTCCGGGCTGGTCAGAGGTCCAAATTAACTGTTGCATATGCTGTTCGGTAGCCGCGAGTTAACATTAGCTAATAGTTATAATTTTAATCACACGAAATTGTGACTAACTGTTTTGAATAACTTCCTTTCGCTAAACGCATGCAGCATTCAAAATAAGCGCGCAGTGTGTTGACAGAATCAACCACAAGAAGACAAAATAAGATGCCTTAAATAAAATATACAAGAACCCTTGTTGTCCTTTAAAATAATTCTTAATATGCAATGATTAAGTCACTGATCAATCACTACTACGTCAGCAAGATGCTGACGCTGCCTGTACACACCTAAATAAACTTTTTTGACAGGCTGCAAAGCCTTCGACCCAACCCAAATGGACTTTGTTGTTCTTTATATTCTGTATCTGTTTCAGCTGTTACTTTTAGGCTGTTACTTTAGACTCTGTAAAGTCACTTCTACCGCAAGAGATGCCGCAACTACAAATATAAACGTGTAGTATTTTGGGTGAGAGCAGTCTCTTTAATTCCACTGAAGATATGTAGAGACATGCCATTCATGCTAAGTCCAAATATAAAGTTATGAACTACTTTATGTGGCCATAACAACATTTTTGTTATATAAATTATATATTATTTGCACGGGGCATTAACATCACTGGAGGCCCCTCTGCTAAAGAACTTTATGAGCCCCCCCATCCCTAAGTGGTTGACACACTAAATATTGCCTATAAAAACTTGATACAAGGTCATCTTTGGCCCTGTACCATTTATTTGTACCATTGTATGTACCAATGTATACCATTAAATATGTGCATTATATAATCAGCACAATACTTCACTTATAGTAATAATAACTGTTCTATAGACTATGCAATAAATTGTTGTAGGCAAATAACTGAATAATATGATTTTATTACCTTGTATCAACATGGAGGGGAGGGGGCCTCTCAGTGTCGCACCATCCCCATCATTTTACCACCAGATGTCCCTGTATTGCAGCGCCATGGGCATTACGGTCCAGTGTTCATTAGCCTCCATAATTATTCCCAATTTTTACAGGCCCCTCCATGGTGGAGGGCCTTTGGCTGTCACCCAGGTTAGCCTGTTCATTAATGCACCCCTGATTATGTGTTACATAATGTAATATTTACGTGGTACAAATGTGAGAGTTGAAATATGGGTCTTTCTTCTTCCCTTTTGGCCATTTCAGACTGCACAAATAGACACATATCAACATCCAAGAGGCAGCTGGCTTTAACATAAATCTACAAAGGCAAAGGCTCCCACACCGCGGTGAGGTCAGGTTTTATTTTGTGTTCTGATCTCGTTATTTCCTGTTTTATTTTGAAATAGTAGCTCTCCTCTCATTTCAGGTCACTGATTGTCTCCCCTAATCACCGATTGTGTGAACCTGGTCTCACAGGAATCCGTGAAATAGCCACGGATTCGCTTAACTCAAAATCCGTGGAATAGCCACGGAATCACTCAAATTTCCGTGAAACTGACACGGATTTTGCTCCAATGCAAGTTAATATTTGTTCCTATTGGTTTGTTCCAAGTCACGTGACTTTCAAGGTCCCGGCAGTCAGAATAAAAAACATGGCGGACAGTTCTCTCATTTTTAGTGAAAAAAATTAAGTTAGTTTCTGCATAAAAATGGATTTTGATCACATTTCTAGCGAGAAATATATGTTTTATTTTCTAAATATTCACTCAGTGAATGTACATAATCACTTTGTATGTTGGAATAGCCACGGGATATGACTGTCATTAACTTGAATTGTAGCAAAATCCGTGTCAGTTTCACGGAAATTTTAGTGATTCCGTGGCTATTTCACGGATTCCTGTGAGACCATGTTGGTATGCTGGCTGTGTACTGAGCCAGGCTGTGGAGTGGGCTGTGGGTCCAGAGGAGTGTATTCTCTCCTCTGGGAGTTTAGGGATATTAGGCCTAACCAACGGTGCAAAACACGATGTTAAAGATCTTTTATGTTATTATGAGTAGTGTAAAAATTGTTTCAGTTCATTATGAAACAGCAGCGGGCCGCGTCAGTCTCTCTAATGAATGGGAAACACTGCTACATTAGTTGCACTAAATGAACTGTTATGTAAATCTGTAATTCTAAATCTATCTAATATAAATATGAATATAAAAAGAAATTATGATACCAGAGAAATAAAACAGAAAAATCCCTTTCTCACTGAGCTACCATAATAATAAAACATCCTCGCACATTTTCTTTCAAAATATTCTCATGGGAACAAATTAAGAGCCTGTATTGTTATTGAAATCTGCCTTTGATCAGTGCAGTATCTTATCTTTTGGGTCCTCTTTTTCTCCACCTACACATACATCTTTCCCCTTTATATTGTCATCCTGTCTACTCAAGCCAAATTAAAATGCAGTTTAATTCTAATTAACAATGAATGATATTGCTCCATAATTACATTCAAGTGCTTGCATGCTTGCAAATACCCACATCAGCCAATTGTGATGTAATTTCTGAGTGGGAGCGCTAAGCAACGCTTCTACTTCTTTATATCGGCTTATCACTTTAAGAAGCAATTCATTCTGCATGTGCAGATGCGCGCGAGTGTGTGTGTGTGTGTGTGTGTGTGTGAGCCTGCTGCCCAGCTTTCTTGGGATCTGATAGAAAAGTGTGTTAGAATAATCTGTTATTTTGTCTCTGTGGGTGGGTAATTCACTATCTGTGTATGTAACCTCTCTCTGTGCATTAATAGATTAATCATGCAAGCTGCTTTGCTGTAATGCTCAGGTGCAAATATTGTTGTTACACTATTGGTAAACTAAATACATTTACTCCATCTGCTTAACTGCCCTATTTAGAGTAAGATGCTATTATCACAAAAATATATATTTTATGTGGATATGTTTGTTGCAAAATCTGTATCTCCAGTGGTATCTCTGCTGGTTGTTGATGATTTGAAAGTTGGTTACAGGTCAGGTCACGGACATGATGTACTAAGAAAGATAACTGTCTTCTCTGCTTGGTGACATGGCGTGTCCATGTATTGAATAAACTGACAAATCAGTGGATCGAAAGGAGGCTCCTTCTGGAAGAGATCTACCTAGGTTTTTAGGTTTTATTTTATTTGCACAGTTAGAATTACATAAAATGACAAAGATGACATATAATGTAAAGTGCAGGGAGAGGCAGAAAACCCAGATAGGCTTATTTAAAGCCTCCACCTAAAATTTCATTAGAAAGTAATAAACTGATAATAGAAAAAACAAATGTATAACATCAACAAGTTAGAATGACAATAACAAAAACAATTAAAAACAAAAATGAACATGTTAAAAAAGTGTATTTGTGTGTGAACTAGAATTTCAAAACATAAGTTAAATGAGCTTTCAGACATCTTTTGAAGCATTTTATAGAGATGGAGTCCCTTGCCAGATGGGAAAAGGTATTTTACAATTTGGTCCCCCTAAATTGAACAATAAATTGACCTCTGCATGTCAGAAATCTTGGAGGATGAAGATCTAAAGATTGACGCGTTGAATAAGAGTGAATCTGAGAATTAAATTTAAAATAAGTCTTAAAGTGCTTTGGAAAGTTTTCATGATCTGAATATACCTTATAAATAAAAACACATATTTGAGAAATATTGATGTCATGAACAGTAAGTATCTAGCCTGGCTAACACCAGACAAATCTCAAATGAGATTTCGCTTCTCCAGTTCTCGCTTTCTGCAAGATTTATTTTCACGCTTTATTCCCCCTGATGTCATTCAGCCACACACATCCACTGATTTTATGGGCAATAAACAAGCTGCTGCGGGTCTCTGGGGGCTCCGCTGTCCCCCGGCTCGTAGCCAGATCACCGCCGTTACGCTAGCGCCGGTGATTAGCGCTAGCGGCGCTAATAGTCCCGCTACCGGTGATCTCGCTACGAGCCGGGGGACAGCTGAGCCGCAGAGAGACCTTTCGCCTTTCAACTTTCGCTCTAAACTATTTAAAACACCGTCTACAGCTAAAGAGAGTTTCGCGTCTGCAGCAGCCATGTTGGATCCGTAAGAAAACTACAAGCTTCCAAGTGCCGAGTAGTACGCGTCATCGTCTTGCCGTCCCTCCCCGCTCTGTGATTGGATCCCTAAAACAGGGCTAAGAAACTGTCTTGGTTGCCAGACCGCCTGGAGGTTCGAAATTAAATTTGAGTGCGCAAGGCAGTATGGGTATACCCAGGCTAGTAAGTATCTGGAGTTTCTGAAAGAGGGGTCCAGATGAGGCATGTGACTCAGATCGGGTTGCCATCCTAACAAAACGTTTCTGAAGAACTAAAATTCTATGGAGTGTAGTACCTACATTCTTAGTAAACTTTGTTAGGCTCTAAAACTGGTTTTCATGAACTGACCAGCCCAATGTTATGTCAGGGAGGTGTAGTTTGAACCCAGAGACTCTGTAACTGCACATTTCTTGACGTATTGTAATAAAATGAAGTTAAACTAAGAACTGGGACGTCTCCTGCCCATTATTCCCCATCAAACGATCGGCGCAGAGGAATAGTTGAGGATTTCGTGTTGGAGTCAGATAATTTAATTTTAAAGGTTTCCTCAATGTATTCCTCAACAAATTATAAATTAACACACACATACACAAACAAACATTTAAAGTGGACAGCTGAGCATGGCCGTCATGTGACAGGACTGAGCTCTGACCTGTTGTACTGTACAGACGTCATATACAGAGTTAATTTTGGCAGCTATTCCAGATTTAATCTAACCACATGTCCAGACCACAAACGTCATATCAGGGTTATGTGACAACAGCTTTCAAACGGCACAGTGTTTTATCAGTGTTTTATCAGTCTGTGGTGGTAGTGTGCTGTTTTATGCTGCAGTCTGCTGGGGAGGCAGCATCACACACAGAGATGAAGGGGGACAGACTGGTCTAAAGAGCTGGTTCTGTGGTTGGAGCCAGGTTGGACACACTGGAGGAGGTGGTGGAGAGATGACCTGTCAACATGGCAAAAAAGGTGTGTCTAAAAACAAGATAAAAACACTAAGGCCCCGTTTACACGAGGACGCTCGCGGGTAAAAACGACAAAATATTTTATCGGAAGTGCCTTTCGTTTAGACGGTGACGCCGTTTTTTGGGCTTAAAGACGCAAAAATCTGAAACCACCTTCCAAAGTGGAAAAGTTAAATACGCTCCGCCGTAGCGTGTCCGTCTACACTGACAAGACGCAAAACTCTGCTCAGATCTGCTCACGTCACGTATGTGTTTACGTGACATACATGCTCCAGTACAGGAAAATAAACAGACGTGGGATTATTTCCATTCGTCGGACCTTCAAGCTGCTCTGGCAGCTCTAATAAACTTACAGGAGTCTTTCCACCAAATGTACAGGATATGTACAGATAGTATTAGTGAACAGAGAAGGATCTGGAATTTCCTCTATCACATTTTGGATGCAGCAATTCATCGGAGGCGAGCCAGGCGGCTGTGAACGAGACCTGGGAGATCTAGTGATGGTGGAGAACTTTGTGGAAGGAGTAGCTGATGAAAATGTGTGGCGTGAAAACTTCTGCATGCCCAAAGATGCTCTTATGGCTTTAAGTGATGCCACCTGGCTGCATACAATCGAATTTCACACACTTTTGCGTCACCGTATGCAGCAGATTTCCTCCCGAAAATGCTCGTCTAAACGAGGAATAAAAAGTGAAGACACAACGCCACTTTTGCGTCTTCTGTTCAGTAGCCTAAAACGTAGCCTAAATCTGAGGAAAATGATCTTGCTGCATGGACAGATAATTTCACTTGACAAGATTTCTTAAATTGAGATTATTAAATCTAGAAATAAGCATGTTGAACACTTAAAATAAGAAATCAACTCTTAAAACAAGGTAAATTACACTTTTTAAATGTAAGGTTTTTTTGTCTTGATAAGAAACAAATAATTTGCAGTGAAGATGTTCGAGGCCATCCTGAAATACCCGGATCATCCACTACACAAAACCTTTGTGGAGCAAAAAAACAGCAGTGGACGGCTCCTCTCTCTCTGTTGCAGGACGGAGAGATTCAAAAGATCCTTCTCTCCTACAGCCATCAAGTCTAATTGATCAATAATCTACAGAAGAGCTACAGACTAACTGAATTTCCCCTTGGGAATACAAAAAGTAAATTTGTCTGTACCTGTTCCATCTTGACTGCAAATTTCAATCATGTAAAGGCAGCAAATGTACAGTAAATGTACAGTAAAAGTGAAGGCAGAGTCTGTGGGCACACAAACCTGCACTCTGGCTTTTTAAAGGGACAACACACTCTGCAAGGATCTAGGTTGTAAAATGTAGATGAATAGAATTGCTCAGTGGTTTTTTATGCCTTTTTTGTTGGGCATTAACCTTGCATGTATCGTTAAATTATTAAACTTAAAGCTTGAATAAACGCTTTCAGTTAAGTTTACACCTGTAAGACGCAGCTGAGACATGAGCCTTTATAAAGCCAGTTCAGACAGTTACATGGATTAAAATGGGGGTTAGTCTTTAGATGGAAATGCTTAGTAGTTTTAGTCATATTTTAGGGACTTTTGTCCCTCATAGTGTTAGTCTAGAATAGTTTATTTAAATAGTCTTAGTCCTGTGTCATATATCTTTGTTAGTTTTTGTCACCTTTAGGCCATCTTTAGTGTCATCAGTCCAGCTTGTTTCTGATTGGAGGAATTGAGTGTGTTCCTCCATTTTTGTCTGTTCACCATGACAATATTCTCAAGTGCATTTGAAAAGAAAGCGCTATAAATAATCACTCCACCCTATCATATATATGTTTTTTTTTAAATCCTGACATATTGACCCAAGTCTTTAAAAACGATTGAAGCTACAAGGCCTCCTGATAAAGATAATTAAATTGTCTGCATGGCTGACACACAATGGGAGATGATTGTGATAGACTATACCGCACGAGTGTGTGTGTGTGTGCTTGTACTTCCTACATAGTGAGGACCAGAACACGTTTTTAACCAACAGAGTGAGGACATTTTTGCAAAGTGAGGACATTTTGGCCGGTCCTCACTTCTTTAAAGGCTTGTTTGAGAGTTCAGACTTTGTTTTAGGGTTAAGGTTACAATTAGGTTTATGTTAGAGTTAGGGTTGGGCATTTAATTGTGATGGTGAAGGTTAGGTTAAGGGTTAGGGTAAGGGGCTAGGGGATTCATTAGGTTCATGAGGGTCCTCAGAAAGATGTACAAAGTACAAAGATGTGTGTGTGTGTGTGCATGCGCGCGCAAATCCATACTTGGACTTGTATTAGTTTTTTTATCGTGTGTGAACAGCTTTGCAGTTAGTCACTGAGGCCGTTTGCTGACTGCTAAAATATGTTATCTGAGTGAGCGGAGAATGGAAAGTCAGAACAGTCAGACAAAATGTATGAGACCTTCTTGTGGTGGAAATTTAACAATCCCTCTTTGGAGGTGTGGGAATTTATGCATTTGTCTGGGCTGAGAGCCAAGAGGGGGATTTTATTTTGTTAGTTCAATGAAAGCTTTATGTCACTTTTGGTGGAAGACTGGAACACCAGAGAATCCAGACATTCATTGACTGTATGGATTAGCTCATTGCTGCTTGGGTGTGCTATGTTTGTCTTTACATTTCTGCTCATTTCCTCCTATTCTTCCTAACAATCACCTAGCCTATTAGATTATTGGAGAAAATTAGAAAAAGGAAGGGAGGAGAGTGACTGAGATTAGGAAACAGTTAAACAGAATTGGAACAGTTGCTTTTTACACGTTGTGAATTCAGTTCCGGTTGGCTGCACACTGGAGCAATTTCACTGCAGTTCAGCGCTGGATTGCAAAGCTTGTTGCACTAAATGCGATTGCTTGGAGGGCTTATTGAAGAGCCACAACAGTAGTCTTCTGGACAAACAGTCCAGATATATTTATGGTTAGTATACTATGTTCTATATGATGTTCTGGCCTTAAACAAGGGTGGGAGAGGAATAAGGAAACCATACGAAGCTCCGTATTGACTCGTCTGTATTGAATCATTTCTCATATAACACAAACCAAACTCACTTTAGTCCTAACAGGAAGACAATCAACATACTCATTGTCACTAACAGATACCTTTTACAAATATATATTTTCAACGTATCTTAACTATTTAAATCATCTTAACTAAATTATTACATGACCAATTATTTAACAAATGTAAATTTAGCCAATTTACTTATTTTAATAACAAAATGAACATCTTTAACATACTTCACAATCGTTATTGTAACAATAACTAGCTTAAATGGCGGGACCGAGGGAGAGTGGCCATGCTGTCTCCAGGAGCTAGCTTACATGTCGGCTACATTTACAAGAAACTCTTTCAACAATAGTGCAACATAACGCAAAATATATTGTTTCATTCATACAACCTTACAGTAACACAGGGAGGGCTATTGCTAACAGATGTGTCAAGTTTATGGTGCTTTGTGTACAGTTATTACCTTGAGAGAGAGGAATAAGGAAACCATACGAAGCTCCGTCACCCACTCGTCTGTATGAGGAATCAGAGCATGTCTCCCCCCACCCGAGCCCAAAGGCATTACTAACAGATCACCGAGCAATCAACCCACTCATAAGTGAAGAGACATGAGACTCTGCAACAGTATATCGAATTAACACCAAGGGCCCTATCGTTGACCTAGACTGTTGCTCAGTCATCATACCAGCCTTCATCAAGGGTACATCGTACCACATCATACTCCATCAGTTAAACTGTGTCAGTTTGTTTACTTTAAACCCTGTTCCTGCCCCCCTCACTCCTGGATCTGATGAACTACTACAATGAGGTTACCGTCTGTACTTGGTACTCTAGCCCCCTGAAAACATGTGTTTTTTCTCATTTGCCCATGACTTCAGTCTTTCAACTGAATGATTACGAAGTCCAATACCTTTCCTGTTTATTATATAGCACCTGGATTCAACCCCCAAAGCCCTACAACTCACTTTCCTGAAAACCAAGATTATTTACTCATCTCTGTCCACTGGTGCAGTTCCATCTTCACTGAAAGTTTCCAGAGTGAGACAAACTAAAGAGAAGAAAAAAATATATGATTTAGACTAGTGACCAACTGCAAGACTATTCCAAATGTACCACTCATCTTCAAAATTGTTGAGTGTTTTTGCATCTCAATTCCAGATTTACTTTGATAACAATCTCTTTGAACAATTTTGATCTGGTTTTCATCCCAAACATAGAAAAGCAAAAGTCCTGGTTAAGATCACAAACAACCTCCTCTGTGAAGCTTATTTCAGTCTCCACTCTATCTATTTCCTCCTTGACCTCACTGCAGCCTTTGATAATATAGCCCATCATCAAGTATTATCTGGCGAGCATTTGAAGTCTGTGTTACTGTGTGTCAGTGGTTTGCCTCCTACCTTTCAGATGGTACACATTTTGTATAGATTCAGGCTACGTTTACACGAGGACGGTCTGAACAGAAGACGCAAAAGTGGCGTCGCGTCTTCACTTTTTATTCCTCGTTTAGACGTGCATTTTCACACATTTTCATCAGCTACTCCTTCCACAAAGTTCTCCACCATCCACTAGATCTCCCAGGTCTCGTTCACAGCCGTCTGGCTCGCCTCCGACCAATTGGTGCATCCAAAATGTGATAGAGGTAATTCCAGATCCTTCTCTGTTCAGTAATACTATCTGTACATATCCTGTACATTTGGTGGAAAGACTCCTGTAAATTTATTAGAGCTGCCAGAGCAGCTTGAAGGTCCGACACATGGAAATAATCCCACGTTTGTTTATTTTCCTGTACTGGAGCATGTATGTGATATAAACACATACGTGACGTGAGCAGAGTTTTGCGTCTTGGCAGTGTAGACGGACACGCTACGGCGGAGCGTATTTAACTTTTCCACTTTGGAAGGTGGTTTCAGATTTTTGCGTCTTTAAGCCCCCAAAACACCGTCACCGTCTAAACGAAAGGCACTTCCGATAAAATATTTTGTCGTTTTTACCTGCGAGTGTCCTCGTGTAAACGGGGCCTCAGACTTACAGGTCAGAAAGCTTCGTAGTTCACCATGGAGTCCCACAGGGTTCATTATTGGGACCACTCCTGTTCGATATTTGCCTTCTCCCTCTTGGCAACATATTTTGCTACTGTGGTATTCATTATCATTATTATGCTGATAAATCATAGCATTATGTATCCAATAGCCTACTTCTAATTTAATCTCCTGTACCCTTACTGCTTGTTTCCATTATATTATTTCCATTATATACAGATAGTGATGACAAAAAACGACATAAAACCCAAATAGTGGTAAAACTGAGCTACTCCTCAAGGTTTTAGATCTACTCTCTTATATAACAACACCTTTTCACTCCCCACTGCTGAACTGCAATGTGGTCCTGGCAGGCAGCCCCGAAAAACATTATTTACCCACTTAAACCCATCCTCAACTGTGCTGCATGTATTATTAAACGTTAGTATAACCCCTGCTGATTCAATTACTCTGGCTTCCTGTGTCATAATGGATTACCTTTAAAATCTTATTACTAACATTAAAGCTCCTCATAATCGTTCCCTGTCTTATCACACAGACCTCTTTCAGACACCCCCTCCCACTCCCTGCAGCCTTCATCAGCAGGTCTATTGGCACTACCAGCCATCAAACTCAGAACAATGGCTGCCAGAGCCTTCTTCTGTGCTTTACCCAAACTTTGCAGCTCACTCCCCCCATCCATCCACATACTGGACCCCATTACAGAATTAAAAACTGGTCTTGAAATTGAAATTAATGAAAAAAAAACTAGCTTACTCACTTTACCTGTACCTTTTAACTCACTGCTAGGCTATGCATTGTTGCTTTTTCAATGATTTAGTGTTGATTTCATTGATTTTTTTTTGTTGATGTTATGATTACATTACCTATTCAAAAACTAGCAAGTTGTCAACTTTGCTAGCACAGCCAGATAGCAAGCAAGTATAGCAACACAAGACATAGCAAGCCAGCTAATATTACCAAGTAGTCCAAAAGCAAGAAGTTCAGTTTCCTGTGTTTCTATACAGTCAGATACAATGCCTTTAAAAAGTATTCACCCCCTGTGGATGTTTCCTCTTTTTGTTGCTTTTACACATGAAATCATCACCTTTTTTAAAAAATAATTTGCAAAAAAAACTCTCTAATATCAACGTGAAAACAGATTTTTACAAAATAATTTAAATAAATTAGAAAGATATAAGGTAAAGTGAATTAAATATGCATAAACATTCACCCCTTTAAAGAAACTGAACTGAAAAGTATAAGTCAGGAGATTGCTACAAAAAAAATCAACTCACTGGACATCCCACAGAGTTCAGTTAAACCATCACTAAGAAATGGAAGCAGAATGGACCTTGTTTAAATCTGCCTAGAGCTGGCCGTCCTCACAAACTGAGTGACCGGACAAGAAGAAGACTGCTGCTAAGAAGCGTCCCCAGAGCATTATGCTGCCATCACCATGCTTTGTGGTGATGTGCAGTGTTTGGTGTTCACCAAACATAGCATCTAGTCTGATAGCCTAAAAGATCAATTTTCGTCTCACCAGAGTAAAGAACCTTCTTCCAATTGAAGTCTCCCAACTTGGAGTCCCCCACTTGCGTTTGGGCAAATTCCAGGCGAGATTTCATGAGCTTGTTTTCTCTCCCATACAGCTCTGACTGGTGAAGAACCAGGGCAACAGTTGTTGTATGTACAGTCTCTCCTATCTGAGCCACAGAAGCTTATAACTCCTTCAGAGTGGTCCTAGGTGTCTTGGTGACCTCCCTCACCAGTCTTCTTTTAATCCGGCTGCTCAGTTTGTGAGGACGGCCAGCTCTAGGTAGATTAAAACAAGGTCCATACTGCTTCCGTTTCTTAATGATGATTTAACTGAACTCATCGTCTTGCCTTCCCTCCCCGTTCTGTGATTGGATCCCTAAAACAGGGCTAAGAAACGGCCTTAGATTCCAGACTGGCTGCAGGTTCAAAATGAAATCGAGCACGCAAGGCAGTATGGGTCTTAGCAATTCAATGTAAAATCAAACCTTTAGCCTCCCCATATACCACAAATGTTCCGATCTTCAGGGCCAATATTCAACTATTCGGGGTCAGCCCTTCTAAAATACAGTGCCGTCTTGTCCTATCAATGACCACCCATTTGTGAAAAGCATTTCTAACAAAGCTCATGATAAAAATCTGACAGGCCAAATGGAAAAGGATCAACTCATTTCATGTCCAGGTCAGTGTCAGTGAAAAATTCAATAAGTATCACACAGCTTTGTTCGTGGATGGCCTCCTCCAAGCAAAGATAAGAGCTAGGTTTTAATAAATGGAAGACAAACTGCTTATATTCTCATAATATTGATTTCTACTTTTATTAAAACCAAATTACAAATATTTTATTCAGAGGGCCTGTGACCATTTTATGACTTTAATGACTTTTCCTGAATGTAACTAGAGGCTTTCGTGCTCAGATTCACTTTGTACCAGCGAGTGTTATTGTATCATTTAACCTTATGTAAAAAGTGACAATGCACCCTCAGGAAATCAACACAAATTCCATTATTGACTCTCACTGCTGCTTGCGTATGCAGCTATCCTACAAACATTCATATTTCATTCATGAGTTTGACTCATGCCACCCTGCATATTGTTTATCTTTTTCAGTCTTCTGATTTGTTGCTTCTTTGTTGTTTCTTACTGAATATTTTTGTCTATCATAAAGCGTGGTTTGTGAACACAACACCAAGCCATACAATTCATCACAACCAGTTGCTGTCTCATTAGTGCCTTATGAATGAGAGATAGACTGCCACAGTGAAGGTCAACCAGGCATTTCATATCCAAGGGTTAGCAAGAACGGGCATGAATGGGCCTCTATAATTGATTGATGGGCCTTTGTTTCACCAGTCTCCCACCATCTGTTTTTCTGTCTCTCCAACCTTTGCATTATTCCATTCTCCACACAGTTTGTATGCCTGTTGTTGCACAGGCTTGATTGTGATTTATTTCATGCCCACTGCCTTCATGCATGTCTGTTCATTTCTATGAATGTGTCCCTCTGTTTCTGCAACTTTAGTTTAAGTTGAAGCTGTGGAAAGAAAGAACACACTTGTTCAACACCACTTTATTCATCACACCCATGTCATGCTTTCTCCAGCAGACTCATTTGACTGGATGTGTGTATGGGTCTGGTTTTTAAGAGTTCTTTGTTCTTTTACATTCTGTTTACCCAACCTTGTTTGTTCCTAGTTGATTGGCGATTTAGTCCACGTTGTGTTGGATGATATCAATACTAGTATGAATTAACCCCCAAGTGCTTATACGGCCAGCTGGTGGGCCTGGCTGAATCTGACACAATTTTATTGAAACTTGAACTCACTGTATAAAATGAGCTGAATTAAAACTTACTTTAAAACATTGTTTACCTCCTGGCTGCAACCAAAAAGCTGTGGAAAATGTAAGTATGTGCTCCAAATTTAAATATTCACTGAACTTGTTTGAGTTAGGGTTGTCAAAAGTATCGATACTCAAAAAAGTATTGATACTAAAACGTTGTATCCGGATATGATACTCATTTTCAAAAGTATCAAGTATCTGAAGCTTGTTATCATAGTTGCAGTTTCTAGTTGCACAACTGTTTTTTTATTATAAATATTTAACCTGTGGTTCTGTAAATCTTTACATGTTGCATTTTTCTTGTTAACAAAAATATTTCTGTTACATTTTGGGGTCTTTGTTTTTATCCTGGTGGTATCGAAAATGGTATTGAGTATCGAATATTTTCCTGAGTATCAGTATCGAGTTGAAAATTTTAGTATCGTGACACTAGTTTGAGTGTATACTTTTTATTTCATAAAACTCCGTCACTGCATGCATTTGGGCGAATTCCAGGTGAGATTTCATGAGCTTGTTTTCTCTCCCATACAGCTCTGACTGGTGAAGAACCAGGGCAACAGTTGTTGTATGTACAGTCTCTCCTATCTGAGCCACAGAAGCTTATAACTCCTTCAGAGTGGTCCTAGGTGTCTTGGTGACCTCCCTCAACAGTCTTCTTTTAATCCGGTTGCTCAGTTTGTGAGGACGGCCAGCTCTAGGCAGATTAAAACAAGGTCCATACTGCTTCCATATCTTAATAATGAATTTAACTAAACTCTGTGGGATGTGCAGTGAGTTGGACGTGTTTTTTAGCCATCTCCTGACTTATACTTTTCAATGATTTTTTCTCTGCCCACCTGCCTAGGGCATGAAAACCTCTTCCCACCAACAGGCCAAAGGTCAGGTACTCCTCTGAGCAGTCTCGACTGCACAGCTAACTGAACTAGCAGCAGTTAGCCTTTGACTTTTGTAACAACCTCAACCAATTTCTCACTATCTCAAGCTGTTCCAAAATGATGCAGTGAGGCTTTTTCTTGGTTTTCTTGTTGTTTTTTTGTTTACCTTGTGGCACTAACCTGTCATAATAAAAGCTGCAGGGCTGTAAATAGACCTTTAGAGCTTAATTTTCCTCACTATATGGAAGGGACATTCGACGAGACAGAAAGAGCTGTGGAAAATGTAAGTATGTGCTCCAAATTTAAATATTCACTGAACTTGTTTGAGTATATACTTTTTATTTCATAAAAGTCCGTCACTGCATATTTCTGGGAAATGTTTATTTCGCTCCTGTTGTCATTTTGTGAAAAAATCCTCTTTTTGGCTGTTTTGCGTCCTTTGGTGTCGTAATCTTTAGGGTGTGACATTCAAATGACGCTTGTTTCATAACATTTGATAAATAACACATGAACCCTGTCGTAAGATGTAATACACGCTCAGATCTGCGCTCATTTCTGCGCTCATTTCTCCTTTTTTTTGGGTAAATAAGGGCCAATGTGTTTTGGTGAAAAACACAAACATAATTTTCTTTGTTGACAACTCCACAGAGCACCTTAAAGGTAAGAGGGAGAATTTCATCTATCATCTGTTCTCTGTGTTCTGTATTCTTCCCACATTATGTACTATGAAGATTTAATCTAATAAAACAAAAAACAAAAATGGGCTGAACACAAATAAAGAGCTTGCATGACAGCCAGCTGGATAGAGTTAAAAAAAAAAAAAAAAAAAAAAATATATATATATATATATATATATATATATATATATAATATAGCTACATGCCTTTCAGGTTCACGTCTGCCTAAGAAAATGCGTGGAGCAAAGCCAAATCTGGAAACACCCTCCATACTAATGGCTTAGACCGCCTTTCATCATAATAGATACAAGTTGGAGAACATGGCCTGACTCTGGCTGTAGGGGTTAAATGGAGGTTAATCATCAGGTGTCAGTTCATATATTTTTTAAAATGCCTATGAATACAGGTTCACCCTGGGGGGAAAAGTGCGCAACAACAATTTCCTGGAACAATTTAAAATTGAATAGGGTCCAAAGGTCAAATCAATATCGAATTAACAGAGTCAGACTGAAGCTTATTTGGCATCCGACTGCAGCTGATGTTGCAAAGCTGGAGGCCGACTCTCTTTAAAGGATACTTCTACTTTAAAATGATCATTTGTATATCAATAATTGACTAACTTTTACTTTGAATTCATGAAGACAACTTTTTATTCTTGCATGCCTCCATGGTGTCCAGAATCCAGATTTTTTTAATGAATTGAAGTAAATGGTGGTCAGGTGTAACAACAGCAAAACTATATCAAAACATATGTTTAGAACATAGACTGTATAAATAATGGAAGTAGTGACCGTGACGTCACCCATTGGTTTGTGGTCCGTTGGAAGCCTCTAGTTCAGCATTACACTCGTCGCCATCTTGTGTCACCATCTTTTTTCCGATATGGGGAGCAGACCATATCTGGACTGTGGAGGAGGAGAGGGATCTGATCACTGACTACAGCCTCTCTACACCTCAACCTGACTGAGAGAAGCTGCTGCTAATTCATGTTATAGTGGGGCGGATAAGCTGAACAATCGTTCATTTTGTGATAAAAGCATGAAATTTGGTAGATGTGTTGGTGAATATGTTTCAAACAAATCTGGATATTGGGCCACCTCAAAAGCGCCCCCTAGTGGCCGTGGCAGGCATTTGTTATACGAATAAATCAATGATGAATACAAACTGCCCTTTTAATAATACCAACTGGTGATGAATTGTATATTGTTGGAAAGCCTGATTAGTCACCTTTACAACGAGGTACAGCTTGTAAGGATCGTGCATTCATGGAATGAGCAACGGGGCTAAACGTGTGGGTAGCACCCCCCAAAAATGTGCATCCCTTGTGGGGCGGATTAGCTCAATAAATCACAAGAATTGTTTATTTTGTGATAGAAGCACACAATTTGGTGGATGTGTTGGTGGATATGTTTCAAACAAATCTGTATATTAGGCCATCGCAAATTCGCCCCCTAGTGGCCGTGGCAGGCATTTACCAAATTTCATGCTTTTATCACAAAGTGAACGATTGGCGTAAAATATTGAGCTAATCCGCCCCACTATTAGCATTAACTGGAGCATTAACTGGGATGTTAGTTTTGGCTAGTAAAAAAGAAAAACAAAGTGTTCGTTATTTACCTCGGAAAAATGACCAGCGACTCCTTGGAGTGTCTGTTAGTCCAACCAAACGCTGAACAAGACATTTTACTGAACAAAACGTTCAAATAAACTGTCATTAAGTGAAAATACAGTGAAAGGGCAAAAGTTATGAGACCAAACCGCTAAACGTCCTTTTTTATAACTATATAATGTTACATATAACTTTATGGATACGCATTGCTCTGCTTCTCTCCTGATGACGGCTCGCCTTGTTAGTGACCTGTCAATCAATGGTAGCCATGCCCCAAATCATATGATTCTTTATCTTCTATTTTCTTCTAAATGGGGCCATTATTAGAACTATTAACATCAAATTGTCTTGAAGAAGATTTTTACTAGTGATTGAGACCATATAGTTGTCCTAAAAAAAATTTCTGAGGTAATAAATCAAGTGAGAAGTTTTCTTATTTTGCATGGAAATCAATGGACAGAAATGTTTTTGGAGTCAAACTTAGCGCCCCCTGCTGGAATTTTCGGTAGAATGCAGCTTAAGGCACTTCCTGGTTTGCCTTCCTGCTCAGACCCGGAGGTTGCCGCCTGGTTTAGAATTAACTTGTGCAGTATGATGCAACCATAGACTGTATTAAATAGTGGATTTAGTCACTGTAATAACACCAATGTTTTTTGGACTACAGTTTCCAAGTCTTGAGTTTAGTATTTTAGCTATCTCCATGTTGGTATATGACTGTCGCCATATCCTTTTTTTTTTCACCACCAGTGTATACATAGAACAGACTGGGAGTCGGAACAATCCTACGTTCTCGGCTAACTCTAACTTGTGCTCGCTAGCTAGCTTGGTTAGCGAAAGACAGTCGTTTAAGAAAATGAATAACCGGCTGCTTCAACTGTCTTTTACTCCAACTGAACACTGAACAAGACATTTTCAAGGGACCAAATTGTTCCAATTAACCCTTAATAGGGCACTCATTAAAATACTTGCAAATTCCAAATTTCAACCCTAGAGAATATTGAAGGATATTCCATACTGCCAGAATGTGTAAAAAAAACAACAACATACGGACCCGGGGGAGGGGGGTAATATTTTGAGGAAAAAATTTACGAGATTAAAGTGACAAATCTACGGGAATAAAATGTGCAGATTTATGAGATTTAAAGTGGTGAATCTGCGAGAAAAAAGTTGCTTTTCCCCCCACTTTTTTAAATCTGCAACTTTTTTTCTTGTAGATTTGCCACTTTAATCTAGTGAAACACATGCATATAATCTTAAAATTTCAAACAATTAATCTATTAATTCTTCAAATTAAAACACAGAGAGCTGTATTACAAATATATTATTAATTAAATGATTTGGACAGAACCAGGTAGAGAAATGAAATGCTGCAGTAAATAGGAGTCTTGATTATGCTCAATTTTCAGAGGAGCTCAGATCTTTTTATTCACTTTTCTTTGTGTACGTAAGTCCCACATTGATTACAGGCTCTTTTGTTCCTCTGTCAGTTTCAACATTTCTTGTCTTAACTCACACACAGCGAGCATACACAAAAATGTGTGTAAGAAAAAAACCAAACACAAACTGGCAGGTGGTGGAAGTGGCTATTGACTAGGTGTCAGATTATCAAGACCTGTGGTGACAGATCTCATTGCTGCCATGTTAACACCACAAATCATGTCCATTGATGTCACTTCTGTCTATATTTGTAGAGACAGATTGACCGATAAGTTGTGTTGCAACAACTGAACCGGCAGGGTGGCTTTGACAACAAATGTGGCAACCCCAGAGCTGATCAATTAGTCTTTCTTGTCTTTTCTGATTTTATTATTACATTTTGCAGGAGGAAAACACTTCAGACAGTGCTGTTTCATCAATGTCACATTAAAAAACAGGACACTCACACACTTTACTGTTCAAGAGTCCCACTGGATACTGTTCCACTGCTATTATTCATTCTTTCCAACTGTGTAAGCATATATTCCAACCCACACACACAGCTCTCCCTCCCTCTAAATCTTTTTTTTTTTTTTTTTTTTAATCTCTAGAGTGGTTCCAGTAATTATTGTTATATATGGTAACCTCTTTATGGTTACTAATAGAAACGAAAGGACATTTAACACTAGAACTACCACAGCGGTGGGTCAAGAGCTACGTTTTAGTTGGTTTGATATTTCAATAGCAGTTATGTAAGTTCGAACAGTGAGCTATGAACGCTAGCACTAGCTGAGTGAAATCATGGCACAGAACATACTGCTGTGAATGCCACATTGGTTTGGAGGTGGCGGGAACATTAGACCAGAGACTCTTTGTTCTGTGAGGTAAACCTGCCGTTTTTCTCCAAGGAGTCTGGAGGCTTTTAATGAAGTACATACTATATAGATTCAGTTTCTAGTCATAAAGGACTGGTCCCTTAAAAGTCGTAAGAATATGTTTCTCCCCCGTCCACTGGACTACCTATGAATCTCTTCAAAGCCTCCAGTACAGTGGCTCTGAGAGCCCAAAGCACTGCAAACAAAGAAACATTCAAACGTCAACTTGTGATACACTAAAATATTAACTTGTGATACACTAAAACATAAAATTGTGATACACTAAACATTAAATTGTGATACACTAAACATTAAATTGTAATAGTGGTATGTGTATCACAATATAATGTTTAAGTGTATCACAATATAATGTTTTAGTGTATCACAAGTTAATGTTTTAGTGACTAAAACATTAACTTGTGATACACTAAAACATAATATCTCAATACACTAAAACATTAAATTGCTATTTACTAAAACATTATATTGCGATATACTAAAACATTAAATTGTGAAACACTAAAACATTAACTTGTGCATGCAAGGGACATGCTTGTTATCAGAGACAATATCTTTGTTATTATGAAGTCCAGTGATATGAATGCAACTTGCAGATATGCTGTTAACTCTATGGAGTCTTGGGCTATTTTGTCCATTTTTGAATCCTTTTCATGTCTTTTCGTGTCTTTGTAAGTCATTTTGTGTCTTTTTTGGTCATTTGTGTCTTTTTGTGTCTTTTTTGGTCATTTTGTGTCTGTTGTTGTGTCTTTTTTAGTTATACTTTTGGTCTGCTTTTTTCTTTTACGTCTGGATGTGATGAAGAAGCCATGCTTTGGCGCTTTTGGAGACTCCAGAGGGTTAATGTTGAATTGTCTGTTTCTCATTACAAGCATGTCAATTCAATGAAACTTATAGCAACATGGGCAAAGCTTTCCGTCCAGTGTCAGCCGTTCGTCTACATGGCAGACTGAGCAGACACTGTGCAGTTCACTAAATAAAGGTTCTGAAAGTGACTATTGACATTAAAGCCATCTAGAAATACAGTAGCCTGTTTCATAAGTAAGTGAGTGTATTTCGTCAGAATATTTATATGGGCAAGGACAATGTTAAAATAGCCAAAAAGTACAATAAACACTACGGACAGCTTCAACTTAAATTTTGAGAACCCAAAAACCAAGTCAACAACAAGCGTGTCCCAGCCATGTGCGTCACTTATTAGTGTTCCCTGGAAACAGTTTCCATTGCGCTTCCTGCAGCACTTTCCTTATTGCTGTGCACATGTGCGTGTGATCACTTTGATGTTGTGCGTGTCATCGAGTTGGTTAATGTTTTATGAATGCTGCATGTGTTGTTGATTTGGTGAAGATGTATCTTCATTTGCTTGTGTTGTGTCTATTTGCAGTGTTCTGAGCTCTCAAGGCCTTGGAGTCGTTGGTCCACCAATCTCCATCTGTTGTTTGTTTGTGTTATTGTGTGACTATATTTTTCCCCATTTACAGAGCCAGGGCTGATCTTCACGAGATATTTGCTAATTTACCAAAATATGCTTTGGATTAGAATCAGTCCAATCCAATCCATTTTATTTATTATAGCACATTTTTTAGCAAACACAAAGTTTCCAAAGTGCTGCACAAAAAGATAAACACAATAAACAGATAACAATAAAAGCACAATAAAAAAGATAAGTAGAAAATAGAACGATAAAATACAATAAGATAAAATCAAAATAGAATAAAATAGCGCTCTCGCCTCACAGCTAGAGGGTCGCCGGTTCGCCTCCCGCCTGCGGCTCTTCTGTGTGGAGTTTGCATGTTCTCCCCGTGTCAGCGTGGGTTCTCAACGGGTACTCCGGCTTCCTCCCACAGTCCAAAAACATGCACTTAGGTTTAATTGGTGACTCTAAATTGCCCGTAGGAGTGAATGAGAGTGTGATTGTCTGTCTCTATGTGTCAGCCCTGCGATAGTCTGGCGTCCTGTCCAGGGTGTACCCCGCCTCTCGCCCAATGACAGCTGGGATAGGTCCCGATAAGCGGTTAATAGAATAGAATAGAATAGAATAAAATAAATTAAATGCACTGCCGGCACAAAATAAAATATGCATGTATCCACTGCATCACTGCATTCACTGACTCCACTGTTAGGAGCTAACCCCAGTCACTATACCCAGAAAGCTTGAAACCAAACTCTGCTTTGCTTGACTCTTGAGGATCTGTAAGCTGATCACTGTACTGACAAGTTATCAGGGCTGTCAGACCTAGATCACTACAAGAGCTCACCAATGTGTCTGGGAAAGAATGTGGGTGTGTTTCCAGTGTGTATGCATGTCAGTAGTTGAATAAAGGCAAGGCAGCAGGCAGGTTACATTATCAAGGTGTAATCAGAGTAGACAGGCTATATGGAGACAAACCTTGGACACGACGTTCATATAAAGCAAAAAGTATTATTAAGTTTGGAAAAGACAGGGAGTGTCTGTTAGTCCATCCAAACGCTGAGCAAGACATTTTTACTGAACAAAACGTTCAAATAAACTCATTAAGTTACGAGACCAAACCCCTAAACAACCTTTTTTTATATCTATATAACGTTATATATAACTTTATTGACACGTTGCCGTGGATACGCATTGTTCTGCTTCTCTCCTGATGATGGCTCGCCTTGTTAGTGACCTGTCAATCAAAGGTAACCACGCCCCCAAATCATATGATTCTTCTAAATGGGGCCATTATTAGAACTATTGACATCAAATTGTCTTTTACTATTTTTTAGTAGTGATTGAGACCATAGTGTTGTCCTAAAAAAAAGAAATCTGAGGTAATAAATCAAGTGAGAACTTTTCTCATTTTGTATTGAAATTAATGGACTAAAATGCTTCTGCAGCCGCCGTCAGCGCCCCCCCTGCTGGAATTTTCTGTAGAATGCAGCTTAAGGCACTTCCTGGTTTGCCTCCCTGCTCAGACCCGGAGGTTGCCGCCTGGGACAAACATAGGCTATGAGGTGGTCACTTTAACTGGACATGAGCACACAGTCATAAATAAGAAAAACATAATGATTGGTCCAGTAGTATGAGAGATTAACTGAAGACATAGAGAAAGACACATGTAAAAACAATTTAAATGCATGATCCCCTGCAGCCTTACACCTGATGGAGATGATAATGCATTTTCTGCTGATGTTCATTTCTGTGCTTGTACGACTGTCAGTTGGAGAATAAGTGCGTGTTGTGTGAAAATGCGTTTTGTTACTTGTCTGCTGTTTAATGTGTGCATCAATGAAATGGCAGCAGTATCAAGCTTGAAGACATTAATTACTCCTTATTAATCCTGAGAGATGAGCTTTCTGTGTCTTAGTGTTGCTAACACTTCCTAAAACCTCCAGCCTCACTCTCATCTGAGTGATGGTAATTGCAGGGTAGATACAGCAAAAAAGGAGCCAGTATGAAGGGCTGAGAGAAAAGATAACAGAGGAATACCTTCTATAGTATTTTGGAGTGCGGGGACATTGGTTTTCAGTTCACTGCTCCACTACAGCTACAGACAATGAAACAATAACACAAGTGAGTGTCTCACCCTCTGGACAGGAAGAAATTCTAACATGTCAGATTCACTGATATCCCCTTATGGCCCGTATCTGTCAGTTTGTGATATATTGAGCCTGTTACAACAAGTTTATGTCTCCAAAGAAATGTACTGCTCTGATACTTTGGTGTTTGGGGTCATGGTGGGCAGATTAAAGTACTTCCTGTGATACAATTAGTTTAAAAAGAAAACAAATAAAATTATTTGCTTTTGTTCATGTTAGTTTGAAAATGTTCTTGTGGTCTTGCATAGAACGAATTGTATCTGGGTTTTCTGCCTCTCCCTGCACTTTACATTATATGTTTTCTTTGTCATTTTATGTAATTCTAACTGTGCAAATAAAATAAAAAAATAAATAAAAACATTGTTATTATCTGCCTCAACAGGCAGTTGTTTTCAGCTGAGATGCTCTGATAAACCCACTGTAGAACTCAAAAACAAATGGCAGACAGTCAAAGTAAGTGACTTTCTTGTGAACGTAGTGAAGCATCTCAGATATTTCCCTCAGGAGTTGGTGAACAAAACAGAGTGAATCATGGTCTCCAAACAAATCTTTATGTTGTGCCATTCTGCTGGATGTGTAAATGATCACCAGTTTCAAATAACAATAGGCTACTACCATACTATTTAGTATACCAGAAAAAAGATTCAGTATGTCCCAATGCATGGGTCTGTGATGATGACTTAAACACAATCCCCAAATCAAATTGACATTGTTGGGAAGAGAAGCAGTTAGCTAGCCTGGCTAACACCAGACAAATCTCAAATGAGATTTGGTCTGGCAACCAACCATTCATTTCTCCGTAGAGGAGGTGTGGTTTACGATCCTCCGGAGCCGTTTATTGGGCGCTTAGAATGTCTATCAAAAGCGTCTGTAGGTAGCTCTTAGCCAATCACATCAGTTATACCAGATGACATATGTAGAGCAACAGAAATTCGGGGTACAGCGGAGCCGCCGAGAGACCTTTCGCCTTTCAACTTTCGCTCTAAACTATTTAAAACACCATCTACAGCTAAAGAGAGTTTTGCGTCTGCAGCAGCCATGTTGGATCTATAAGAAAACTACAAGCTTCCAAGTGCCGAGTAGTACGCGTCAGCGTCTTGCTGTCCCTCCCCGCTCTGTGATTGGATCCCTAAAACAGGGCTAGGAAAGCTTCCTGGTTGCCAGACTGGATGGAGGTTCGAAATTAAATTTGAGCGCGCAAGGCAGTATGGGTATACCCAGGCTAGCAGTTAGCACTGAATGGTGTACACCACAAAGATAAATCCTATGACAGAAAAAGTCCTGAGGCTGCTTAAAAAGTCTTCAGAAAGATGTTTTTTTACTGCCTTTTGTTGGTATCCCATGCATTTGATGTCACAGGATCACCTGCTTAGGGACTGTTTTTGTTTATCACCTGTTCACCAGGGGCCTCATGTATCAACACTGCATACGCAAAAAAACACTGCTTACGCTGCTCACGCACACGCCACATGTATGAAAAGTAAACTTCCATTAGGACACAAGTGCTTTATTGGTCGCTGAGCGGTCAGTGTGATACTTGTCGTAGTCGTCAGTGTAGATCAAGAGTGAAGGTGTTCAGTAAAGAGTTGCTCTTCAGTCTCTTCTTAAAGATTGAGAAGGACTCAGCGGAACGGATGGAGTTTAGAAGTTGATTCCACCACCTATAGGGTTCTACAGAGGAGAAGAGTCTGGTTTGAGACGTAGAGGCCTTCAGCGGCGGAGGAGCCAGACGTCTTCAACTAAATAAAAGTTGATAGAGCTGATCAATATAATTATTCAATTAAACAAATTATAGTTAAATCGGACATCAATGTATATCATGAATTCATTTTTTAATGTTCCTTTCCTTTATTCTTCCTTATATCTATTTTTACTGTAAAATAGTCAACTTTTCATGTCAGAAAAACAGAAACCCCTTTTCAGCTTTGTGAGGGGCATTTTGTGGCGTCTTCTCTTCTTTTTGTTGTTGTTGTTTCTTCAAGACAAACCACTGAGTCACACACTAGAGCAGCTGGAGCCAAAAGCTGTTTCTCCTCCATTTGTAAGTTTTTACTAAGAGCATGATGGGGGAAAAAATGCATGGTAGGTAAAAAATGCTAAAAGAACATATTTGTAGTCTTGTAAATAGTTATGCTACCTCTACACCAGAAGACTTTGAAAAGATTCGGAAAGACTCCTGGAAGACTATCAGCTCACACCTGCTCACATCTAAAGACAAGTGTTTAGAGTTTTTAGTCTCACACTGAGATTCTACAAAGACTGTGAATCTTTCAGGGTCACTAATTACAAGACTTCAACTAGATTCTTTTAGCATTGTTTTCCCACCATGCAATTCCCCCCCCCCCGTCATGCTCTAGTAGAAAAACATACAAAATGGAGGAGAAGCAGCTTTTGGCTACAGCTGAGTGTGTGCAGTGGTTTGTGCTGAAAAAAGCAATAAAAAGAAGAGAAGACGCAGAATGTGGGCACGGCCCTGGTTATAAGAACGGGGACAGCAAGGTCTGTCTGTTCTACAAAAGTACAATACTGCTAACTAACTATTGCCATTTGGAATAATCATTTAGAATAACTTCAACATATTATGTTGACTTCACTAGCAGAGATTAAACTAAAAATGTTTAATTCTCACCCATCCTTCATGACAATTTCTCTTCCTCTTATGCATATCTTAACACTTACATAATATCTGAATTATATTGTCCTGCCAAAGGTTATCAAAATGCATAAACCCTTTTTTCTCTACTTTTGGCATTTATAACCAGGCAAACGACAGGACTGGATTTAAAGAATTGCTCCGCATGACATCCAAGGACTTGGACTTTATATTAGGACAATACAACCACTAATAACAAAGCAAAACATCCATATTCGGATGGCCATCAGTGCAAGGGAGCGACTATCTGTGACACTGAGATTCCTGGCCACAGGTTTGTATGAGGGACATTACCACTGCTGCTGTAGAAAGGCCAACACCTTCCTGTTTTTACCCCAGCCTCCCTAAATGTAATAGATCGCAGAGATATCACTGACGTTTGCTCTCCAGCCAACCTCAGATAGGCCTGAAAATGAAATGATAGAAATGTACAATGTACACAGTCTTCCTGGTGGTAAAAAGGCAGTATCAAGAAACGTTGCATGGTTACACTGTATTTCATGAATTGACAATAAATACACAAACAAAAACATAATTTCATCTCATCTCAGGATGCATAAACTTTTCAAATGCCAAAATGATTTTTGTTTTTGCTCATTTTATGAAATATTACATTACATTACATGTCATTTAGCAGACGCTTTTGTCCAAAGCGACTTACAATAAGTGCATTCAACCTGATGGTACTAGACATAGACCATAGGAATCGAGTAAGTACATAACTTTAAGAGCTAACTGTCATTGCTAAGGAGTGCTATATGTTAAAGAAGAAAAGAAGAGAAAAGAAGAAGAAATTTTTTTTTTTTTTTTTTTTTTTTTTAATATATATATATCTGTTAGGTGACCATGACTTAACCGAGGTATTGTTGGAAGAGATAGGTCTTCAGCCTGCGGCGGAAGATGTACAGGCTGTCTGAGGTCCTGATGTCGGTGGGGAGCTCGTTCCACCATTTGGGAGCCAAGACAGAGAAAAGTCTGGAAGAGGTTTTGAGGCGAGTTGACCCACGCAAGGTGGGAGTCGCTAGCTGTTTGGCTGATGCAGAGCGGAGAGGACGGGCAGGGGTGTAGAGTTTGACAAGGTCCTGGATGTAAGTAGGACCTGAACCGTTAGCAGCAGAGTACGCCAGAGCTAGAGTCTTGAAGCGTATCCGCGCAGCCACTGGTAGCCAGTGGAGGGAGCGGAGGAGAGGTGTTGTGTGTGAAAATTTGGGAAGATTGAAGACCAATCGAGCAGCTGCATTCTGGATGAGTTGTAGAGGTCGGATGGCTTTGGCAGGCAGACCTGCCATGAGGGAGTTGCAGTAGTCCAGGCGTGAGATGACCAGTGCCTGGACCAGGACCTGAGCTGCCTTCTGGGTGAGAAACGGGCGGATTCTCCTGATGTTATGCAGCAAGAATCTGCAAGATCTGGTGGTGGCGGTGATGTTTGTTGAGAGGGACAGTTGGTTGTCAAGAGTTACGCCAAGGTTTTTGGCGGTTTCTGTGGAGGCAACCACTGTGTCCTGGACAGTGATGTGGAAGTCAGTGGTGGGAGAGCCTTTCCCTGGGAGGTAAAGTAGCTCAGTCTTTCCCAGGTTGAGTTTGAGGTGGTGCGAGGACATCCACTGGGAGATGTCGGCCAGACATGCAGAGATACGTGCTGCTGCACGTGTTTCAGACTGGGGAAATGAGAAGATTAGCTGGGTGTCGTCGGCATAGCTATGATAGGAGAAGCCATGCGAGTGGATGAGGGAGCCAAGGGAGTTGGTGTAAATCGAGAAGAGGAGCGGACCAAGGACCGAGCCTTGAGGGACCCCGGTGATGAGTAGACAGGGTTCTGAAACAGAACCCCTCCAAGTTACACGGAAGGTGCGGTCCTTGAGATAGGATTTGAGCAGAGAGAGGGCGGAGCCAGATACTCCCAGGTGATGAAGGGTGGAGATGAGGATCTGGTGATCCACAGTGTCAAAAGCTGCAGAAAGGTCCAGTAGAACCACAACAGATGAGAGAGAGGCCGCCTTCGCCTTGTGAAGCTGTTCAGTCACAGCGAGAAGGGCAGTCTCTGTTGAGTGGCCCTTCTTGAAACCAGACTGGTGAGGGTCAAGGAGGTTGTTCCCATGCAGATAGGAGGACAGCTGATTGAAGATAGCCCGTTCCAGAGTTTTGGAGAGGAACGGCAGGAGAGAGACGGGTCTGTAATTGTCCACTAAGGATGGGTCGAGGGTGGATCTCTTTAGGAGAGGATTCACCCTCGCTTCCAATATAATGTAACTATGCATAATATAGTCTTTTTTCCACATACCCGAGAGACTTTTTCATCTTTCCAGTTAAGAAATAGATACCATATGCTGTTTTTAAAGGCTTATTAGGGCCTCGGGGCAATCGCACCGAGCACTGGTCCCATACAGCAAAGCCCCGAGCACTACTGTTATACTGTGGATTTTTTCTTCTTCCTCTTCCTGACGCAATTTCGTCCCGCTACTAGTCCTACAACTTGAAGAGTTGCAGGACAAATTATATATCAAAACATGCAGTTTGATCGGGATCGGTGTGCTATTACTTTTCTCTACAGAATATGGATTTTTCGCAAAAAACTGCCCAAAATTTTGCATTGAAATGAATGGGACAGCCGACAAAAAATGAGCGAAAAAGAACAATAATTGGAGATTTTTAAACATCTACTTATCCGGCATAATTTCACCTAGAGACTCCATTTAAACTTTAAACAGTAGACACAAGTCTTGTGTATCAGTGTATTAATCCACGTTTCGATAGGTCATATAGTTTTTTTTATCAATCCCTGTTCAATGACCATGGTCATTTTTGGAGAAATTCTGAGATTATAATGGGTGTGTATTGCACGGAATGTTCGTGTCACAGTGTGTGACATCATCGCCAGAGTGTAGAGGGAGAGAAGAAATTGTCAAAAAATAAATTTGAAAACTGCGCTCCAGGCCGCAAATTTCACGTGTGAGGCTCTCTATGAGGTCATGAAGGAGGATTATCCCAAGGTGAAACACAAACACTTTGAACCAAACATCTGTAATCTTACATTGGGCATTGCCCATATGCACATGTAACATTATCACTGAGGTGTACTGGATATGTGTGTTGACCATTGTTTTGCAGACGCCAACATCAGAGGCTGCCTGGGGAGCTATTGCTGCGGACTTCTTTGAGAAGTGGCAGTACCCAAATTACCTGGGTGCACTGGATAGCAAACACATCTATATACAGCCCCCTGGTCATTCAGGCAGCACATTCCGCAATTACAAAGGTCGCTTTTCTGTGGTATTAATGGCAGTTGTGGATGCACATTATAAGTTTGTGTATGTGAGTGTAGGGGCCCAGGGCAGACTGTCAGATGGTGGTTTGTTTGCCCACTCTGACCTCTACAGAGCAATGGAAGCAGGCCTTCTTAATGTACCCCCACTAGAACCCCTGCCCAACACAGACACTGTCATGCCATACATGTTTGTTGCAGATGATGCATTCCCCCTACGTACTGACCTGCAGAAGCCATATTCACACCGACAGCTGGACCACGACCACAGAATCTATAACTACAGGTTGTCGAGAGCTAGGCGGGTTGTGGAAAACGCATTTGGCATTCTTACCAACAGGCTCCGGGTCTTCAGAACAACCATTGGTCTAGATCCTGACAAGGTTGTCAAAATTACACTTGCCTTATGTGTGATCCACAATTTCTTGAGAGCAAACAGATCAGAGCCCTATGTGCCACAAACCTTGACGGACCGAGAGACTGATGACCGTGAATTCATTCCTGGATCCTGGAGGCAAGAGAGCCAGGGGGCATTCCATGATCTGGCGAACAACAGAGCACGCAATGCAACACAAAGGGCTAAAGACCTGAGGGACATGATGAAGGAGTACTTCAACTCACCAGAAGGCCAAGTACCAGGGGGCGGCTGTGGCTCAGCTGGTAGAGTGGGTTGCCCCCCAACCGAAGGGTTGGTGGTACGATCCTGTCGAAGTATCCTTGAGCAAGATACTGAACCCCAAATTGCTCCCGAGGCTGCGTTCATCGGGGTGTGAATGAATTCCCAATGGTGGCAGGTGGCACTGTTGAGGGTAGCCTCTGCCACCAGTATGAATGTGAGTGTGAACGGGTGAATGAGTGCAGTCTGTAGTGTAAAGCGCTTTAAGTGGTCGCAAATCGACTAGAAAAGCGTTATATAAGTGCAGGTCCATTTACCATTTAGCATGGCAGGAGCACCACATATAGTATGTGCAAAAGTATGATGATCTGATATCCCTGACTGCCTGTTATCCCACATTAAAAAATATGTTTTGTGACTGTTCTCCTTCTCATAGGGACACAACCAATAGTATGGCAATACTTTAAATGGGAGAAAGAAAACTTCTGTTGTACTGGCTTAACTATACTGGTGAAATCACCGTTGTGCCTTTTTTGTTGTACAAATGAGGTCAATAAAAAGCAAATACTTATTGAAAATTACTTTTTTGTTTATTCTGGGTCAAAAAAGCACTTCCACATTGGAGCAATACTGTGCAAACTCAGGCTACAATCTTTGACATTAAAACGATACAGGGAAAAAAAGGACATTCACAGCAAAATGTCATTTCTCACAAAAGCATTCACAGAAATTTGAAAATACCAGCGAGTCACATGAGCTGTGAGGTAAAGTGCAAAACAGTACTAAAGTTGAAACATTGTGTTTCAGATATGAAAGTGTCTGAACATCAGCACTATTTATTTAAACACGTACAGCATGTGTAATTTACATATCAGAACAAATGAAATACAAAACAGTACTTCAACTGTAAAATGTTAACAATATCAACAATGTAAAATATTAAAATATTTCAGTTGCATGAAACTTTGTTGGCTCTGAGGTAGACTGTGTGTGTGTGCTGGTGGTGGTGGTTGTAATGTTTGAGGATTAATGTGAGGCTGGACTTGACGATGTTGCAGACCTTGGGTTAAGTATTGTGATGGTGTTTCCTGTGGCCAAATGTCAAGTTGATCATTAGGCTGTGGCCTGTATTGTGCCCTGCCTCTCAGTTGCTGTTGATCTGCTTCTTGAAAATCATACAGTATGGTCATAATTTTTTTTTTGGCTCTTGTTTTTAATGTTGGGTCTTTGATGTGACTGACCTCAACTGCAACCTGTCGTCCAAAGCTTGCCTCTTCTTCCATTTTATAATTTCTTTTCTGTGTTGAAGCCTCTGACAGTTTGGGACATTTCTTTAAGCAATTCAAGCTTCTCAAGCTCAATGTCACTGACGCGTCTTGCCTTTTTGTTTAAAGGCTGGTGGACTCTGGGCTCTAATGGTGGTGGGCTTGAGGACCTTGATGAGCCTGGTGTACAAGGCCTGAGCACAGACTCTGCGATGTCCTTGTCCAGAGTAGAATACTCAAGAGGAGAGGACACCTCCTCATCAGCCACTGTCCCCTGTGTATCTGTCTCACTGTCTTCAATCTGTTGGATAAGACTGCCAACATGTATTAATCATATACATGGTAATTCTATAAGCAGTTAGTCAGAAACATTATCACATCAAACATGCATTTGATTGCCATTTTTTGGTGGGTTTTCATCGTGAATTATACTGTTGTATAGACTTCAAAATATTTTTGTAAGTACAGTGGTGGGAAATTTAGAGCAACCATATCCTACTTTTTTGGACTAAAACAATACTTAGAATTTTACTTATGTAGAGCCTTTCATACCAGACATTCAATTCAAAGTGCTGTACAACACAACAAATTACGAACAGTGTTTCACAGGGAACATTCAAGGGAGCATAAAATAAATACATAAAAGGTACATATCTGCTATAGAGCATGGTCCATACTTACAACAAGGCTGGTCTCAGTGTTGCGGGGGGTGACGAACGGTTTAAGAAACTCCAAACTTCTCAAGATCCATTGCTGTTTGGAAGTGAGGGGCTTTTCCCACTTCCACTCGGTCGAGGTCGTAGGAGACGGCTAAATTGTGTCCTCAGAGACAGACCCCTTGTTTTCACCTCAGCAACTGAAACATAAATTGGGTTGCATTAGCACAAGTAACATGCTTCTTTTCCTTGTATAAAGTTAAGTTTTGCTCACTCCCTCATCCTCAGCTGTCTTTCATTCGTGCTCTTAATAATGTAACGTCACCAGCGAACATAAGCCAACTGGCACATAATGCCATTCAGTACAGTGGTAATGTCATTAGCATGTTAGCATAACTAGCATACTTACCGGGCATTTGCAGGACTTCTGCAATCTCAGTCCATTTATTTTCCTTTTCCACTCTGTCGTGGTTTGACAGCTGATGTCGAACAGGCAGGGCTGATCTGCCCACAGCTCCACCATCCGATCCTCTTTCGCCGTTTCATCGCCGTCAGTTCTTGCTCTTGTTCATCCATTGTTGTTGTTAAGACTGTCAGGTTGTCTGTTTCCGCTTTTCTAAGAGGCGGAGCTCATCTATTGGTTGGTGATTGTGTTCCGTCACTGCGACTTGCGATAATATGAAACACGTTTGATATGATCGCAAACCCAAGACTAGGAAAAGACTGATATGAATCAGCGCCGATTACTACCTTACACTTAACGATCGGGATAATGGGAGCGCGCTGTGACTCCAGTAAAACTCCTAGATTAACTAAAGACTTTCAGTTTTTAGTCTGGGACTGAGAAAATCGTTTGGTGTAAGCCCAGCATTACCCTGCTAGATTCACAGTCTGTCTAAAATCTCAGGGACTAAAAACTTTAAACACTTGTCTTTAGATGTGAGCAGGTGTGAGCTGATAGTTTTCCAGGAGTCTTTTCCAAATCTTTTCAAAGTCTTCTGATATGGGGCGTTCCCGGTGGCACACCTGGTAGAGCGCGTACCATAGAGGCATTGTCCTTGTAAGGGGGCGGCCCGGGTTCGAATCCGACTCCGAGCCCTTTCCCGCATGTCTTCTGATATATAGATAGCATAACTCTCCTGTCATTGCGGATCTTGCCACCCTCATCTGCCCTGCAATCACCTCATTACCCTCACCTGCTTCCCCGAACATTACCACACCTGGCCCTCATTATCCTCATCAGCCTCCCATTCAAATATTGCCCATTCTCATTCACCCTCTGTCAGATTGTCAAGCCACATGTCCTGCTCTCAACTTCCCAGTTTTCGCTCTGCCTGTGTCCTGCCTGTTACTACTACTAGAGGATTTTTTTGGTAGCCTCTCTCTCTCAGGCTATGTTTATATAATAAAAAGGAACAATGTTTTGTATTGGGATTATGAGTTATCTTTTTACCTCAGGGTAAAACATTTTCTCAAGATAACGAGTTCATTATATATACATTTTTGTCCCTGTTGTTGTATTGAATAAACAAAAATGTTTTATGTACAGACTAGTTGAATATAAATATTCCATCCATCCAACAATCAATTTTAGTAACTTGTCAGCTGTATAAATCATGCCATGGCATTCCTGCTTCTTTGAAAGCTGTTATTGCACCTGTGAATAACCCCATCATACAGGGTGGCAGATGAAAATATTTATCAATCAGGAGATTTAGTGGGTTGTTACATAAATAAAAGTGGCTGCATATGCACCATAATTCAGGCTCGTGCACACATTATTTAATCCATATGTGCAAACACACACAGGTAACATGTATCACTAAGAATTGCAGAAGGAGTGTGTGTGCAAGGTAATTTGGTTGTAAGTGAATTTATTACAGAGAAAACAGACGAGTAGCTTAAATAGCAAACCCAGTTCACAGGCAGGAGTGTTTTCTGTTAACAGATCATACAGACTTCTACTCGGGTTTCCATCATTAAATTTCTTTGGTCATTTTGAAGATTTGTATGAGAAAAGCTTGATGGTAATATTACAATTCAATTAAACTTTTGAAAATGTGCATTCAAGTTTTTACACTCACTTGAGGTGGTTTTTGTCTTTTTTGGAAAAAGTTGTTAATGTGCTACAGGGGAGATGGAAACGTTTTTTGCAATTAAGTTCTGACGTAACGAACATTTAACTCACATGACTGATCAGCTGTTTCCACTCTGCCAGTCAAGACGAGCTGACATGAAAGAACAATTATAAGTTGTCCAACTGAATCCAATTCCTGAATACTCTCAGGGCCGATTTTTTTCTCAACTGGACTGTGAGTAATGTAACTGGGCTTAGATAAGAAAACCAGCAAGGACTTTAAGTATAAAGGGCTAAACCTTTAATCAATGATTTGGCTTATATGTGTTTAAGTATAATTGTTGTGATATTGGTATAGCTAAATCATTTGAAGTTGTATGTTAACCTGGCTTTACACAGACGTACATGCAAACTAACTTTACTAGTCCTTTGACTTGCTTACACACTGATTCACATTTTTACAATTTTTTTTCTCTTGTTCAAACTGTTCTGTTTTCTTTCACGCACACTCTTCTTCACTCTACATTACACTGCCATCTTCTGACCAAAGTACATTTATGCAGCTTTGTTTTTTCGCTCTAAACCAGTTGATGGGAACGTCTGTAATTCACATTTTCTTTAATGCAACATTTAAAAAAATTGCTTCCAAATTTGCTTCGACTTTAATGGAAACAAGGCTAGTGAAAGCTTAGAAATGTCAAACATTGATAAAAGAAATAACATATATACATGGTAAAACATTTGTTCACATCTTTGAATTGTTGAAAATTTGTACATTTAATGTTGAGTATTAAAGATTATTGACATGGCTTAAATCAAATCATTTTTATTTATATAGCCCAAAATCACAAATCACAGATTTGCCTCAAAGGGCTTCACAGACTGTACATGGTACGACACCCTCTGTCCTACTTACTAATAAGTTGTTGAATATTTACAATTACAAAACATTTTATGATGAGTACTAGGGACCAAGACGCTAGACCACCATGATGGTCTAAAAAAACACAATGAAAAGTCATGTAAGGTTGTAAAAAAGGGTCAGAAAATGCTGGTAATGGCAGAGAGTGGCTGGCAAGATGTCTGGCTGCTGGTTGCTGATCCTGAGGCACAACAAGTAGCAAGTTAATTTACTGAAAACACGGAGAAACAGATAAAGTCAGCCTGAAGCCTTAATATCACACTGGTTGAAACTGACAGAAAATGGATGAGAAGCAGGTGTGCAGACGGGGGAGGATGATGTGCTGATTGTAAGCAGGTGCTGATAGAGCCACGAGGCAGGGAGGGAGACCACACACACACACACACACACACACACACACAGAAAACTGTAATGCTGAACCTTAGTTGAGCTTTAGAATGTTCAATAAAGACCAATGAAATGGTTTACTAACTAACTGTATCCCAAATCAGACACGTTTGTCTAAAATTCTATCAACATTTCACTTTAGCTACTAATGTAAATTATCACGTTATGCTCCCAATTAATTAAATGGTTTAAAACTAATGTCTCACTTCTTATCTTCCAAACAGTATGTTGTTTTAACTGTGTATGTTAGCCTCGGGTTTACGAGTCGACAAAAGGATGCTAACAGCGGAGAATTAGCCGTAAGCTAACTGTATCCCAAATCGGACACTTGGATCTGGGCTGCTGAGTTTTCGGGTGAAATTGGATGTTTCTGGGTAAGATAAAATAAATATCACCGTTATCAACCATCGGTATCAACACACCCGGACCGTACTTCTGTCCTTCACAATAAAATACAGCACAGTAAAATTAAAGATGTAGTATAGTTTTAAGATCGTGGCCTGAGTGTCGCCCAAGCGTTGTTACTGCTTTCTCTCATAAGAGTTACTTTCGTATTGTAATTAGACATGTAAATCTACATGTACATAAATTAAATTTCACATGTAGATTGTTAAATATGTTTAAATCAATTACACCTACGCTGGTGGTGGCGACCTTATTGGAAATGACTGGGAAAACACAGGAAAGTGCAGCATTGCAGATGTGTCCGATTTGGGATACAGTCTCTATAAATAACACCAAAATAAAGTGTTACCTTATATTCAGTAGGTACAATGAACATTGTGTAATTATTTCTTGGTATTGTGGTTTTCATTGTAAATGGCAGAGCCCACCATTCCTGTGTTGGGTTCAGATTGCTTTTACATGCACAGGGGACTTGATGCAGCATGTCACCCAGCACTTGTAATTTCATTAGAGCTGCATTCAGCTGGCAAAACAAAGGCTTTTTTATTGTGAAGCAACCACAGGGAATTCAGGGTACACTGTCAGAAATAATGGGTTGAATATTTACCTTCAGGCTTGTCACTGGGGCAGAACCCTCTAATGCAGGTGGGCAGTTCATTTTCCCAATGGGCCACATGAGATACTGCGAAGGTTGCGGAGGGCTGGACCAATGCTCTGAAGGCGTTGTTTACGATCCTCCAGAGCCGTTTATTGGGCGCTAGGAATGTCTATAGGTTGCTCTTAGCCAATCTTATCAGTTGAGCAGAAATTTATGTTTACATAGCCAGACTAGCCCATATCTACTTTGAGACTAAAATGCTTAATTCTGCTTCTGCAGCATTTTCCTGCAGCATGTTCTGACTCTGGCTGCTCACAGTCTACCGGCAGTGTTGGTGTCTGTGTGTGTGTGTGTGTGTGTGTGTGTGTGTGTGTGTCTGTAAGAGAGTGTTGCTTGCTGCTTTGCTTCTCCAGTTCTCGCTTTCTGCAAGATTATTTATTTTTACGCCTTATTTCCCCCTCATGTCATTCAGCCACACACATCCACTGATTCTTGTCGTCTTGCCATCCCTCCCCGTTCTGTGATTGGATCCCTGAAACAGGGCTAAGAAACGGCCATAGATTCCAGACTGTCTGCAGGTTCTAAATGAAATTGAGCGTGCAAGGCAGTATGGTTATACCCAGGCTAATCGGGGTCAGTACTGGGCCTTAGAGGGTACTGCGCCAGGGGTAAGCTGTTATACCCTAAAGGTACAAATGCAGCACATTATTTCTGAGACTGTATTTGTCACAGAGGTTAGTGCTTGCTGTATGTCCAATTGTCCCAATTACTGCGACCTGTTGTTTAGCTTTCTACTGTGCAACTATGACAGGGATTTGTTCGACATGAAAATAGAACATTTGGTCCTCTAACCAACAGCAATGACCAGTATTAATATAAAAATAGCACTGGTTACAGTGTAGCTACCAGTGCTATTGTTGATAACACATGCTCTTGCAAATAGAAGTACTGCTAACATTAGCTTGAATACTGTATTGCATTTAAATATAGTGTCCATTAGGCTGCTCCTGGTCTGCATTTAGTGCTGATTAGGAACAATGTGGAATTTAAAAGAGATAATTTACCTTGTAGAAAGAGAGAGATCCAGTATTTATATGTCCAACAAATATTCTCACATGTATATAGTACAGGAGGAGGAAATGCGTGCACAGGCCAAATTACAACTCTACATTAACCTTGACAGATGGGGGTGGGGGGCAAACCACAGGAGGGATTGTTATCATTATTATTCTACTGTATATATATATATATATATATATATATATATATATATATATTTAAATGCAGTAACCATTAGGCTGCTGCCGGTCTGCATTTAGTACTGAGTGGGTATGCAAAGTGTTCATGTGTCCAGCAATTACTCCTACATTTATGCTGTAAACACAATTATAATAAAAACAATTTTACATCAAGCTTGAAGGATTGTGGTGGAGGTAAACCAGAGTAAACCACAGAGTGCAGAGTACACGTATGTGTACTTATTGACCAAACAGATTTTCATTTTGAAATAAAGGAAATCAGTAATCAGAACATTTTTCTGACAGATGATTGTTTTATAGACATGTTCATATTCATTAATAATCAAAGTTGATCATCATTATGTCCCCCAAGTCTTTCCCTACCCCATCCAACACAAACGCTGGGTGTTGTTTATCAACATCTATACATATTCATATGTATATATTTGAATTACTGATTTTGAATTATAAACATATCTAAGAAATAGCGGCATTTTTTCCTGCCTTTATTTTCAAAACAAAACAGGTTGCTTTCTTGTATCATATAACACTCTTCCTTATTCTACTGTGTTCATATTTAAATGTACTGACAAGATATTTGGTATACAGTCATGGAAGACGTTATTAGACCACCCTTGTTTTCTCCAATTTATTGTTCATTTTAATGCCTGGTACAACTAAAGGTACATTTGTTTGGACAAAAATAATGATAACATCAAGAAAACTATGGAAAATGTCTAGATATCAGCTCTTAACAACAACAATAGTTCAATAGTTCAATACAGTTTAATTTTTCATTATATTTGTCCAAAAAAAAGTACCTTTAGTTGCACCAGGCATTAAAATGAACATGAAATTAAAGAAAAAGTGTGGTCTTATAATTTTTTCCATGACTGCATGTATATATTTTAACCACCGATTTTGATTTATAAATATATATTAAAGAAATAGGGGCGTTTTTCCTATTTTTATTTTAAAAACAAAACAGGTTGCTTTCTTGTATCACTCTTCCTTAAGTATTCATATTTAGATATACTGACTGAAGATATTTGATGCATTCTGTTTATTCGTAACATTATTTGAGAATATGAAGAATATATACAGAATAGAGTTAAATTACTTTCCAACCATTAGTTATGGCAATTTGGAGAAACCCTGTGGGCCAACAGAAAGTGAATTAAAAGAGAGAAGAGTGAGGAATGTTGCTGAGTGTTTTGAGCGTGACCCGGCCATTCTATCTGACTGCCCTCCCTCCTCTGGCCGACTGCAGCTAATGAGAGCGACGGCTCCCTCATGACAACCTGTGGGAAAGCCATCTCTAAGCTCCTGTATTGGCTCTAAAAACAATTTGTTGTGCAAATTCCCAGAGATTGGATTTGGATACCTCCTGTGTTGGTTTACCTTCCTCCAGTGACTGGGCAGTAACATGCTGTTCATACGCTTCACCACATCTCTCTGTCTCTCTGTCTGATCCTTCCATTTTCACACACTTTCTCTCCATCCTGGCTCATGCCTCCTATTATTTCCCTGACACCTTCTTCACATGCTTTACTTGATGTTTCTGCCTTAATTCATCTGATTTCTTTCGGTCTTTTAGAGGCAGGTTTCTGCTGGGATGTGGTGTTTTCTAAGGTGGCCCTGAGAGCTCACAGCGCTGCAACAAATACACAAAACACAAGCAAACTGAGAAAACATCTTCATCAACTTGACAACACGAGTGCAGGATTTAGAAAACGCGCTGCAAAGACAGGTCAGCACTATAACATGAGGTGACAAGGTGAAACACAAATATACATAGATATTGTTAGTTTGCTCACACCAACAAACCCCATTGAATTTCTTCAATATGTAATCATTAATGTTATACATTCAAATTAAGTAAATAATTTCTTTATCATTCAAGATTTATCTTAATTAGCTGTCATTTTCATTGCACGTCCTTTGACCAATCAGATGCAAGTACCCACCTACTCACATACAACATAAAAGGGCTGCAGCAGAGGCATGCTTCCTCTTTAAGTACCAGCCAGGCGGCAACCTCCGGGTCTGAGCAGGGAGGCAAACCAGTGCTTTAAACTGCATTCTACAGAAAATTCCAGCAGGGGGTGCTAAGTGAGACCATAGTGTTGGACAGATGTTTTTGCAGCCACAATCGCTAGTAAAAAATCTTCTTCAAGACAAGGGGTGGCTGTGGCTCAGTTGGTAGAGTTGGTTGGCCCCCAACCGAAGGGTTGGTGGTTCGATCCCTGACCGGCGCAGCCTAAATGTCGAAGTATCCTTGAGCTGAACCCCAAATTGCTCCCCCCTTTGTTCATCGGTGTGTGAATGAATTCCCAATGGTGGCAGGTGCGACCGTTTAGGGCCACCAGTATGAATGTGTGTGTGAAAGGGTGAATGAGCGCAGTCTGTAGTGTAAAGCGCTTTGAGTGGTTGCAAAGCGACTAGAAAAGCGCTATATAAGTGCAGGTCCATTTACCATTTACAATTTGATGTTAATAGTGTAAATAATGGCCCCATTTAGAAAAAAATAGAAGGTGAAGAATCATATGATTTGGGCGTGGCTACCTTTGATTAACAGGTCACCAACAAGGTGAGCCGTCATCAGGAGAGAAGCAGAACAATGCGTATACCCGGCAACGTGTCAATAATGTTATATATAACGTTATATGGATATAAAAAAGGACGTTTAGCGGTTTGGTCTCATAACTTTGACCCTTTCACTGTATTTTCACTTCAAACTTATTGACAGTTTATTTGAAA
The DNA here is from genome assembly GCF_030273125.1 of Centropristis striata. NCBI lineage: Eukaryota > Metazoa > Chordata > Actinopteri > Perciformes > Serranidae > Centropristis > Centropristis striata. Next base: position 11,397,738 of record NC_081521.1, read on the forward strand.
GTTTTGTTCAGTAAAAATGTCTTGTTCAGCGTTTGGTTGGACTAACAGACACTCCAAGGAGTCGCTGTTTATTTTTCAGAGGTAAGTAACGTACATTTAGTGTTAGATGGCGACACAAGATGGCAACAAAGTAATTCTGAACTTGATGCTTTCAACAGGCCACCCACTTACAAGATAATGATAATTTCACCTTATAACGTTAGCAGCTGATCATAGCGTGCTAACATTAGCCGGTGATCAATAGCGTGCTAACGTTAGCGGGCTAGCAAGACCAAGACCAACTCGGTGCCGTTGAGAGAGACCAACTAAAACGTGTATCATCATTTATTTGATTTGTTTAAATGCAATGTGTTGATGCGGGCTAGCGGGCTAACGCTATATATCATGTTATAACATGAAAATATAATTATCATGAAATAACATGATAATATCTAGCGTGTCCAGACTTGTGCATCACTTTTAAGTGTCCTCTGGAAACACTTCTGTTGTGTTGTGGTCTATTTGCAGCGCGTTTTCTAAATGCTGCACTTGTGTTGTCAAATTGATGAAGATGTTTTCTCAATTTGCTTTTTGTTTTGTGTATTTGCAGGTGTTTTCTTAATTTGCAGCGCTGTGAGCTCTCAGGGCCACCGTAGTTTTCTGCGGTGTAGAACTTTACCCAGGAGGATGAAGGAGAGAAGGAGGAGGGTCATGGCTCATTCACTGAGCTACTGAGGCAGATGAAAAGGAAATCAAGAGTTTTAACATGTGGCTGGCTCTCCTCAACCCTCATGTAATTTATGGCAAACTACTCAGCCTTATTGGACTGGATCTGTAATTATGATGTTTTAAGTACCCAACATGGCATGATCATAAATTTACTCACCTCCACTGCACTGCGTAGCCTTTGCAAAACCTCTGATATTGTGGCCAGGAGGAAAAAGCCTGTGAAGGACACACAGCCCCTTAGATGAAAATATCTCTTCTGTTTAAGGAATCTGGACTTGCATAATGAATCTCTCCTTAAGGACTTGCAGTGGAATAATTTAAAAGACTGGGCGCTTGCTGCATTGTCAGGCACCAAGGGATACAGTAACTAAGGGTGAAAATTGGATTTCTAATCATTGTTGATGGTAAATTTAGTCATTTGAAGCAATAAATTCCTTTCGGCGCGCTCCTATAAACTCACAGAGAAAGCTGAGTTAGCAGCTGCTAAATCTGTTGCACCATTATTTGATGTGACAGTGAAGTAGTTGGAGGCAAGGAAGGGCTGCAGGCTACTTCAGCTAAATAAAAAATCAAACATCCTTGTTGTCTTTGCGTGTATTGCAAATTAGCTGTGTTTCCAACAGTGAAAATGACATCTCACAATGACAACATGGCCGGCGGGGACCTTCTAGAACCTGAGCTGCTGAGTGTAAACACTGACTGGTGCTGCCTTTGCTCTAATTACCCTCCCATGCCAACAGAACACAATCATCCTGCTGTAATAAATGTCAGCTTGGCCAGTTCATCAGGATGCTGTTGCTGAGGCCAAGCCCTGAGAGGTTTGTGTGTTACCATGCATGAACATTTGACTCCTCACTTGGACAGTGGAAGATAATCATAAAGAGTTTTGCCGTCTTGGTTCACACTGATTCAGATTACGGAGCCTCCCTGTTTTTATTTTTACTACCTACATAAGTTAGCAACGCATAAGCTTCTGTCACACTCTGTTTTGGCTTACAGCATAAATTCACGCTTTCTATATCATGTTTTTAGTCAGTAGCACTGGTCTTAGATTTAATACAAAACAAAAAACAAGAATATATATATATATGTATGTATATATATATATATATATTAGTTTTTATTTATTTACTTATTGATTTATTTTTCAGGTTTCAATATATATATTCTCAGGTTTTCAATCCATATATATAATAATTTCCTGAACGGCATGCCATAATATATATACTATTTTCAACCAGATTGAGCCCTTTTCTAGTGATTATATAAACATATGCTATAAGTATATGCTATTTTCCTGGTTTCCAATAGACTTATTGCACTTGTGTTATGGAGAACTGCAGTGTTGGATACAATGCATCAATACTAACACTAATACGACACTATTGTTGCTAATCACTGACATGTCTGAGATTGTGAAAAATAAAGCTTTATTACAGACTCAGGGTCAAGATGAAAGACAATTCATTACATAGAATACATAACGACACTGCATTTTATGTGTTTTTATATATATTATGTAAACAAACTAGCATAAAGGTTAAAATCCTAAAAAAAAAAAGAATGAATATAAGGTGTATAAAAGTTATGACAATGCACACAAAAAATGCATCGAAATCAATGTTTTTGCAAAGAGGCACAAGGGTTCATTTTCAGAGTAAAACACCATTTCTTCAGAAAATGTAGCATTTATGTTTGAAAATATATCAAGAAATACATGATGAGCATAAGAACATTTAATGATCCACAGCAGAATATTAGTTAAGTCAGAGAAGGGGAACTAAAAGCTTGTGCTACAGTCCTCTTTGATTTAATGTGAATTCTCTGTGGTGGATAGATGGATTAGTATCTCTGAGCAACAACACTGCCGTGCTTCATCATGAGCCTCAGTGTCAGCCAGCTGCAAATGACAATACATCACTGCTGACTGGCTGCAGGGCTGCTATAGAAACTGTCATGCCATTAATTGTGACACTGGGCAGCAGCAGCAGCTTACCCGTGCAGGAATGTGTTCAGGTGTTCCCCAGAGCTGGGTGTGAGGGCTAGCCATGCGAGTGACAGGCTAAGAATGGAGGGATTATGCTTCCTCCTGTCTCACTAATTAACACGTTCTTCCCAGAGTCCCAAAGCTTTGATCTACTTAATTTATTTGTGGAATTATCCGTTTTCCGACAGTACTTATGTTTTTTTCACAGAGCCAGGTGGAATTTATACTGTCCAGGGTGTACCCATAGACTGTGTATAAATAATGGACTTAGTGACCGCGACGTCACCCGTTGGTTTGTGGTCCGTTGGAAGCATTGAGTTCAGCGTTACACTCGTTGCCATCTTGTTTCCGATACGGGAAGCAGACCATATCTGGACTGTGGAGGAGGAGAGGGATCTGATCACTGTACTACAGCCTCTCTACACCTCAACCTGACTGAGAGAAGCTGCTGCTAATTCATGTTAGCATTAACTGGAGCATTAACTGGGATGTTAGTTTTGGCTAGCAAAAAATAAAAACAAAATGTTCACTTCTTACCTCAGAAAACTGAACAGCGACTCCTTGGAGTGTCTGTTAGTCCAACCAAACACTGAACAAGACATTCTTAATGAACAAAACATGTGTTCTTTTAATTCACTCTATGAGGAAAGACCCAGGCCAGACATTTCAACCCTTCATGGATTACTCTGATTTATTATTATGTGTCATTAAGTGAAAATACAGTGAAAGGGCAAAAGTTATGAGACCAAACCACTAAACGTCCTTTTTTATATCTTTATATCTATATAACTATATTACATATAACTTTATTGACACATTGCCGTGGATACACATTGTTCTGCTTCTCTGCTGAAAGGTAGCCACACCCCAAATCATATGATTCTTTATCTTCTATTTTCTTCTAAATGGGGCCATTGTTTACACTATTAACATCAAATTGTCTTGATTTTTTTTTTACTAGCGATTGACACTATAGTCCTAAAAAGCAGCCACACTTAGCGCCCTCTGCTGGAATTTTCGGTAGAATGCAGCTCAGGGCACTTCCTGGTTTGCCTCCCTGCTCAGACCCGGAGGTTGCCGCTTAGGTGTACCCCGCCTCTCGCCCAATATCAGGTGAGATCGGCTCCAGCCTGTAGTGGAGCGAGTGGGGGTGGGCAGATGGTGCGGCTGACCAAGGCCCACAGTTCTCTCAAGGTACCCACTTTGGGCCCAATTGAACATGTATTTCTATTGTTTAGCTGAATATTTTGGATAACGTTTGTTTTTGTGTCTTGATTGTTGCAAAACCAAACAAACAAAAGGCTCAGACCACATCAACATGTTCTGCAGAGAAGAGAAGGGTCCCTCACCACTGCTAATGGGGTTCTCGTCTCATACATAGACTGTATATGAATAATTGACATAGTCATCATACACTGCTTTATCATCTAATGTCTTCTAAATTGTACCATTATTAACACAATTAGCATCATATTGTATTGGAGAAGACTTGAAACTAGAGATTGAGACCATCATTTTGCCACGAGAATGTTTTCAAAGGTAATAAATCAAGTGAGAAGTACTGTCTTTTTGTTTTGAGATAGATAGGACCGGAGTTGTTTTGCAACAGCCCCTGCTGGACTTTTGAAAGATTGCAGGCTTGAGGCAGTTCCAGGTTTTCTTCACTGCTCACACTGGGAGGTTGCTGCCTGGTTTCATGCTGCAAACAACACCAGTGGAGGCACTGTGGCCTGTTTGTATTGTTGTTGGTTCCAACCCTTTACTGACCCCTTTATTGGGCCGCGCTGCTGCCAGGACTTGTTCAAAACTGTAAAATATTTTAGCAGAAATAGCTTTATTTCTGTTTCCCTTGCTGTTTTTCGTAACAATAAGTGTATAAAAACAAAATAAATGTCATTGGTAGGTGTTTTTACATCATTATTGGTGATCATGCATGTCAAAGATGGTGGCCATTTGTTTATAGCTGCATGTGTATCTGCTTGGTCATCGTATGAACCAGTTGTTTGCTGTTGTTTGTGGGTTGATTGTGTGTAGTTTGATTGTGTAGGCTGTATGGCTGTGTGGCTGTATGGGCATCCAACATGACTGAATGTCAAACTGTGTATTTATTTGCTTTCGATCTTTGGTTTCTCGATCCACTAGTTTAGTCTGCCTTATCTGTTTGATTGTAAAGTTTTGGCAAAATATGTGCAGACATCAGCACAAATCTCGCTTAAATCTCAGCAGGTCTCATGGCACTGTCCATGGTGCTGAAATTGTAATAATTAGTAATCTGCATTTCTCTAATCCCTGCATCTCCATACAGCTGATACTATACTATACTATACTATACTATACTATACAGTATAATCTAGTATAGTCAATACTATAATTTCTTCTCTGGCTCTCAACGAAGGCGGTCACATTTTTCTCTCCTCTCTCTCTCTCTCCCCTTATCTTCCCTGCATCCCTCCTCTCATCTCATCTTGTTTACCGATTTATACTTTGTGAGACTCTCTCTGCACTGCTCTCCAAAACTAAAAATCATGGATTTGATCAATTGGTCTCAGTGCAATTGACACCATCTTCTTGATGAGAAGCCTTGGTTCGGGGGAGCCCACCTGTCCTGCGGGGACGTTTGCAGCTGGCTACACGATGGACGAGTGGGAGAGATGGTGAGTCGTGTGCCTGGCGGCTCTTTCCGTGGAGGACATTGAAGATATCTACCTATTCTGAACCATGATTACAGGTCTTTTGCTGATTGGATTAAGTATTGCCCTGGTTTATCGAGGAATACAGAATACGGTGACAACTGTCCAAAGCCCCATAAGGCTGCCCGACTTGATTGAAGCGGTGGGCGGAGCTGTTGGCACTCATACTGTGTCCATAAACCGCAACATGCCTTTCAAAGTAGTATAGTATAGTCTATACCAGTAGTTCTCAACCTTTTTGAGTCGCGACCCCCAATTTAACATGCATGTTGTCCATGACCCCCGCTCACTGAACAGAATCTCACACGCACAGTTCAGATCACCCAAAAAAGAAACAAAAAGACCAAAAAAAAGACACAAAATGACTAAAAAAAGAAACAAAAAGACCAAAAAAAGACACAAAATGACCAAAAAAGACACATAATGACCAAAAAAGACACAAAATGACCAAAAAAAGACACAAATGACCAAAAAAGACACAAAATGACAAAAAAGACACAAAATGACCACAAAAAAGACACAAAATGACAAAAAAAAGACACAAAATGACCAAAAGAGGCACAAATTGACCACAAAATTATAAAAAAAGACAAAATGACCCAAAAAAGACACAAAATGACCAAAAACCTCCATAAAATGACCAAAAAAGGCACAAATTGACCACAAAATTATTAAAAAAAGACACAAAATGACCCAAAAAAGACACAAATTGACCAAAAAAGGCACAAATTGACCACAAAATTATAAAAAAAAGACACGAAATTACCCAAAAAAGACAAAATGACAAAAAAAGACACAAAATTACCATAAAAGGCACAAATTGACCACAAAATGACAAAAAAAGACACAAAATTACCATAAAAGGCACAAATTGACCACAAAATGACAAAAAAAGACACAAATTGACCAAAAAAGACACAAATTGACCAAAAAAGACACAAAATGACCAACAAGACTAAAACACATGAAAACTTTAACACAGTGGAGACAGAGCTGACTTCCAAAATGATTTGGCGACCCCCAGAAATCATCTCGCGACCCCAAGGTTGAGAATAGCTGGTCTATACAATACCATATTATACCATACTATACTATACTATACCATACTATACTATACAGTATAATGTAGTATAGACAATCCTATACTATACTAAACTTTACTGTACAGTATAATGTAGTATAGTCAATACTATACTATACTCTACTATACTATATGCAACATATGCTATGGACTGTATAAGGGCCCACTACAGAAAGTAAACTCTCCTCTCCTCTAGTCAGCCACTCCCTAAAATCTAATTTTAGTTCTAACAATAGCATATCTTCTTGTTTCTTGTACCAGCGTGCCCTCAAGGATGCACATGTAAACATGATGACATTATATACTTTTCTGCAGATTGCAGATATATGTTGAATGTAAACCAAACCTTGTTTATTTGCAATTAAAAACAACCCAGGGCACATTTAATTGCTTTTTGAGGGCACATTGCAACCAGGGAAAGACGGTTAAAGGGATGGAAAGAAGAAAGCGTATACAACAACATAAAGAGGTAGAAGCTGTGTCTCAGTTTGAGCAAATGGTTTGATTAGTATCCTTGTGTTGGTGGATATAATAAAAAACTCCTCTCCTGCTTTTTCAAAGCATCACATTAAGTGTGTTCATGAATGTCAGCCTGCTGAGATAAACCAATCCAAATACCGCCACTTGTGTTCCGCATCTGGTCATTAAAGGAAGCCTTCTCCCACTCAGAAGTGATATACGGACTGGTTAGTTGTGATGTGCTTGAATTTCCATTTGGCAGAATTCAATAGAGTGCCATGAGGAGCAGGGTGTGGGTATGACATTGAAATCCCTGTCCAAACAGGGGAAAACATAGACACAGAATGACAGAAAAAAAACTAAATTACTTAAAAAAGACACAAAATTACCAAAAAAAGACACAAAATTACTATAAAAAAGACACAAAATGACTATTAAAAAAAAGACACAAACTGACCAAAAAATACACAGAATTACCAAAAAGGACACAAACTAATTAAAAGAAGACACAAAATGACCCAAAAAAGACACAAAATGACAGAAAAAAACCTAAATTACTTAAAGAATAAACAAAATGACCAAAAAAAGACACAGATGTACCAAAAAAGACACAAAAATATTAAAAAAAGACACAAAATTATTTAAAAACTAAATTACTTAAAGAAGAAACAAAATTATTTAAAAAAGACACAAAATTATTTAAAAAAAGACACAATTATTTTAAAAAGACACAAAATTATTACAAAAAGACACAATTACCAAAAAAAAGACACAAAATTACTAAAAGAAAGACACAACATTTCCAAAAAGACACACAATTATTAAAAAAGACACACAATTATTTTTAAAAAGACACAAAATGATTCAAAAAAGACAAAATTACCACACAAAAAAAGTAATTAAAGGGACCTTCCACACACAACACGGTAAAGTGCCATTCATATAAAACTCACATTAAACTTCATATCAAGGTGGGGGCCACAAAATATCGTCACGAGGGCCGCAATTGGCCCGCGGGCTGCGAGTTTGAGACCTATGGCCTAGAGCATTCAGAGATTGTGCAGCTTCCCTAGGTATACTGACAATAAGGATTTATTTAGCAGTTAAGAGAACAAAAGTGCTCCTCACCCAATTGCTGAAAATACAGAAATCTCCAAAATGACCAAAGTTTTGGAACCCAAATCACAGCCTGGATTCTTGTTATATTCTGGAGGGTTTTTCTGACCATTTTTATCCATTCTAGATATGAATAAAATTGCATTATTCAGCACCAAATGTGTGTAACAAATGGTATCAACCCAAAAATTGCGGCACGAACTTATGGGACATAGTTGAACATACATACATACATATATAATATTAATGTTATGAACCCTTATAAACCTTATAACCTTAATAGGTTTCAATAAATAAATAATACATTAATTAAGTAATTTTTATCAGATATTTTTGACCAGAACATCTTGACTCACAGTGCTGAGCTTCATCTCAAAATTTTCTTCAGGTTCTTAGCTTTCAGATGATGTCACCACTTTCATGTGGCATTTATTGTTGACCTTCTATCTCCCCCTAAACATCCACTTCCCACAACCACAAGTTCTCCCAAAAAAAGGACCTTGAATGGTAAGTAGATATCATCTTGTTGACAAAATGAATTCAGTGCATTGACAAGATTAAAGACCAGTTGTCTCACTTTCTCCAACTTAACAAACTCCTCTTCTCACTAGAAGACCTGTGAAGTTCTCAAGTTCACCTCTCAAGTTCTCCACATGTTAAACAAATGTGGATGGAGAAACATTTAGGTGTGAACGGAGGTGATCCTTTATTGCTTTCCAAAAGCAAAAGCATTCATACAAAACAAAGCTACAAAAATGCCCCCTCGGATGCCTCTATCGTTGCTAAAACATAAGAAAGTGTCCTCCATGGTGGATAAAAGCCAATAAAATGTGATGCGGGGCCCACTTGAGTGTCTTTCCAGTACAGAAATTGTGATGTAGGGTCCTCTGGGGGCTCTTCCAGTGAAGAAACATAACACAGGGTCCTCTAAATGCACCTGTTGTGTATAAAATGTGATGCATGGTTCCTCAGAGTGCCTTTCCAGTTAAATAAATGTAATGCATGGTCCCTTTTCAGTCCAGTCCAAAATGTTATTTCGGGGCCTCTGAGGTGTCCTTCCAGAGACTGCCCCCCCCCTAAAAAAAAACGACAATATAGGGCGTTTGTATATACATATTTACGTTGCTGACTTTCCTCTGCTGCCATCTTGCTGACGTAGCAGGATTGAAGGCAACTTTTTATGTAAATTCTGTGTTTTTGCATAATTTCTGTGGCCCACGGTTTGTGAATCACCTTTTTTTAATAACTTACATGTTTTTATGTAACTTTTGTGGCTCATGTCACACTCTTAACTATGTAGTTTCTGGCATTTACGTACATTTATTTACTTTTTAAACTCAGGGTTAAGTTTCTTGCCCTAAACCTAGGTCTGTCCCTTTGTAGCCTATAGCCTAAATTCACAGAAACTGCAACCTTTTTTACCATACATGTACAGTAGTGTTCAATATAATAGCAGTTCAATGTGACTAACCAGATTAATCCAGGTTTTTAGTATATTTTTTATTATTGTATTATTATTTATTATTGCATGGCAAACAAGGTACCAGTAGGTGCAGTAGATTCTCAGAAAACCAACAAGACCCAGCATTTGTGATATGCAGCTCTTAAGGCTGAGCAATTGGAGCGTTTGCCATCGCAGCTCCAAAACTTTGGAATGAATTGCCGCCGCACAACAGACAGGCCTCCTCACTGTCTCATTTTAAATCTCTTCTTAAAACCCACCTCTTCTCGTTGGCTTGTACCACCACGTAGAGTGTTGATTTTATGATTTTTTGTTTTTATTTGTATACATTTTATTTTATTTTATTTTGTGTGGGCAGTACATTTTACATTTTATATTTTATTTTATATATTTTTGTCCCATTTTTAATTTATTTTATCTTATTGCATTTTACTGTTCTATTGTTTACTACATCTCTTTGTATTGTGTTATCTATCTATATATTGTTCATGCAGCACTTTGGAAACCTTGTGTTTGCTAAGCCAAAATTGTGCTATATAAATAAAGTGGATTGGATTGGATTGAATTATATTTATAATAGTGATGTGTCAGTCGCAAAGGTACTTAGGAAAAGTACCTGTGGGTAGCGCGTAGACAGAAGGAGGAGGAGACACGCAGAGAGGAGTGAAGAGGAGAGAGGAGTGTGGTGCAAAGAAGAGTGAAAGTTGAAAAAGAAGTAGCATTTGGATGAATTTTGACCCTTGTGACAACATGAAGTAAAGCTCTCCTATCTAGCAGGTCCATGAATAACTTACAGGCATTTTTATAGACATTTTCTATCTGCTGTGTGTAGCAGAGTGGTTCTTCAAGCGAGTTAGAGATTTAACAAGGGATTTTTCAACTGTAAATGCAATTGGCTACAGCAATTTATTGAAATTTAAGTGTGTTCAAATACAAATCACGAGGTTGTGTGACATCCAATCGCATTGTGAGAACAATCATCATGTTAATGTGGTTTAACCAAAAAAAATAAAAATAAAAAATTTGAGTTTTTTTGAGGGATAACCAAAATTGTTGTAATTCTGCAACACTGGGGGTTACAGGGTTAATTTGGCTGAAGTATAAAAGCTATAAGTGGTAAAATGAAGAACCATTTGGGAGCCTCTTCTTGATGAGCTGAGCCAAATGATCCAGCTCACTAAAAAGAGCCAAAATTCCCATCGCTGAAATGACGTGTGCTATTTTTAGAACACTCCACATTACAATGAGCCATGAAACGCTCATATGGGTCATTTTGACAGATGCTCATATTTATCTGTTCATGACTAACATAAGCAGTGTGTGATCTCTCTGCACTGTGTGGAAGCTGGGTTGGAAGCTGGAGCTGGCGTTTAGAGTGGTATTATCAGTGCTGTACTGCTCTTTATGGTCTCTGAGGGAGATTACACTGTAGCTGCAGCCAACAATATCTGACATAGTGTTTCTTTGCGAAAGTTTCTCTTGAGACTTAAATGTCAAAACATTTGACATTTTGAACATAAGAAATGTATGAATGTCCTCTGCATGATATTTAACCAGTGATCTTTAACTAAACTGATGTTGACTTTTTTCATTTTATGCTGCTGCATTGTGTTATGTTTTCAAGTGTTTATTTTCATATCTGTATCAGGATAACCTGGCAGGCAGATGATTGCAGATGTGATATGAGTCACTAGAGCAGGGGTGGACAATTCATTTTCCCAAGGGGCCACATGACCAATACCATGAAGGTTGCAGGGGCCGGACCAAAACTCTGAACTAAATTCTGCTCAATATTAATTTAATCGCTTTATAAAATACAGTAAATTATCTGGTTTTGAGCTGCTACTGATAGGAACACATGTTATGATAAGACTGTTAATGTGGAGTAAATCAAGTATAGCAGTAAAAAGTAGTAAATACTCCAATCACTATATCACTTTAACATGTATTTTAAACACAACTGTAAATGACCTTTAGCAAGGTTCCTAATTATGTTTTTTTTATTATATAGCTTGTTTTTCATATTTGTACATTTTCAAGGTGTTTTACAATGTTGTGATGCTTTTATTTTGAAAAGGTGTCGTCCAGTGTAAAACGGGTGCTTTAATTTTGAAAGGTAGTGACAGGAAATAACCGGTAGAACGGTTAAATGAAAAAACGAATAAAGTAAATAATAACGAGTGCATCATAATTCATATAAAGTTGATATGAAGAATGAAAAAGGTTTCTATAGTGGCTGACTGACTGGCCACAAGGTTTGTTAGAGTTTATTTTATTCTGTCATATATATTAGTGGCTATATTTGTTGTCTTAACTATAGTAAAAGTGCTTGTTAGCTCTAGTGCTCATGATAATGTTTGCTATTTTTTTTCAAAATAAAAGCACTGCGGTTGTATTGATTTCTAATTTCTTGGTAACCTCACGCGGGCCGGACAAGGACAGCCAACGGGCCGGATGTGGCCAGTGTAAAGTGGTAAATGGGGTGCACTTATCTAGCGCTTTTATCCAAAGCGCTTTACACTACAGACTACACTCATTCACCCTCATTCACTCGTTCACACACACATTCATACTGGTGGCAGAGGCTACCAGGGCACACTGGTGCCACCATTGGGAATTCATTCACACACAGATGAACACAGCATCGGGAGAAATTTGGGGTTCAGTATCTTGCTCAAGGATACTTCCACAGTAAATGTAAAGAAGTGAATAATATCTCTCCATCATAATAATAACAACACTATTTGGATATTATATAGGCTATCAGGCTTTATATATCACAATGTATAAATGAAATATTCCAACCTCACCAGTTTAATGCTCCACTGCTACTCTGCTGACAGCACCACTGATTTCCTTCATTTTCACTTTTTTTGCTGCCAAACAAAACCAGTTTGTTGTGTTGCAGCGTTTCACTTTCTGACTCTGAGAAACTCCTCTTCTTTTGGGATTAAAACTTACTTTAAAACATTGTTTACCTCCTGGCTGCAACCAAAAAGAGGTGAAAACTTTATGTCTGTGCTCCAAATGTAAAATATTCACTGAACTTAAACTTGAACCCCCGTTGCTGCGTATTTCTGTAAAATGTCTATTTCGCTCCTCTGTGTTATTTTTAACGGGGCACTTTGCTAAGAAAGGTGAGTTAAAAAAAAGAAAAGGGGAAAAAATCCTCTTTTTGGTCGTATTGCGTCCTTAGTGACTTAAACTCTTGAGGCGAGCATTCTGAATCGAGTATATATCAAGTGACGCTTGTTTCCAACCGCCACATTTATCAACAGCAGATCATTCTCACGCTGTGATTGGACAGATACGATCGTTTGATAAATCCCACGTGAACCCTGCTGTGAGACAAAATATACGCTCAGATCTGCGCTCATTTCTACGTTCCTTTGATGAATGAGGGCCAATGTGTTTGGGAGAAATTGGAACTTTTTCAAACACTCATTCTTTGTGGCATGGCAGAGAATGAGTGCCCCAGTGCCTGAGGTGACAGTGGACTCCTAAAGTGAGGCCCACTTCATTGCTTTCCTTCCTGCAGCTTGGATCCACAGCACACTGGAGCATTTTTTCCAGTGACAGGTTGCTGTTGGTAGTAAACATGTCCTCGCTGTCACTCACTTGTGTGCTGCGGGACACACAACTACCAACAGGAGCTACGTTCAAAGACTAGTGACATCTGAAACGTAGCCGATCCAGGCGACCAGCTGATATTCCTCCAAGCTCACTGTGGGAATAAATCAACAACAACAACAACAACTCAACTTTGCTCTGTTTTATCGAACCTGGTCTCACAGGAATCCGTGGAATAGCCACGGAATCACTCAAATTTCTGTGAAACTGACACAGATTTGGCTACAATGCAAGTTAATGACAGTCATATCCCGTGGCTATTCCATGGATATTTCTTCCTGTTGGTTTGTTCCAAGTCACGTGACTTTTAAGGTTCCAGCAGCAGAACTAAAAACATTTCTCAGTTCTCTCATTTTTAGTGAAAAAATCAATATTTTGACTTAGTTTCTGCATAAAAATGGATTTTGGTCACATTTCTAGCGAGAAATATATGTTTTATTTTCTAAATATTCACTCAGTGAATGTACATAATCACTTTGTATGTTGGAATAGCCACAGGATATGACTGTCATTAACTTGCATTGTAGCGAAATCCGTGTCAGTTTCACGGAAATTTGAGTGATTCCGTGGTTATTCCACAGATTTTGAGTTAAGCAAATCCGTGACTATTTCACGGATTCCTGTGAGACCATGTTGGTTTTATCACTGCTGTAAATCTAAATACAAAACAGGCATGAAAATAAATATTTACTATATGCGCTGGTATGGGGTTTCATCCCATGCTTCACAGTAGAGAACATGGTCATGTCCCATGTTATTCCTCAATTAACATCTTAAGTAAGACACATGGCTTGTCTATGGCATTCTGTGCCCACATACATGCTCTGTGAGTGCTGTTAATTGTCATGAGTGTACTTTGGAAAAGGTCAAACTGCTAGGCGTGTGTGTGTGTGTGTGTGTGTGTGTGTGTTCTTGTACTTCCTACATAGTGAGGACCGGAGCACGTTTTTAACCCTCTGGGGTCTATGATCGTGCCATGCTGATCAGATCATGTGATAAAGATATGACAGTTTAATTTGATAGTACAGAAATATTTGAGTGTTGGTGTAGATCTCTGTGTAATTTTGCACATAGTTTGTTTTGAAGAGTTGCAGCTAACAAGGAAAAAAAGCCAATAAATATACATGATTTTATGGGACTTTTGGGGACGTTTTATTATATTTCATTTTTTTTTTTAACCTTTTTATATGTTAATTTTTGTATCCTATGTTTACAATTTCAAGTTCCAAAACAGTTCATTGAGCATATTTGTGGGTTTTTTTGTAGTAAATAGTATACTTTTTCAGCTCGGATTTCATGATTTTTGTGTATTTGTGGTCTCAATATATTGATAAACTAGGTTAAAGTGAGAAAATAATTGTCAGATCATTTAGGTGAAGAAAATGGATACCAAATATGGCTATAGTAAACATGTATTATGTGGTACATGAAGGGCAAAATCAAAAGTATTAAAAACGGGCTGAAATAGGCTCAGAGCCCAGAGGGTTAACCAACAGAATGAGGACATTTTTGTAAAGTGAGGACATTTCGGCCGGTCCTCACTTCTTTAGAAGACTTTGATTTAGGGTTAAGGTTACAATAAGATTTATGTGAGGGTTATTTATGTTAGGTTTAGTTGTGATGGTGAAGGTTAGGTTAAGGGTTACACTGAAAAAAGAACCAACTTAATTTAATTGTTTCATTTGGTAACACCTAAATGAATTAAGTTCTTTCAAGTTAATTTAATAAGTTAGATTAACACAATTGATTTTAAATTAATTTGAAAGGACTTCATTCATTTAAGTGTTACCAAATGAAACAATTCAATTAAGTTGGTTCAACAATTTTGTTTTTTCAGTGTAGGTTAAGTGGCTAGGGGATTCATTATTCCAATGAGGGTCCTCACAAAGACGACTTAAACACCACTGTCTTATTTTACATGTAATTTTGCACTGAAATGAATGGGACGGGCGGAAAAAAAAATAGCGAAAAAGAACAAAAATTGGAGATTTTTAAATGTCTACTTCTCTGGCATAATTTCACCTAGAGACTCCATTTAAACTTTAAACAGTAGACACAAGTCATGTGTATCGGTGTATTAATCCACATTTCGATAGGTCATATAGTTTTTTATCAATCCCTGTTCAATGACCATGATCATTTTTGGAGAAATTTTGAGATTATAATGGGTGTGTATTGCACGGAATGTTCGTGTCACAGTGTGTGACATCATCGCCAGAGTGTAGAGGGAGAGAAAAAATGAAAAATAAATTTGAAAACTGCGCTCCAGGCCGCAAATTCCACTCTACAGAAATAATTTATACATAGAAATGTAGGAAAATTTGTCTTCTCACTCACAATCCTCTTGTAAAGCTGTCAGAGTTATAGTTTGGGCGTAGGACGCACAGATGCGCCACCAACACGCACCAACAGCCCCTTTGGCTCCCATATTAAAAACGCAGGAAGATTTCTGAAAAAGGGAGATGTACCAGTTTTTTTAGATCGCTCTAACAAAGCTATTTTTTCATTTTTCTTTAAAAAAACAAACATATGTAGACGTTCAGGAAGAACTCAGGACGCTCAAAGTGAAGTCGGATCAATGATAGCTATTATGGTTTTGCCAAAAATGCTTTCTGTTCGAGGCCAGAAATTCCAGTCTGTCGCATGTCACTATGCCGGAACAGGTGTCAGTTAATTCTGTTGATTGCTTTGATCTGATTGCCTTTGATCTTTTATGTGATTACAGTTAGATACACACACACATGCGCGTAAGCGTGCACACTCCTCACACATGCATACACATGCTTCAAACACACGCACGCACGCACACATACACACACACACACACACAGGTAACTTTATGTGATTTTAATTACACACACATACACACACACACACACACACACACACATTTTGAGGTTAAAGGGCATAGTTTGAACACCTGAAGAATCTCATCATAGTGCACACATACCGTGGCCCTTTCAGAATTTCCCCAGAGGAAATTTTCTAGTTTATAACTACTGTTCTTGCTTAGCCAAGGTAGATATATAATTAACAAAAAGGAGTATTGTTTGCATATCCTTGCGTACGCATGGGGAAGCCTGTGTGGCAGCAGGAGACTCTTAGTGTCAACAGTCCAACAACATATTATATATCTTCATTCCTTTATTATTTCTTTTTTTAATATGAAATGAAATAACATTCTGTAAGAGAAAGGTGTCATATACAGTTAAACATGACTGATCAGAATCATAAGTTACAGTAAGCAAACTATTACTTTGATTTAAGAACAATAAACACTGGGCCGAGACACATTCAGGTAATAATATCTATTTACAGGTCTGTGCAGATTAGTACAGTAAAACATTTGTATGGGTTGCAAAATTAAAGGGATATACAGTCTTTTTTATAGTTCATTCAGTCTGTCTGGTGGATCTTTGGGTTAGGGAATCTGATGTTTGGCTGAGTTAAGTTTTAATGGAGCATATGTATATAAACTGGCTAAAGCCTCTACAGATTTAACATAACCATTACTGTACAGAAACACAGAGTCATATCAACCAATACAACATACAGCTAATAACTGTCACCAATAAGTACAAAGTACATTATATTAAAATGAGCAGCCATGGTATAATGAAAATAATACACAGGTTGAGCTTATTAAAAATTCTATCTACTGCTGTGAAGGTAGAAGCAGTGTCAAGTGCTTTCACAGTACAACAACAATGCGGGCAAAAGTACTAAATACAAGGAAGTGTAATACTGTATTGTATTGTATTGAATTATTAAGTGTTTTTATTGATTTTTTTCTTTTTGTTTGACTTGTTCACGCATGCTGGTGGCATGCACTGTGAATGGCAATGTTGTTCTGTCCAGACTGAAATATATTAACTTTCGGATGGATTGCCATGAACATTTGTACAGGTGTTCTTGATTTCCTTAATGATGATTAAAATTAAACTTTTCAGAAAAAATAACATTTGAACATACATCAATGTTATAGGAACAGTCATAAAATGACAGAAACCATCTTTGATAAAAAATAAAAAAACTAACAAACTATTATTTTTTAGTTTGGCCCGAGTCCCATACCCTAATATTAAGGGGGTGGGGTTTATAACGTATTTTGCAGCCAACCACCAGGGGGCGACAGAGGTGTTTTGGCTTCACTTTTAAGAAGCTGTTATATTGTCCATCTTTATATACAATCTATTCTAAATACTTGCAAATCGAATGCCATTTAGCCGCAGTTGCACTTGTGTTTAGTGCTAATTAGCAAATGTGTATTATGTTAGCATGCTATCATCGATGTTGGCAATAATGGCAAGCTTTACCTGCTTAGTGTCAACATGTTATTAACATTTGAACATATATCAGCATTAAAGGAACAGCCATAAAATGACAGAAACCATCTTTGAATTAAAGAAAAAAAAATTGTTCTATTATTTTTTAGTTTGACCCGTGTCCAATACACTAATATTAAGGGGGTGGGATTTATGACGTATTCTGCAGCCAACCACCAGGGGGTGACAGAGGTGTTTTGGCTTCACTTTTAAGGAGTGGTTATATTGTCCATCTTTATGTACAATCTATGCTTTTATAATGACATGACTATTACATTTACTGTTCTATTTGATGTGAACATTAAAAACACTTATTATTTAACCTGGAAAACATAAAAACAGGCTGCAAGATTGGGAAAAAAAGAAAGAAAGTGGGTCTTCAGTAACATGAGCAGTGCAAACACTGAATCATCCAGCTGAACAGCCTTTTGAAATGGTTTCCATTGATTTCTATTGGTAGTAAATTGAAATCATTGTATTGAGGCTTCTCTTGAATGAAGTAACAGATTAGGTTCTTTCACCACCAGCTGAAAATAACCCCAGTGAATAAAATGCTGCTAATTTGATGAACCTGTTTGTTATTATTAAAGCTTAAAAAACACAATCTGTGATTTGTTCAGAAACACATTCACAAGCATCATCAATTGTAAGTTACATGTGCTATATGGGGAAAATACACACCCTGCTCTCTACATACCTTATACAACTATGCCTCAGAATACTGACAACACAAGCATTAAACCACAGGTATTCATTTTCTATAGAGGGAAATTTGTAATATGATTATGACAACCCATTAACAAGAGTGGCACACTCATGGTTCTGTATTATTTTTTAACCTGTTTTTATTAACCTGGTAAATATTAGTTGATAATCATTTTGTTACCTGTCATCATTGGAATTTGTGTGTATAATCAAATTATCACCAGGAAAAAATATTATATTATATATAATATCAATGTTTTTTTTTAGGTCCATTGCTAATATTTTCAGAATTCTGAGGTCATGGCACGTAAACTGTGGTTGAGGTCTGGTTCTTTTTAAGGCTTTTTAACTCCACCTTCGACAAATAGTTGTAACTTTCTGGACAAACTGCCTTACACATATGCCCACTTCACACAGCACTGGGACAGGTGTGCAGAGGTTAGAACTTCTCTCTCAAGATAACTTTTTTTAAAATTCTTTACACATTTACTTGTCTGTGTCTGAGTAATTCTATGCCTTAACCCTTTATCGGGCGAAGAACTATATTTGGTAACTTCAGTGGATATCTAAATGGGGTCCCCATGTCTGTCTGTTTGGTCATAGAACCACATGGACTTGTACGAGGAGAACTTGACTATGACGGCATATTAAGGCCAAGTATGAATAAAAATAAAAATACAAACCGGAAACTGCAAATTTACTAGATTAAAGTGCCAAATCTACAAGAAAAAAATGTGCAGATTAAGGAAATTTAAAGTGGCAAATCTGCTCGAAAAAAGTTGCAGATTTACGAGACAAAAGTGGGGAAAAAAAGAACTTTTTTCTTGCAGATTCACCACTTTAAATCTCATAAATCATAAAAAAGGATGGGTTAAATGCAAAGGTTGAATTTCCCCATTGTGGGATTAATAAAGTAATCTTCATCTTCTTCTAAATCTGTAATTTTTTTCTTGTAGATTTCACACCTTAATCTCGTAAACTTTTTTTTCCTCAAAATATAACCCTCCTCCCCCGGGTCCGTATGTTTTTTTTACACATTCTGGGTGTATGTAATATCCTCCAATATTCTCTAGGGTTGGAATTTCGGAATTTGCAAGTATTTCAATGAGTGCCCTATTAAGGGTTAAAGGAAAGATGGCCCAGAGGTCTGCTACTCTCAGTTGAACAAGTATTGTGTCGGAAGTGTTCAGGTGACACAAAGTGCACAATACTGCAGACGTTAGCCAGGTGCTGGATAAAACCTTTTGGATGGGAAAAACAAACAAACAGTCCATTGGACTGGATGGCAATAACAAGGAGCATGACAGTTTGTTGCAATAGTTGTTGTTTTGCTCTGTTGTTTTTGTATTTGTATTCCTATTTATACTGTTATACATGCAGTTGAGCATGAAATAAGTTAAGTTACTGCATTGTTAACATATTTAAAATTGCAGTTTCATCATATCTGGTTATGTGTATGGTCCTATATGTGGCCCTGTGGTAGTGTCGATGAAAAATTGTGGCCCCTCCAGCATTTAAGTTGCCCATCCCTGCCATAGAGCTACCGCACAGGCCTGCCACATATTTATCTTTAACAATCCACAAGTGTTAAGATAACCTTTCAAAAGAGGAAAAACAAAGTTATATACATATGCTGTTTATACGAACTGCAAGTCTTAGGCACGTGTGATCCATACACAGTACCCACTGTGGTATTTCAATCACTAAAGTTGAAGTAGAGACAACTTTTCAACTAGCTAGTGTGCTAACTGTTTATCAACTCATAACAGAACTTGATCATAACAGAATATAATAACGTTCACCACTTTTCATTTTCAAAGGCCACGACAAGAAAATGTGTTTTGTTTATGTTAATGTGTGTCTCAACTGATTCCCAATAGGCCTTGTCAATAAAGCCATAAATTAAGCTCATAACGTTATATCATGTGGAAAATCCCTTATAATCCATCCCAATCCATCCCTAAAGCCTGATTTCCACCGGGCGCGGAACGGCTGCGCCGCGGTCACCGTTGCTGATCGATGCCACTCTAATCAATGAGAAATGATGCATCAGCAAAGCAAAGACTAATTAGCAACATAACTTTGGTTACTACGCTCAAGCTAGCCATAGCTAGCATCTCTATAGTCAAACAAGCCCCTGCTAAAGTTAGAGACAGACACAGGAAGAGCAAAAGAAAGTCTTCATGAGCAGAGCAGACAATTTCTGGAAATGCAATGAGCTGGTTTGACCATGGAAATGTGTTGTTTCTCTTCGGACAACAACTATCTGACATTATGGCTAACAGTGCGCTAAAAGCTGAGCTATCACTGGTGAACATTTGAAGGCAGCTTTGTTTTACACTCCGGTGGGCTGTGAGGTCACATAGAAACTACTGTATGAATTGTTAAGGTGAGGAAAGCTCATGGTAATGATAACTAAACCATGTTTAAGGCCGGTACACCCTTGCTTCCCGCCATGCAACATGAAGGGCACATAATTCAAACATTGGCAGTAAACGCTGTTGCTGGACATAAATGCTGAGGGGCAGAATCTCCCTATATGGATATAATTGCAAAGGATACTGGGCTATTACTAACCCTTCTGGATTTTTATTCATTTTATTCTGCAATGAGACTAAAACCAAAACTGGGACATTGTCTGAATCCTAAATGAAACAGAATGCAATAATTTGCTAATCCCTAATTGAAAACTTGCAAACACAATACAGTCATGGAAAAAATGATTAGATCACCCTTGTTTTCCCTAATCTCTTGTTCATTTTAATGCCTGGTACAATTAAAGGTACATTTGGTTGGACAAATATAATGATAACAACAAAATTTAAGAGCTGATATCCAGCCATTTTCCATGGTTTCCTTGATAATGTTTTTGGTTATTATCAAGAAAATCATGCAAAATGGCTAGATATCAGCTCTTAAATTAAACTCTTATCAGCTATTTTTGTTGTTTTCATTATATTTGCCCAAACAAATGTACCTTTAGTTGTACCAGGCATTAAAATGAACAAGAGATTGAAGAAAACAAGGGTCTAATATTTTTTCTATGACTATATATTTCATACTCTTGATAAACTTTGAATTCTGAATTTTATGCATTCTGTTTTTATTCACATATTACACAGCACCCCAAGTTTAAGACAATCAGGCTTGTATATAGATGCAATCAAAGCATCTTCTGCTACCCACCATTGGAGGAGAAACACAAAAACTTCAATTCTCTTGGCCTTTCAAAATGCAGTTGCTTAACCATTGATAAATAATGGCAATGTCATTTCTTTAATCCTTTGTGTGTGCCTTAACCAAAAGATTGTTCCTTCATGTAGCTCCTGAAGGAAACGTTGGAGTTCCAAGATCTCTCCGTTCCTCTGATTGCTCAAGCAGCAGCTGGTGGGGAGTCATTAGAGTTGAAATGATCCTTTTTCTGCACCCGCAGACTCCAGGTAAGCATTCTTGTGTCTCTGCATCATTTCATTTCCAACACGTGATATTTGCTCCACATCACTAATACACAAATACTTCAAATAATCAAATACATTAACAAACAATCATTACATTTCCTGTGTCTACAAACTTTTCAATGAATGCAGAAACTATTAAAAGAAACAATCATAATCTTTACAAATTCCATGGTCCTTCATATTTCAGAGTCATACTCTAGAGAGCACCAATGCCGATGTAGGGCTGGGCAATATGTCAATATGTATTGTCAAATTATCTAAAAATCTATGGGCAAAAAGGTCTAGCAAATAAATGTATTTGTATTAAATGTATTGTATGTTTGTCATTTGGACGGTGTTTTACGTTTTGATTCCTGCATGTAGGAGAGAAACTGGAGCAAACCTTACAGGTGCATCTCAATAAATTAGAATATCATAGAAAAGTTTATTTATGTCAGTAATTCAATTCAAAAAGTGGAAATAACACATTGTATAGATCTGTTACACACAGAATGAATCATGTCTTAATTTATTTGATTTCTTCTAATTATAATGATTATGGCTTACATTGAATGAGGACCAAAAATTCAGTGTCTCAAAAATATTAATATTACAAAAGACACATTTTAAAAAGTATGTTTAATATGGAAATGTTGGCCTCTGAAAAGTATGTCAATCCATATCAGGCTAAGACAAACTGAAGCTCCGGAGCCACATGTGTCTCCCTGTGGCTGTGACAACAAAATTATACGAAATGAATCATTTATTTCTTTACATTTTAATGTTCATTTATCATTGGTGTAGGCCCAAAGCAATTTGTATTCTTCAGTTGTAAAAATGTGTCACTTATATATGACATTGTAAAAATGTTTTAACATTTTAGTCAACTTAAATGCTTATGAAAGTCTACGGCCCAGTGCCGTAAACTCTAGATATTGCCAACTTCAAGTCTAGTTTTGAGTTGCTGCATTTTGACAAAATCATATCAAGAAATGTTCATCATGACCCATTAGTGATGCTGCTAGGCTAGACTTAGTAGGCTATTTTATCTTCATTGTAAGGCTGAAAATAAAGTTTGTGGCTCCATTATGACATTTTCTCTCTTTTTTTTTGGGCCAACAGTGGCTCTTTTGTTAGTAAAGGTTGCCGACCCCTGATCTATATGAATCAATACTTGGTTGGGGTTGTTTGACTTGAACTTCTAGAAATGGACTTTTACATCATATTCTAATGTATTGAGACACACCTGTACATGGAGTATGGAGTGTATAAAATGGGCTTTTCCATATGGGGTTATTTCACATAGACTGTTTTTTTTTTATTGATTTACCAGAAAAGAAATGCTGTGATACAGTGACCTATACCGACATAGGATATTTAGGAATATCGCCCAGCCCAACGACAAAGGATATCGTGCTGATGTGGCTCAAACAGCTGGATGAGGTATCATTGACAGTGGGGTCTATCTGATAAATGTGATTCTTTATTATTATGATTGACAGGTGCATCTCAATAAATTAGAATATGATGTAAAAGTCCATTTCCAGTAGTTGAAGTCAAACAGCTCCAACCAAGTATTGAGTCATATAGATGACATACTTTCCAAACATAAACATTCTTTTAAAATTTTGTCTTTTGTAATATCAAAACATATTTCAGACATTTAATTTAAGGTCTTCATTAAATGTAAGCCATACTCATTATAATTAGAAGTTAGGACATGAAATGTTTAATTCTTTAATTTATATAATGTGTTATTTCCACTTTTTGAATTTAATTACTGACATAAATAAACTTTTCTATGATATTCTAATTCATTGAGAAGCACCTGTGTTATTGTAATAATAAAGAAATTATATCTTACATCATTATTACCATATGTTATTTTAATATGTAAAAAAATTTGGGGGGGGAAAGCAGTCAAGCCTGATGTTGCCTGTCACTTCCACACAGTGAGGCATACAGCTTAAAATTAAAATAGATTTAAAAAGTCAGATTGATGTAACTCTACTCCGTTCAAAAAAAAAAATTGCCTTTGAGAAGGAAGTGGTAATGATGCAAGAGTTTCTTCCTTTGCAGCTGTCAATGCAACTTGGATCTAAGACAGAGAATATACCAATGATTTGCCTTCTTTCCCCATCAACATCAACATCAAAGCCAAGTTCACCCAAAATGGCACAAAGGAGGGTTTCATCAGGTGAAGTACTGCGAGAGGCCATTTTTATAGAGAAAGAACTTTCAAGAGGTTTAAAGGTTGATTCTTAAAAACAATGAAACAGTAGTCATGTACACTATACAGCACTGAGCAAGTGTGAATGAATGGTCCGATAAAAACACGTATAAAACATTTACATATCAGTTTCCTTTTTAAAATATGCCCCTTCACTCTGTGTCCTATGGCCATCCTTCTTTCCTCGTTTAATTCTTCCATTGTCATTTTTTTTAAATTTTACAATCTCTTGCTAAAGGAATAAAGACACAACACACAATACCATGTATTAAAATGTGCGTCTGAAATGAAATCACAGTGGTCTCAGAATGGGGACTTGACCCCCCCATGACAATGATGGCGAACCAAATACTGGATCATCTAGTGCCAACAGTCTCTAACCCAGTTCCATAATTCCCTTGATGGAGTTGGAGCAGTAATCACAAGGTGGCAGTGGATGGGTTTGTAGGATGAGAACGTGTAGTCCCAGTCAGTACGCCGTCTCTTTGATGATGTTGGTGGAGAGAGTGTGGTTGCTGGAGATGCTGATGGAGTGGCGGGTTAAGGCGTGGGGGTGTCTCCTGGGTGTTTGGCGGCACGGCATGCAGAAGTAGCGCAGTGTGGAGAAGAAGATCTGGCGGTAGGTGGCAGACACCAGGTTGTAGAGGATGGGATTGATGGCTGAGCTGACGTAAAACAGGACGTTGGTCAGCATGTAGAAATAGTGGTAGAAGTCATACAAGCCACTGTGAGAAAACACAAGACAGGAAGCCATTATGTTATGTGTGACATATTAAACACGTGCTCAATATAAATATGTGGCATGTTAAACATCAGTGGATTTCTTTCAAATTATATACACATACATATATTTGGAATGCACTGTGAAATCCTGGGCTGAACATTAATATAGCAGTAAAGGAGAATAGGTCACTTTCACATTGACGTCACATTGCTGAATCGTGAGAGTGCTTAATTCAGATGCATGGCAGGAAGTGAATTTGCTGGATCTGCCATCTGAGAAAATGCCTATGTTTTGTGCAGGATACGGATGCTCCAATTGTTCAAATAGACAGAAGGAAAAGCATTTTCTTTGGCTTACCAAATGTTGTAGACCATAAAGGTGAGAAATGTATAAGGCTAACTGGACAACGCCATAGAAAGTGGATTTTGCTGGCCGGGAAAACTGGTTCCACAGCGGCATCAACTCTCTGCTGGTCTTGAACCGCGAGCCACTTGGTCAGAGGCTGGGGGCGGGGCTATCTGACCAACAAGACCAACTCGGTGCCGATAGAGTGCTAACGTTAGCGGGCAAGTGAGACCAAGACCAACTCTGTGCCGTTGAGAGAGAACAACTAAAATGTGTATCACTCATTTGTTTAACTGCAAAATTATTGATACGGGCTACCTATCGTGCTGACATTAACGGGCTATTGTTAGCATACTGGTGCTAACATTAGCGGGCAATCGATCGCAAGCTAACGTTAGTGGGCTAGCGAGACCAAGACCAACTCGGTGCCGCTGAGAGACAAACTTAAACGTTTATCATTCATTTATTTGATTTGTTCAACAGCAATGTGATTGATACAGGCGAGCAGCATGCTAACGTTAGCGGGCTATCGTGTGGACTATGGTTTCCTCCATGTTTAGGCTACCGATGTTTACTTCCTGCCCTCCATTTGAAATCACCCCGCCTTCTTACGTCATCATAATCACGTGACTGAAACCCAGCTATTGGAGTAAAGAACACATGGTTAACATTGTAAAACGGTAGTAGTTTAGTTAGGTTTAGGCAACAAAACCACTAAGTTAGTGTTAGGAAACAAATCTATATGTCTAGACTTAATAAAAGATAGTTTAGCATAAAATAACTTCTGCCAGATGTGAGCTAGTTATGGTCAGGCCTGCCAACAGGGGGTAGCCTACATTTTCTGCTGGATTAAGTTGTCAAAATGGGACCGTTTGTCAAGAATGTAGAAATTTTAACATAAACCCTTCCTGTATTTATCTTCCTAATTTTCCCTGACATAGTGATGGAAAACCTTTAATTCACCCCCATGTAAGAAAATGGTTTTGCCCACAATAATAATACATAAGGTCAAACGTTTGATTAGCTCCTACTCCAGGAGTTCACTATTAAAATGGCCAGTCCAATGAAGTCAGGTGGGGAAAAAAGAAAAGAGAAAAGAAACAGAGAAAGCCAAAATAGACAGGGGAGGGTGTTAATATAGAACCAGGTAAGAGGCAATAAACAGAGTAAACCCGTCCACTTAGCATTAACTTTAAATAACTTTGAATAAACACCACACGTCCTCTCTGACATAAACAGTTCTATATCTCTACTGGAGAGGAAGAGAGACATGAAGGAGTGTCATCCTGCTGGAGCGGGAGCTGTTGATAGGAGAGGCTCAGGCTCAGACAGGAGACCTGACTGTGAGCAGCAAGCAGAGTGGGAGGGGCTCGCGGCTGCAGGCGCTGCTCAGATAGAAGGACAAGAACGTAGGAGGCAGATTGTGATTTTAGTGATCCAAGCTTTGCAAGCTAAAATGACAGATTCTGACAGGGTAAAGGTGGTGTGTGTTATGGCACAACAAGCTCCTCTTTCAGAAACAGCAAAGGAAATGCCAACAGCAGCCATTCCCATAATATTTCATGTAGGCTGAATTCAGGTATACTTTGACAGTGTTTATAGTTCTACCTTGTCATCACATCCTTGTTATCAGCTGAAAACATTTTGAAAACAATACTAAAGGTGCCTGCTTTTTGAAGAAATTAAATGTGAATGATATTTTAACAAAGCATGGCTAACCATTCGGTTGTCGTTGACACAAAACTGTTTTTCAGTAACATGTTTGGTAATTTGGGACATAGTGGAGGTACTTGCTTACAACCTTAATGGCATATTTCAAGGCATATTTTAAAATTATTATTGTTTTTCTTAACCTTAATTACATATCTAAGAGTACATACTATGTGTTGTGAATAGCATACTGGATTATGACCTCAAAGGACAGCAGGCTATCACCCTATAGACTGGGATATTGATTAATTAAGCTGTAAAAGTCATTGAAGAATCCAACTTGTTTAAAAAGAAAATTCACCTATTTAAAATATAATTTTGTTGAATAAAATCATGATTTTTTTTCAATTCATACCTCATATTAATCAACTCATTACATTTGTTTAAAAAAAGCATCATGTTGCTTGAAAATATTTTTTACACACTAAACCAACTGTTGGATTAAGCTTTATTGTTTAGCATTGTCAGACAAGTTATGTTTGGCAAAATTAGTCTATCCCATAAGGCCTACAATTACACAATTTGGGGGATTACAATCAATTTGGAGTTAATTCATTCATCATTAAAATGTCCAGCTCTATGTAAAGTTAGCTAACAGGATCTGTGAGGTCCCTCTTTTTATCAGTTTATATCAGTACACCAGTGTTAGACTTCATTTACATAGTTACATAGCTGAACACAAAGCTAAATCATGATGTAGAGCTCAATGTTTACGCATGGACGTTACAATAATTACAATAACCTAAAATAATGACGTTGACTTTTGGTGTCACTGGGGACAAATATGGATCATAATAAACTGCTGTACAAATAACATATCGAGGCAGAAATACTCTGTTGACTCCCGGGGGAATTTGCTTTGTTACAGTTTCTGCTGTATGAGACATCAATGACTTTAACGGCTTAATGAATCAATATTACAGTCTATAGGGCGTAAGCACTACACTAAATACACAACAATGTAAAATACAAATGCAACAAGTCTTGTACAAATAGAAATAAAATTAGAAATATGAAAATATAGAAATCCATTTGAAGTAAATAGAAATAAGAAAAAATTGATATAAAATAACAATATTGAAATATTGAAATAGAAATTGTTGTCCGGGGAGGACAGTCTTTCAAATAACCAACACAACATTTTGCCAGTGCAAAACTGATAGAGATAAGCCAATGAAACAGTGTATCCCTATACCTGTTTTTCCTTTAGGGGGAAGAGTGGCCGCTGGGAAAGTCTCAGGCCACGCCGTCTCAAATGGAGGCTCACTTAGCCTGTCTCCATTACAAAAAAAGGCCCCCAGAGGGATTTAAGAGACTTTTGACCATGACATCACATACGCGACAGATTAAACACGGGAGACACAACTGTGGCCACCGTCGCTAACTGTGCACAACGTCCACCACTGATCATAAACAAACCAGCATGGCTAATTATGCACAGCCTCTCCGTTGATCATAAACAAACGGGCATCGATAACTGTACACAAAGTGTCCGCCGCTGATCGTGAATTAACCAGCATCGCTAACTGTGCACAGGTGCTTGTTGTAAACAAACAGAGATCGCTAAGTGAACACCTCCTGCAGCAGCAGCACATACACACTGTACTGCTAAAGAGCTAACTGTTAGCCTATTAGCACTGTGCTACTGTGCACCTCGTTCCGCGTCACTGGACTGCACTATGAAATGGCAGAAAATCACGCCTTAATTGGATCACTATGAACGCCCTAAGGCGAAAAGCCAGCACATTTCTTTCCAGCAATATAGCGGGGATTTGTGGGACCACACTATGAAAGTACACTACTTTGCCGGGTTTTACAAATGGCATGTGTTGTTGTGGCATCGAGCACTACGTCAAATCCTGCTTAGCGTTCTATCCAATCAGCAACCAGGCTTTTTTCAGGGGAGAAAAACGGCCCTGCTCTTCAACAGGGACAAAAAAGTAAATGGTAAATGACCTGCACTTAGCGCTTTTCTGAACTGTTTGTTCATGTTCTGACTGAGCGCTTTTCTAGTCAATTTGCGACCACTCAAAGCACTTTACACTATAGACTGCGCTCATTCACCCTTTCACACACACATTCATACTGGTGAATGCAGAGGCTACCTGACACCATTGGGAATTAATTCACACACTGATGAACGCAGCATCAGGAGCAATTTGGGGGCAGTATCTTGCTTCGACATGTAGGCTGAGATGGTCAGGGATCGAACCACCAACCCTTCGGTTTGGGGGCAACCCACTCTACCAACTGAGCCACAGTCGCGAGTCCAGTCAAACGACCGCTTGGGACAGATCATATTCAAATTAGGGACGTTTAGGCAAGTGAAATCGCCTCATTCCGGGTATTCAGTTGTAATGGAAACAAGGCTTATGTAACCAAAATCATAGCTGGGGTTCCCAAAAGTCCTCTTGTTTGGCTGTAAAGAATTAAGTTTATAATCATAGTAGAAAAAACATCTTGCTTTATTTCACTGGGCAGATAATTACAGTGTTGAGAGTCGACAGGCTAAGGAGATTTGTTCTCCCAAACAAGAGACAGTGATTCCTGGTAATGGCTGGTGAGCATGTATTACACAAACCCACTAATCTACTCTTTAGATGTCACTGCTCATTTAGGCCTTGCTGGTCCACTACCAAGAAATGCTTTGAATGTCATCAGCTTTGAATGTCTGAGAAACTACGGTGGAAGTGTCTCCATGTTTTGCAATGTGCTTCCCATCAGCCTTTATTCATGCTGTCAAAGCTACACTAAACTAAACCTTCTCTGTGCTGGAATTAAATGGATGACTACTGAAGAATAAGATTGCCTTTTGAAGTGCATGTGCTAAATCCATTTTGAAATGGAACATATTCATGTTACTTTCAATCCAATAAGGAATTGGACTGACAGTGTGTCCTGTAACCTATAACAAATGTTATTCTTTTATATTT
Organism: Centropristis striata; assembly: GCF_030273125.1. Lineage (NCBI taxonomy): Eukaryota > Metazoa > Chordata > Actinopteri > Perciformes > Serranidae > Centropristis > Centropristis striata. The sequence goes on from NC_081521.1 coordinate 11,427,280, forward strand.
AAGGGGTTATTATTCAAGTTTATATATTTTCTCTGCAAAACACAAGTGACGTTTAAACCTATGTGATCTGACTCAATCTCTCTGATTGCTGTTGGAGAGAAGAAGGAAGAGGGAGATTAAGCTGCACAGCAGGGGGGAGAGGAACATTAAGGATATAAAGATTATATAAGATGGAGCAGGAGATGGGAGGGGTAGAGAGATGGAAAGGGAAGAAACGAATCAAGGATGAGGGAAGACTTGAAGCAACTACAACATACAACTTTATAGTCAAACGCGTCAGTTAAATGGAGGTAACTTTAGAGATAAACATAGCATGCTTAAAGTTTACGTCTTAGTGTCTTAGCTTCAGGGTGGGTGTTTCCCACCAAATTGTGAACGTTTGGATTTGAATAGTTAAGGAACAGTGCTGTGAAGCTACAGAATGGAAAAAAAAACACAAATCAACACGCTCTTTAAACCAGGCTGCAACCTCCTGGTCTGAGCAGGGAGGCAAACCAGGAGTTGTCTTAAGCTGCATTCTACCAAAAATTCCAGCAGGGGGCGCTGCCGGCGGCTGCAGAAGCACTTGGGTCCATTCATTTCAATACAAAATGAGAAAACTTCTCACTTGATTTATTACCTCAGAAATTATTTTTAGGACAACACTATGGTCTCAATCGCTAGTAAAACTTCTTCTTCAAGACAATTTCATGTTAATAGTTCAAATAATGGCCCCATTTAGAAGAAAATAGAAGATAAAGAAGCATATGATTTGGTAAATGGTAAATGGACCTGCACTTATATAGCGATTTTCTCGTCGATTTGCAACTACTCAAAGCTCTTTACACTACAGACTGCACTCATTCACCTGTTCACACACACATTCATACTGGTGGCAGAGGCTACCCTTTACGGTCCTACCTGCCACCATTGGGAATTCATTCACACTCAGCACCAGGAGCAATTTGGGGTTCAGTATCTTGCTCAAGGATACTTCAACATGACACAAGATGGCGACGAGTGTAACGCTGAACTCGATGCTTCCAATGGACCACAAACCAATGGGTGATGTCACGGTGACTAAGTCCATTATTTATATACAATCTATGCTTTAAACCGGTCTTGAAAATTAACCACGAGGCTGTGGTCACACATATAAATATTTAACATTAATTTCCTTTCTATGTGAGCAAATAGAAGAAAACATTTGTTACTGCTGGTGAAGCAAATTAATGACATTGTATCACATGGAGTTCTATGGTGGTGAACTATGACGGTAGCAGCATCAACCAATGAAGCAAAGAAGAAGTGTGGGTGTGGTTGACCCACTTGGCTGTAGCACACCAGAGCAAATGTTTCCCAGTGAATATACAGGTGCATCTCAAAAAATTAGAATTTAGCTTTCAGACACAGTGTCACGTGAACCTGTCATGAAAGTTTTAACTTACGAATAACACAAATTTGCATATTCTCATTATTCGTGTTGACCAGCCAAATACAAGTCAATTAAATAGTTTCAGGTCAAGAGATTGTAAGAAAAATACAAATAGACAATAACAGTTAAGAAAACATAACAAGTACATACAGGTACATTTAAAAAAAATTGAATATCTTGAAAAAGTTCAATATTTTTTGTCAATTATTTCATCATTACATGATATTCTAATTTTTTGAGATGTACTTGTAAATGCTATCTGTTCTCATCTTCATGGATAATTCACCCACCAAGATGTTTCTCCTGAGGTTGTTGAGTATTGTATTAATTCATGTGCACATGTAAAGCAAGAAGAATGGATACTAATATAGAACGGTATATAGCACAGAAACAAGAGATTAAGACAATTTAAAGGGAAAGCTAAAGGTTATAAGTCATAACACATAAATGTCCCCACACATAGTGTAGATAACCCCAAGTGTCATCTCAGTTACGGGAAACTGGTGTATTGATCTGTTCTGCTCTTAAAATGGACAAGGGTCACTGAAGTGTGCAGAAAGTCAATGATGTGCGTGTCTGTCTGCATACAGGGACACCATTAAAGATGAATGAGGGGAGAATTGAAAGGCACCACAGGATAGTTGACCTTTTCATTACATATACTCAGGTATATGTGTGTTCTGTTCATGTAATGGAGGATGGCGGGTGATGACCATCTTTGCTGAATTTTGATTGGATAGGAATCCCTCAAGCTGCTGACACTTTTCATTATAATTACAAATGGTGGACCACAGGTGCAGCAGTTTCAAATGTGGGGATTTTGTGCTTAAAGGATATGAGTCAGTTTCCTCTTGTGGCAGATTCACTCAGGACTGATCCTGCTGCCATGGTGTTATCAGAGAGGACTGCTAAAACCAGGAAAGAGAAGCAACATTTTACTAGTCGTGACAGCTACCAGTCCCCAACACTAACTGAAACCCATTACTTCCAATCCACATCCATCTGCACTGGGCGCCTCTTGGCACCAAATTAGCAGAATTCTGCCAACATGCCCTGAGGTGCCCACCAAATGTTTTCTGGTATTTGGACATTGCACTGTGTTTAGGAAAATGGATCCATGTCTCTGTCAGTGTCTCACATACAAACACTCTCACACTGAATCAGGTGCTTCTCAGCTCGAGGGCAGCACAGTTCCAAGGCAGAAAAAGCTGCAAATCCATCAGTGGACTGCAATTATTATTTCATATTTATTGTCAGGGGCTAGTCTATTCCTCATGGACCCACCTTAGACACATTCTGGGGAACAGGGGAAGTTTAGGAGGAGAAAATGATTAACAGTAGATGCATAGAACGAGAGCACCCTAACTGATTTTATCTCCTGGTGTGACTGTAACTTTTTCGATTTAAATGTATCCAAAACCAAAGAATTGATTATTGATGTTAGACGTAAGAAGGAAATTCCTACTGAGTGCATCATAAGTAACAAAAACGTTGAAATTGTTTCATCATACAAATACTTTTGACGACCATCTCAAATTTGATTTGAACACAGATTTTATAGTAAAACGAGGACAACAGACAATTAATCTTTGAAACTAAATTCTTTCTCTGTCAGGCCTGTTGTACTTTTTATTGTTTTTATCAAGCATTTATTGAGAGTCTTATGTGTTTTTCCTTTATCTGTTGGTTTCATTGTCTTTGAGTCAAAGACAGGAACAGCCTGACTAGTATTGTGAAGTTGAACCAACTTAATTGAATTTTTTCATTTGGTAACACCTAAATGAATTAAGTTCTTTCAAATTAATTTAAAATCAATTGTGTTAATCTAACTTATTAAATTAATTTGAGAGAACTTAATTCATTTAGGTGTTACCAAATGAAACAATTCAATTAAGTTGGTTCTTTTTTCAGTGTGTAAAACAAATCGCTTCTACAAATCATTCGTCCCCCTTGCACTAAGACTTTTAAATTCTTTTTTTTTAAAGATATTTTTGGGGCATTTTGTAGCTTTATTGACAGCAGAGATATTGAGAGTGAATTCGAACCCGGGCCGCCCGCTTACGAGGACTGGGCCTCTGTGCTGTGATCTACGCTCTACCAGGTGTGCCAGCAGGAACACCCCAAAACTTTTAAATTCTTCATAGGGTTTTTATTTTAATTTTTTTCCTGATTTCTTTCTTTGCTTATTCTTAAAGCAATGTAGTTTTTAAATAATCTGTATGTAGTAGGCTTTTATAATGTGTCCATTCTAAGCTCCATGTTGTCTGATGTGTGGTGTGTCGACTATTTATGTACTGACTATTTGTTGGTGGCCATGTGGGCTGTATGAACCACGACAACCTGCTGCTCAAAATGAATTGCCCCTTGTGGGATTATTAAAGTTGTTTGAATTGAAATGTAATTGAATAGAAGTGGTGTCCTTGGTCTGAAAGCTGAGGACCTGATGATAAATCTGGCATTGTGTCTGTAACAGACTAGAACACAACAGAAGTTGTTCTAGTCATAAATCCTTAATAAACATTGTATTTTGGCTAGGCGCCCTTTCCAATTTACAGTGCATAATGGCTTAGAACAACATGATGGAATATGAAAGCCATTCCCATGGTCTATTTGGTCTCATATATTGTTGCAGTAATATTGTGTTGGTACCATTTGTTATACAGATATGGTGCAAAATGTTAAAATTTTCAACCACTTGAGAACAAATACCACATTAAGACACCCAGACCTTGAGGAACACCATAGAAATGGATGCTGTGAGTTGTGTCAAAAACTTTTGACAAAAAAGCTACTCCTGTTGTAATACAGTATTTATATTTTACTTAAATAAACTGTTTTAATAAAATATAAAATAAAAATAAAATATATGATAATATATTTAGGACTAGTGTAAATCAGGGGTGTGTATGGATTCATCAGTTCTCTTTTTAAAAAGTGTAACAACCTCATCACCCATGTTTAGCAAGCTGTAGCAGCATGGCAATTTCTTAAAACAACAAATACTTGATTTAGGACATTTCTTGAAAGTTTTGTGTCCAGTGAAATTTTGTCTTTTTGTTTTTTTTTAACAAGTCCAGACTAACAGGCTGCTGCTTTATTCACACACCAGATCCACTCTGTCTGCTGTCTTCATAAGTCTCAAATTTAATTTATAGCGAAGGACGTCTCAACAGACAAGCAGACCAGAAAAAAGGAAAAAGTTCTGGATGTCCTTTCCAACTGACATCGACTGATTGATTCAGTGACCTTATGTTATGGTAGCCGTTTCCCAAGCAGAGCAAAAGTATTTCTGAAATGACACCCTTTTACATTTGAAATGGAGCAAAACTAAAGCAGGCTTTCCTTTCATGCTGCAGGGGGGTTGACTCATGCTGTTTTTATGACAGCTGGACTGATGCTGTACCCTGTGGTTTCTCTGGTGCCTGAATAATAACAGTGCTCGCCTCTCCATCATGGCTCCACTGCGGACATGATGCAGAAAGCACACACCAATACAGAATTACCATAATCAACTTGTTTTTTTTAAAGACAAATGGCAGCTGGTATGTTGACAAAGAGTGTTAGATGGCAACTAGTTGTGACGCGATGAAATAATTATACCAAATTCTTTCTGAATAAATAATGCAACTAATTTCAAGAAGGGGTAGGCAGTTTTTTTTTTTAATCATTGGGGGAAAAAATCCATGCTTTCAGCATCTGTGGATTCAAGTAGTCAGATACCTCTTTTTGACCAACGCAAACCTTGTTGTTTTTCTGGGCTGGTGGCAGTTGGTTAAACTTGTGAACCGTCTCAGAAAATGTTTACTTTTCCACAGGCACGTCTGTAATGCTCTCCACTCTACGCGACTATCAGTGTGTTTACATGCACAGTTTAATCGAGCTATGCTGTAGAACCTGATAATGTAATAAATTCACGATAATGTAATAACCCCGATAATGTAATAAAAATCTGCACTTGAGTCCATTGAAAATGTAATAAAACCTGATAATGTAATAACTTCCCGATAATGTAATAAAGTGCATTTCCCAATAATGTAATACACTTTTTACCAATAATGTAATAAAGTATAACATTAATGGGATCACCAACAGGTCAAAGTTGAATGTTTATTAACTTTTGACCCGTTCATCCATTTTTCACAAACGAGGTATCCATGACACACGAATGCATTCAACAGCTTCTTGAAATCTAAAGATGCCTGGTGTTATACTTTATTACATTATTGGTAAAAAGTGTATTACATTATTGGGAAGTTATAACATTATCAGGTTTTATTACATTTTCAATGGACTCAAGTGCAGATTTTTATTACATTATCGGGGTTATTACATTATCAGGAATTTATTACATTATCAGGTTGTACATATGCTTAAAAATCGATTTTGGCGTCTAATCGGACTTCTGTCCTTGTCCCAGTTTACATGCAACTGAGAAAATTGAATATCTGACAGGAACGTGTCCTCCTCATCAACACTGGGTGGCTATTTTTGCGTTTCAGCGGGTTAATATGGCCCCGTTGCCAGTTGACCTCAGCTAAATTGTGTCTTTACAAATGTGGTTCATGGCTTTGTGAGCCTTCATTGGTATCCAAACACAATGTTGTTCTGCGCATCTTGTATGCAGCGATTACGTTAGACTTTGTATGAAAATTAAAAAAAAAAACAGGGATCCAGGGGTAATACTTCGAGAAAAAAGTAGCTAAATTTGTGCGAAAAAAAGTTGCAGATTCACGAGATTAAAAGTGGCAAATTTGCGAGAAAAAAGTTGCCAATTTATGAAAAAAAAAGTGGCAAATCTATGAGAAAAAAAGTTGCAGATTTACCAGATTTAAAGTGTGAATCTGGTAAATGTAAAAAGGTAAAATGTGAGATGTAAATCTGCGAGAAAAAGAAGTAGCAGATTTATGAGAGAAAAAAGTCGGAAAAATAGTGTTTCGTCTTTGTCAAGAATGTCAAGAATACGTTGGTCACGATATTCGTCCCCAGCACCTGACATGTTGGTTCGTGCTTCAAGACCAGCAAAGAGTCGGTGCTGCTCTGGAACCAGTTTTCCTGGTTTTGGTTCTTTGATAATTGAAAAGTGAGGAATTAGTTCAAGATTAGCCACCAGCTCCGAACCAGCCCTGGAACTGCATTGGTCGAAAAGGGGTATGAGAGAAAACTAGACTTCTGCACCTCCTCTTGTCTCTGTTTCCAGGTTTTAGAAATGTGATGGGAGGCTTTGTCCTGTTACATGCCATTGCAAAGAGAAATATTGGTAGAAGGGCTGGAGCAGAGCTGCTGCTGTTTGCCTGTGTAAGCTGGAGTTGAGTGAGCTGCCCAGCTATATTGACAGCTGTCTAAGTATATTTGGCGACCAATTTTAGCTTTTTTTAGACTTTTATCTGTGGTCCAGCTGCACATTGTATTGATTTGTCCAGACCCACACATGGGACCATAAATTACAAAATGGATTGGATTGAAGACGACATGAACACAGAAACTGGTGCTGAAAACACATTATGAAAATGTTTACTGAGGATATATATATATCAAGTTATAACTCATATTCCTATTGACTTACATATAAACCCCCATTAGAAAGAATGCAGGTTTAATGCACTTCCGCATTGGCTTCACTTTTCAGGCACAGAGGTTGCTGCTTGTACAAACTCAACAAAAATATGTAACACAGGAAGTAATTTCTAGATATTTCAATGTGGAAATGTTACATATAATAATTAGGTAGTAGGGCTGGGCGATATATTGATAAAAAAGATATATTGATATATTTTTTTAATGTGATATGGAATTAGGCCATATCACATATGTCGATATAGTTCAATTTGTTTTTCTTTCTTTATATATAAATGCTGCCCTTACTAGGGTTTGTCATATTTAGTTTTTTTTGCAATGTTCATTATTCCTTTCTCATATATATTTCAGAAAAAAAATTTGGCCTATTTTATTGCATAGGCTATTTTTATTTAAGATTGTTTTTTCTAAATGTGCACTTAATGGAGCTTTGATTAAAAAATGGTTGTTATACAGTTTTTATGTTCAATTAAATAACAGGTTTGAATAAAACTACTTGTGACATGTCATAACTTTGACTGAACATTTGCTCTCGCACGATGAAAATATTGGGATATATATCTTATCGATATTCAGCCTAAATATATCAGGATATGACTTTTGGTCCATATCGCCCAGCCCTATTAGGTAATATTAAAGTTTTGTTGGCTCACAGGTAAATCAGAAGTTGAAGTTGTCTCTTCGTATAATTTAAAAAAAAAAAAAAAAAAGATTGCTTGCTCCTTCCTTGCAATCACAGAAAATTATACATATTAAGCTGCACACAATTACACAGAAGTGCATAAAAGTAATGTGTTTTTAACTTCTCTCAGAGAGGAAACAAGGAAACCCTAGAAACAAGATGCGGTTGTCCATCCTTCATATGGAGCAGCAATACAAGGCTTTCCCAGCACAAACACTTATTTACTGAAATGGGGTCTGTTGGATTTCATTAGTGAAACAATACATAGACTGGAAGGACTAATCGTTAAAGGGGAAGACAGAGAGAAAAGAGAGGGGGATAGCAAGTGAATCTGAGAGAGAGAGGATGAGAATGTTAAATGAAGGCAATCTAATCAGGAAGATGTATCTGTCCTGCTCCTCTCTGTCAGACGCTCTAACTGATGACCCTCTGAGTGATGGCTAAAGCCAACGTGTGTGTGTGTGTGTGTGTGTGCGTATCAGAGGTTAATGCATATGTTAATGTGTGTGCGATGGTCTGTGTGTGGGTGTGTGCACTGTGTTTGAGGAAGCATCAAGTCACTCACTATCTGTTGCTTAAACCGTGCAAACAGTGCAATGCTGCAACACGTCCTACGTAAATAATGATATTTTGAAAAATGAATTCAAAAATCTTCAAAATCAAAGATGCACACCTTCGTGCCATATGCAAGCCACATACAAAATCTGAGGTCAGTCTGACTAACGGACGGAGAGATATGAACTAGATACACACACACACACACACACACACACACACATAAATGAAAACACAGAGAAATTGAACAGGGATACATATGGCATGTTCCGGCACAACAACGTAAAAGTACTTCAGAAGCGATCAGCAGCACCGGCGACCCGTTGCTCTGTATAATATGTGGTCAGATAGCCTTCCCAAACGTCAGGCTCACCCGCCGCCTATTGCTGTAATTAAATGATATGACAATGTTCTGAGTGTGCTTTAGCCTATCTAATCAAAGGGAATCTTTTGATGTCCTACTTCATTTATATTGAAAAAAAAAAAAAAAGTTAAGTAAACAAACTCTTTCATAGCGATAGCTTCCATGGCATTAGTTATGATTATAATTAATAATCAATAAAAATTATGTATGACTAAACTGACTGACTAAAATAAATGTGAACCATGCCTGGGTGTAGAAAGAGAATAGCCTATACTAGTGCATGATGATAAGTGTTTTTTTCTTTTCTTTATTGTGCTTGATAATAAGTTAGCTCGCTACTTTTATTTTGACGGGACTTTTATTTTCCCGTCTGTCCGCCGTCATATTAATGAGTGAGGAACTAATTAAAAAGATTAAAAAGGGAGCGAACTTCTTCTTCAGGAGAACTGTATTGGGCACGGGTACTATCGGGAGGATTGTGGCCCATACAAGCACTTGACAATAAGTTGATAATGTCCTCATTGGTCAGTGTTGCTGCCACAAGGTTCCCAGACTGACTCATGCTCACTTATTGCGGCAGCAAAATACAAGATGGCAGTGCCTTGATGACGTCAGTCAAGTTTCATTATATATATTCAAGGTTCATTCCATATATTCGAGAATTCATTATATATATTCAAGGTTCATTCCATATATTCGAGAATTCATTATATATATTCAAGGTTCATTCCATATAATCGAGAATTCATTATATATATTCAAGGTTCATTCCATATATTCGAGAATTCATTATATATATTCAAGGTTCATTCCATATATTCAAGAGTTCATTCCATATATTCAAGAATTCATTCAATATATTCAAAGATTAATTTCCTGAACGGCATGCCATAACATATATATGTATATATATGTATATATATATATATATATATATGTATATATATATATACACACACACACACACACACACACATACACATATATATATATATATATATATATATATATATATATATTACACACACAGAGACACACACACACACACACAGCCACTTCTTGCTTTTATAGATAGATGATTTTATTTTGTCTTTTTTTTGAGACTGAAAATAAAAGTCTGAGTTATTTTTCAGCATAACTCCTGGCTATTGTGATGGTTTTTTTGTCCTCCCCAAGTCTCAGTGTGTTTCCCTGCTCTTCACATTGCAACAGTGCGTTCGGGTAGAGATCAAGTGAGCAAACAAACGACTGGAGGTTCCCTCGCATGAGAGCCAGAGAAGAATCGTTACTCACTCGGACCAGTCAGTGATGTAGCAAAACATGAGGCGGCGAGCGTGATAGGGCAGCCAGCAGACCACGAAGGCTATGACCACCGCTCCTAAAAAACAAGGGAGAGAGATAACATCAGAGGCCAAGAAGAAGAATATAGTAGACAGATAAGGAGCAATATACACACACACACATACATACAACATGCAAGAGATGAAAAAATAATGCAAATATTTGCAAATCGTACACTCCATCAGGCTCGAACAAATAGCAAACATGTAGATTTGTGGACCTAACAAAAGAAAGAATAATGACATCTTCAAGTGTTTGACAGAATATACAAAGAAGTCGTGTGCCACCATTCAATCATGCTCAACAACCCAGAGACAATATGCATAAATTGCCCTCGCACGTCAACAGAGACATGGTTTTGAATTGTATTTCAGTGTGTCTAACATTAAAAACGGAAGGTAAATATTTGTTTGTGTCACAACAATTACTGTAGTTGCATTTAAATGCAAAGTGGGTTCCCTACAGCATGTTTTTTTTTAGGTAAATTATTTTCTACAGACTTTTAGTATATGTACTGTATGTAGTTTCAACAGTTTCACAAGTAAATATATAATATGTATGGGACATTTCATGGACATTACTGTAAAAAAAAGTGTTTTTTCAGGCAGAACTTCATTCCTTAACCACAGTGTTATCGCAACATGAAACATCATTATTATATTTCTTAAAGCATATCTGTATTAGTAATTATGCACTGAAAAAAGAAAATAGTTGAACCAACTTAATTGAATTGTTTCATTTGGTAACACCTAAATGAATTAAGTTCTTTCAAATTAATTTAATAAGTTAGATTAACACAATTGATTTTAAATTAATTTGAAAGAACTTCATTCATTTAGGTGTTACCAAATGAAACAATTCAATTAAGTTGGTTCTTTTTTCAGTGTGCTTCACAACTTATTTTGTTTTATTTTTTTCAGCACAGCAGTCAGTCAGTCGCATGGCACAAGCATGGTAGAATATCATATGGCATTACTAACGACAATAATAAGTAATAATATAAAATTGAGAAACAACTATTCTGCCCTACAAAGCCTAACTGCAGTAACTACATTTTTGAATTTGAGTTATAACTAAAAATGAACTCCTTGATGTCTGTTTCATCTTGTGACAATGATTTAAATTTATATATTTATAAATATTTATATTTTATTTTTATATTTATAAAAATCCAACTCAAACCAAAGCACACCGCAGTAAGTTAATTTACAACAGTCCAATTTGGATAAATAAACAAGAATAATAGAAATGACACGGATTTCGCTACAATGCAAGTTAATGACAGTCATATCCCGTGGCTATTCCATGGATATTTTTTCCTATTGGTTTGTTCCAAGTCACGTGACTTTCAAGGTCCCGGCGGTCAGAACAAAAAACATGGCGGACAGTTCTCTAATTTTTTGTGAAAAAATCAATATTTTGACTTAGTTTCTGCATAAAAATGGATTTTGATCACATTTCTAGCGATAAATATATGTTTTATTTTCTAAATAATCACTCAGTGAGTGTACATAATCACTTTGTATGTTGGAATAGCCACGGGATATGACTGTCATTAACTTGCATTGTAGCGAAATCCGTGTCAGTTTCACGGAAATTTGAGTGATTCCGTATATATATACGGAATATATAATACGGAATCCGTGGCTATTCCACGGATTCCTGTGAGACCATGTTGCTTCAGGATATCATGTTTACTTCATCAGTGACCTCATTTATTTATTTATTTTGCTAATTTCTCAGTGTAATGTGAAAAACTACAACTGATTCAATGCTACGATCATCTACATAATGTTTTGCAGTGGAAAAACTGTGGGTTCACTTTAATTATGTGCTGTGTAAAGCTCCAGTGCAACCAATGTGAATCAGTTTGCCTGGAGGCCTGTAGAGTAGAGAGAGAAAGAGAGAGAGCAACACTGTGTCACCCCCGAAGCTTGTTCAAGTCACAGTGAGTTAGTGCAATGGTGAGTGGTCACAAGTGTGGTTACACTTTTCAAAACTTGATGCAAACAACACTTGCTGCAATAGGATATCACAATTTTTTCTCGAACACACACACAACATCGTTGTCACGCGATGCCCTGGAGACAGACCATCACATCAGCAGGTTAGTATAAAAGAATAAAATGTGACCACCAAGGTACAGAAAGAATTAGAATATCATGTAAAAGTTCAATATTTTTTGTCGATCATTTCAGAAAGTGAAACTCGTACATTATATAGATTCATTACACATAGAGTGAAATATTTCAAGCCTGTTTTTCTTGTAATTTTGATGATTCTGGCTTAGAGATAATGAAAACACAAAACACATATTGTGGAAAAAGTTCAATTTTGGAGTCCACAGTTGGTATTTTGTGTCTCTTTTTTGTAAATTTATGTCTCTTTTTGGGTCCTTTTTGCATCTATTTTTGCCATTTTATGTATTTTCTTTGTTATGTTATGTGTCTTTTGGTAATTTTATTTGTCATTTTTGTGGGGGTTTTTTGGATCATTTTTGCATCTATTTTTGGGTCATTTTTGTTTCCTTTTGGGTCATTTTGTGTCTCTTTTTTGTTATTTTTACATCTATTTTTGGAAATGTTTCTTTTTTACACAGGCACATCTAAAAAAAATTAGAATATCATGAAAAAGTTCAATATTTTTTGTCAATCATTTCAGAAAGTGAAACTCATACATTATATAGATTCATTACACATAGAGTGATATATTTCAAGTAATTTTGATGATTGTGTAGACCTACCTGTAGATGCAGGTTTCTAAACTAAGTGTGTGTGTGTGTGTGTGTGTGTGTGTGTGTGTGTGTGTGTGTGTGTGTGTGTGCAGGAGGGGATAGGTAACTGAGAAATGAGTGTACAAGACCAAGTGAAAAAACATTTCAATTTTGATGGAATATTTCAAAAGAGAAGAAAAATGAGCCTGTGTTTGTCACACAGATTGTGACAGGCTGGAGGTTAGGGACAGGTTTGAAAGGGGAGAGGACGGGGGTTTCTTTTGTTCAGTGTGTGAAATGTTCTAAATAAATAACATGTTCTAAATAAATAAACAGTGTTGAAATGGAGAAGTTTGGACATTTTTTCTTTGACTGAAATTACAGTCTTATTATAACAGAGAGAGGAAAGTACTGAAAAAGTTCCAGTAGCCAGTCATGAAAGAGAAATAAGTCGGGTTTCCTTTAGGGGTCTCAGGCCACGCCTTCTCAAATGTCCCCTCACTCTGGTGTCTCCATTACAAAAAGGCCCCAGAGGGATTAACGAGACTCCGAAGGTGACCTATGGTTTTCGATACATGTCAGATTAAACACGGGAGACGCAACTATGGCCGCCATCGCTAACTGTGCACAAAGTCAGCAGCTGATCACAAACAAAGCAGCATGGCTAATCATGCACAGCGTCTCAGCTGATCATAAATATCGTAATCGTGAATTAACCGGCATCGCTAACTATGCACAGAGTGTCCGGTGCTTGTTGTAAACAGAAAGAGATCACTAAGTGAACACCTCCTGCAGCTGCAACACATACACACTGTACTGCTACAGAGCTAACTGTTAGCCTATTAGCAATTTGCAGACTGGACGCTAAGGGGTTAACATCCCCTCCTGCTCTGTGACTGCAGCTGGGAGAGACTGCTGCAGGAGGACTGTGCCGCTTCGACTCGTTCTTACTCTTCTTAACTAGGCTCGTTAAGAAGAGTAAGAATGAGTCTCCAATAAAACCAGAAAAAGTAGCTGGATTTGTCGCCAGTCACTTTTTTGAAAAATATTCGCTGGAGGGGTATGAAAAGTCACTAAATATATCGACAAAGTCGCTAGGTTGGCAACACTGGCTTTTACAAATGGCGCGTGTTGTTGTGGCGTCGAGTACTACGTCACATCCTGCTTAGCGTTCTATCCAATCAGCAACAAGGCTTTTTTCAGGGGAGAAAAACGTCCCTGCTCTTTGACAAAAGTCCGGTCAATAGACCGCTCAGGACGGCTCATATTCAAATTAGGGGCATTGAGGCGAGTGAGACCCACCTCATTCCGGTAATGGAAATGGAAACACCCCTATAAACAATGACAGGGTTGTTTTGGGTCTGGTCTGCTGACGGGAGGCTGCTATGCAATATGTACTGCTGCTATATACGTTATTGCGCGAATACAGGGAATGAGTGCTTATATCAACTTTTCTCTTATCCCAAAGTGCGTAAATGAAAGAGAAAAAAACTGAAGAAAGGCTGTTATCCTTCAGATGGTCTCCAACAAGCTAATCAGCTAGCTGACAAGCTACTGAAACTGTTATATAACTTATAAATTGTTTATTTACATGATTTACAATCTACAAGAATTTTTAAGAGCACTGAAAAACACGACTAGAGGCTGTGCGTGATGACGTTTAATGTCCCTGAAAACCACTGTAGTCTCATTTAGCCACTTGTTAGCAACCGCCTTTTTGGACACATAAAAACTAAAAAAAACATTTTTAAAAAGTGGGGGAATTTACTAATGTGATTTATGTCGTACAACAAAACATGAACATCTCTTCAGCTTGTGTTAACCACAGACCTTATTTCAGGCATCTAACAAAAAACCCTTTCAAAATCCTCATTGAGTTTGAGAGGATAGACCCAAGGGCGCTAAAATGCTAACTTACTCCTAGGTTTAACAACTCATTCCTGTGGCGCCCTATTGGCTGTGAATTTCCAAGTGCAAGCGCTGCGGTCTGAGAACACAAGTTTTGAGAGTGCATGCAAATGGTTTGAATCCAAGGAGAAGAGTTCAAGTGAGACTGTAGAAAATGTGAGTAAGCATCAAATTTGGAGTGCACACACACACACACAGTTTTGAGCTCAAGGAGAGAAAATCTGAGTGTGGGCAGAGACATTATGAGTGCAAGAGAAGAGGTTTGAGAGAGAGCAGTAAAACAATCTAAACTCAATATCGAGCAATCTCTGTCTCACTCTCAAACTGAAAATCCTGCTCTTAAATGAGGACAGTAGATAAACTCCATACACTGCCTATATTATACCATTTAAAAAAGGGAAGGTTGTGCAATTGCAATCGATGAAAAAAACAAGATGGCTTTAAGGAATATTTTTTTTAAAAGTAAATTTACAAAAATCTGAAGTCCCTAACTTTAGCTCATCAGTTTCTGCCTGCTGGCCACGCCAGGATATGGGATCATGAGTAAAAATAGCAGAAGAAAAACATTAATCAAGCTTTTCCTGCACTGCGCAACAAATCTGATAAAAACAATGATGAAAGGGTATGGGGGAGAGACTCACTGAATGTCTGAATATTAGCTTAAAACTACACTTATCTACACCAGGCAGCAACCTCCTGGTCTGATCAGGGATTCAAACCAGGAAGTGCCTTAAGCTGCATTCTACCGAAAATTCCAGTAGGGGGCGCTGACAACGGCTGCAAAAACATTTCAATGCAAAATAAGGAAACTTCTCACTTGATTTATTACCTCAGAATTTTTTTCTTAGGACAACACAATGGTCTCAATGGCTAGTAAAAAATCTTCAAGACAATTTGATGCTAATAGTTCAAATAATGGCCCCATTTAGAAGAAACTAGAGGATAAAAAATCATGATTTGGGGCGTGGCTATCTTTGATTGACAGGTAGCTAACAATCGTCATCCGGAGAGAAGCAGAACAATGCGTATCCTCAGCAATGTGTCAATAAAGTTATATATAATGTTATATAGATATAAAAAAGGACATTCTTGACCCTTTCACTGTATTTTCACTTAATGACTGAATGTTTATTTGAACGTTTTGTTCAGTAAAAATGTCTTGTTCAGCGTTTGGTTGGACTAACAGACACTCCAAGGAGTCACTGTTCAGTTTTCTGAGGTCAGTAACGTAAATTTTTTTTTTTTTTTTTTTTTTGCTAGCCAAAAATTACATCCCAGTTAATGCTCCAGTTAATGCTAACATGAATTAGCAGCAGCTTCTCTCAGTCAGGTTGAGGTGTAGAGAGGCTGTAGTCAGTGATCAGATCCCTATCCTCCTCCACAGTCCAGATATGTGCTGTGTTCCAATACCCATACTTCCATGAGTACACTTAAATGCAGTACACTATCCGCACTCACAAAGTACACAGATTTCAGCAGCTGAGTGTTATTCCAAATCTAATACTCCGTGATGCACTTACCGGAAATGACGCTCGCGACGGCTGCCGCGGCTCGTCACCCGCGAAAAACTTCCGGCTTTAAACCGCGAAAAAATTATCCTTTGTGTTGTTTAATCTTTACTTCTACAATCCGGCAATATGGCTCCATTAACGCAGCAAATGTGGAAAATGCGCCGGCGTCGTCGGCCGCCATTACAAACATTGTTTTCGAGCTGAGCGGCTCTGCCTGGCTCCGCCTCTTCCGCTACGTAGACAAGATGGCGGCCGTTGAGTGCGTATAGTGTACATCGTTCCACACTCAGCGTTCTGACCGTTATGAGTGCAACATCCGGGTCTTTTAGGTGCACTTCTTTTCACCGCGATCGGAATCGGAACACCCTGTGTACTCAAACTAAGTATAGTGAGTACGGGAAGTATGGGGATTGGAACACAGCAATGGTCTGCTCCCCGTATCGGAAACAAGATGGCGACACAAGATGGCGACGAGTGTAACGCTGAACTTGATGCTTCCAACGGGCCACAAACCAATGGGTGACGTCACGTTCACTACGTACATTATTTTAATACAGTCTATGGTCAAAAGTCACAGGATTTTCTCCTTGGAGGCCACTGTTTGTGTCCCCTGTGAACGTCAACATTTTTAACCTGTTAAGTTAACCTGTAAATTAACTCTCTTTACAAAACTACTCCTACCTACTGTATGTAACTGTGTCAAGTACTTATGTACAGACGTTATTGTAACCAAACTCTGACCTTTTTCAAAACTCTGTGTCAAAACTATGTCTTTAAAACTACCAATGTTAGGTATTTCACAATATTAATAGACAGTTGATACAAACCATTTCATGAGGATAAATTATATCTGTTCCAAGCTGCAAACTACGGGCCAGAAAAGTACATTTAAAATCCTTAATCCTCCATTCTTTCTAATGGCCACCAGGAGGCGACTTCACAAAAAGAAGTCAGTTTTTATTAAAGTCAATTGGAAAATGGCCCGACTTCTCACCTGATTTATAACCTCAGTAAACCTTCTCACAGCGTAGTTGTTGAGATGCATGACCCAATTTACAAAAGGAATAAACACCACATCAAACAAAACATTAGAGGTGTAATCAATCTCTTCTTTTTTTCTCTTTTATGTACATTTTTATTCACTCATATCTATAATCTTGTGATTGGATGACAAGGCTTTATAACAGAGGCCGAGTTATGTAGTCTCTAAATTCTGCCTTTGCTGTCTTCCTCTGTGAAAACAATGACAAAGTGCTCTTTGGCAAAACACCCAACCTGTAACCTCTACAGGCTGTAAAAGTAAGTAATGCTGGCTGCAAAACAGCATGCATTCTTTGAGCAGGTGCATAGATATATGAATATGAATATGTATGAATTAAATCCCTCCTGTGTCGTGTGTTTTGGATTGTATCTTTGGCAGTATCTGTAACTTAATCAGTCCAGGTAACCTGCTGTGAAATAAAGCAAGAGGAAACAGTCTGAAACTTCGGAAAAACAGGTTTGAGTTGCAGAGTCAGCAGTCAGCCAAACTAGGACTATTTATCTGCAGAGCTGCAGGCTCAAGTTTAATGAAGACAGAGGCTTTAAATAAATCAACTGTTTCCTGGCCAGAGCCTTGAAAACACCTACCCAGCAACCACATATCCAAAGGCAATCTATAATTTCATTAAAACTATGGGATATGTTCGAGAACTTTAAATTGAGGATAAATAAGTAAAGTCTGGTCTGGATGGCACCAGCCCCAGAGGGCAGAGATGGACAGAGAAGTTACAGAGAGTTTAACAGACATCAACAATAACTATTTAGAAAAAGCCAGTATTGTTGCTGATGACCTTGTTTGCCTATATAGATCATATCGAGGCATACATATTAAATTGAGACTGTATCTTTACATACATTACCTAAATAAAGAGGACCAGTCTACACATAGTCGTTATTGGTGGTACTGGCGAACGGTCTATTCTGTCCTTTAGGTTGGAGATCTTGTTGCTACTCAACCTTAAGTCGCCAGATTGCTTTACTGATTTACTGTTGGTCTTTTAACGAGATATCTTGAAGTTTTGAGGTTTGACCATTCCATGAGTGATCAGAGACAGGGGTTACATATTATCTGTAAATATCGGTATAGTGCAATTTTTTTCTTTCTTTATATATAAATACTGCCCTTACTGGGGTTTGTCATATTCAGTTATTTTGTAATGTTCGTTATTCTTTTCTCATATAAGTATATTCATTTGCCTATTTTATTTCATAGGCTATTTTTATGTAAGATATTTTTTTATTGAAATGTGCATTTTATGGAGCTTTCAATAAAACTATAAAATAAAATATATAAATAAAACTTTTGGTCCATATCGCCCAGCCCTAATTACAAGGCATTTCACCAGGAGGAATTGCCGACATATCTGTCTGGTTTCCTAACCATGATTAGTGAACAAGACACCAGCTCGGGTGATCTGGGAAAAGATGCAGGACCGGGCATCTTTCCTATAAAAGAGTTCTTTCCTCCTACACAATTAAGTGATCCAAGTCATTCATAAGTTTTCAAAGAAAAAAAGAAAAGAATATGAAGGAGAGAATGGTCGAGAAGAAGCCGGTAGCAAGAACTGCCTGTTTTACTGAGCTGAAGGTATATAAATCATTTTGAAATGAAGACAGGTAGCTGCCAGCCCGGGTTGTGGCTTGACAAGGACATGTTTGTGCTGTTATTTCCTTCCTTCCCTGTATCATGTGTTCTCTAGGTTGTCACTGCTGTCAAAACTATTTTCACACTACAGGATTTTGACTCACAGACAGGTCCAGATATTTAACCTGCTAGATGTCTCCTGGGTGTCTTTGAATCATCACTGTAGCCTTCAGGTTGTGTCTTGGAAAATTCACACAAAGCAATCATCACTTGTGGAAGTGATCTCTGGTCTTTGTTCAGGGATCTCTAAAACTGTCGACGAGTGAAAAATCAAGAAAACTTTTCTGAGCCAACTACTTTTTATCCAATTATAAGTACACATCAGACAAAAACTGGCAACATGTATGCCTCTGTTGTCTAGAGCTGTCAATTGTCCATTATTATAGTCAAATTTAGTCTATTATTAGTATTTTACTATGTTCCTATACACTGTATTGCCACAATCAATGTGGTTCTTGGGGTGTTTCTAAAGACGGATTTCCCTGACACAGCGGAACTTTAAAACACTCAAAAAAAAGTCAAAATGGAGCACAAATTTGTCTATAGCAGACCTGGGCATTAGGCGGCCTGGGGGGCACATCCGGCCCGTTGGCTGTCCCTGTCTGGCCCCCGTGAGGTTACCTGGAAATTAAAAATCAATACAACCGCAGTGCTTTTATTTTGAAGGTGATTTACATATGTGCGTGCATGCATAAGCACCTAAACAGAAATTACTTCCACAAAAAACAAACACAACGAGTTACCATGTTAAAAGCACTTAAAGCTTGTTTCATAAAGTTAATAAATTGCAGGTTTACTGCATAACATGCATGCTCTATATTGTTTGGGGGAGAGGGACGTTTGAAATGCCCTGCTTAACCTGCTGCCCCCGCGACCCGGCCCCGGATAAGCGGAGGAAAATGAATGGATGGATGGATGGATGGATGGATGGATGGATGGAAAAGTGAGATAATGATTGTAGTTTTTACTATTTTTACAGCTATATTTGATTTACTCCACATTAACTTATCATAACATGTATTCTTACCAGTAGCAGCTCAAAACCATATAATTGACTGAATTTTGTAAAGTGATTAAATTAATATTGAGCAGAATTTAGTTTAGAGTATTGGTCCGTCCCTCTGCAGCCTTCGCAGTATCTCCTGTGGGAAAATGAATTACCCACCCCTGGTCTATAGGGTCAAACACATTTTGTCAAAGCTTAATCACATTTTTCTATAACCAAATTATATTTTAAATGCCACTGAAATCAATAAGTGTCCACTCTACTGGAGCACCCAGTTAGAAATGCTCCTTAAGAAACAGGTGTGTGGTGTAACTTAATAACATTATTTGATTAAACCAGCAGGGACCGTGGTCTAAGAAGAGTCATGGTTTGATTTTTCTTTAGCATTCAAAAAGTATAGATTTTCTTACTCAATTTATATTGGACTTCTGACACCACAGGGCTCTTCTAAGCAACTACTGTAAGAACAACATCTTAGCTCACTTGGATGTTTCTATTTTGGCTCCAGGTCCAATCTTAGACATTGCAGGAAACTCATCCGGTTCTTTCTGAAAGGGGCACTTATCACTGCATGATAAGCCAGCAACACAACAGAGATCTAACAGATATTAGAGTGCCAATTTATATGCCTGTCAGGAGAGATTACATCTGAGTCTTAACGTTCATTTCCTCTGTTTTTGTCTTGCAGCTGTGTGGTGACATTCTCTACAGATTCTTCAGGAGACACTTTGAGTGGAGCAAAGAAACGCTCTCAGCCCACAACATCACCAACACTGATTGTTTGCTGAAATGTCAATCTTAAAAGCTTCCTTTTGAACTGTTGTAAGTAAATCAACAGATAGACAGAAAGTAATGGAATGCTTAAATACACACACACACACACACACACACACACACACACACTAAGGGCCAGCATGGAGATCTCTGTCTGCCACTGACTTATTGATGGACTGAGTGGGGCGAAGACACACAGACACACACACACATAAAGTAAAGGAATGCTTAAATACACACACACCAGCACACTATACTAAAACGCGTGTACAGCGCCTATGCGATGACATCAAACGTCTAATGTGCGCGTGTAAATTCCATTCACTTTCAATGGACAGACGAGCGTCACGTAGGCGTCACGCAGACACTGCACACACGTTGTTGCGCATACGCCTATGTGACGGGTGAACTACGCCTCAAATACGTGACATGAAGACCCGCGTGACTGTTAAGTACAATTCTACATGAGCGTACAGACACACGCTGTGAAGTGTGTGTGGAAATCATATCGTGATGGGTCATTCGTGCCACGAGCAAACGTAGCGGACGCCTGTGTGCACGCTCGTCTCAATGTACAAATAATGATTTACTTTATGATGACACATTTTGAGTTTAACAGCCTCTTAGTTTCACAATTAAAGCAATCCATGTATCACCAAGACAGACCGATGAGACAATTTAGCTATTCCAAGTCTACACGTGTACACGTTATGGCGTCTGAAGCGTTGCCTTTAGAACAATAACACACACGTGACGCTCGTCTGTCCATTGAAAGTGAATGGAATTTACACGCACACGTTAGAGGTTTGATGTCATCTGTACACGCGTTTTAGTATAGTGTGCTGGCATAAAATACCCCTCATACAGCATGGACGTGTGTGTGTGTGTGTGTGTCTTCGCCCCACTCAATCCATCAATAAGTCAGTGGCAGATAGAGATCTCATTTGCTTGGACTCTCTTCCAGCATGGCAGCTCTGTCCTCAGCACTCTGCCATCACTATTTGTCATTGTCAGATGGGACCAATTGGTCATCACACACACTTATACTCGGACTCACACACAGCCATTTATCACAAAAAGTCATTCTGAAAGCCTGGCAAACCACCATCTGCTGTCACAGCTTCTCCATATAAGGCTTTCTACATGGACGTCTGATATCGACTGCAGTCTGACATCACTACAAGTTCAACAAGTTTGGAACCAAATGTTCCATAACACAAATTAAACAGTATGTCCTCACGAACAGTCCGTTATTAATCTTGTGATAGTGTTTGTGTCTCACGTTAGGATTAAAGCTAACCTTGCACCCAACTTTCGAGCCTCCTGTGTTAACCATTTATTTATTCAATCTCACAGGACAATCAGTTCCTTTACATGCACAGTTTAATGGAGCTATGCTTAAAAATTGATTTTGGCGTCCAATAAGTTGTCCTAGTTTTCATGCAACTGAGAAAATCGAATAACTGATGGGAACGTGTCCTCCTCCCCAACACTAGGTGGCAATATGCGTCATTTCAGCGGGTTAACATGGTCCCCTTTACGGTTGACTTATTACGTCATAATAAACAAGTGGAGAAAGGCGGGAAACCGGCATTTTCCAACAACAACAACAACAAGATGGATAACCGTTCAGCCCTCAATATTTCGTACGTAATGTGCGTTGCTCGTTGTGCAGATTAGGTGTACAATATCCCTTGTGGTCATGGTGATTTTGAGGGGCTACAACAGAAGCCTGTCTTCGGTTCAACACTTTGTGCCATCGCTGACCAAGATCTCATGTTCTTGCTGGATGCGGGTTCGGAGTTCAGACTGGTGGAAGAGGTTGACACTGAAGGAGTTTACAGATACAGAATGGAAACTCAATTTCCGTATGACGCACCGATCATTTGACAAACTTTGCGCACTGATGGAAAGTGTTTTGATTGGTCAGTTGTGCAGAGTACCATGTCGTTGCGAACCAGTTTGGAGTGCACAAATCAACATGAAATAATTTGTGTACTGCTTCTGCAAAGGAATGGTGTCCTTAGTTATATAGAAACTAATCAAAGTGCCAACCGTGGAAGAAGCCTGTGGCACTGCGCACCGGTTCCAGCAGAAGTTCGGCATGTTACAGATCATGTGCTGCAACACACATCCCTGCCTTACCACCAAGTGATGGCTACAAAGATTCTTTTAGTCTTCCTTTGTTCTTCAAGCCGTGGTGGATGATACTTACCGGCGAGTTAGCCAGAATACTAATGTGATCAGTAGCTAGCTAATGTTAGCCTGGTAACAACCCATTCGAAGGAATAAACCTTGGATATGTTGAAATTTAATTAGGTTTCAATGTTGAAACTTTTTACAGTTCCCAAACTCGACTTGGGACTAACTTGACTTAAATGGATACTTTGGATTTTTCTTTTTCCTTTAACTATCCATTTAATTTAGGACTCGAATTGACTTAAATTAATGAAGACCTGCTTGAGACTCGGACCTGAGACATTTGACTTGACTTGTCTGTGCAGGATTCAACAAACCGTGTGGAGTTTCTGACCACTTGCAGCGTTATGGTGCAATGTTTTTATAAGCAAATCCTTGTACAAGCATTCTGACGGCTTTACAATATACATTCCTACATTGACTACGTTCCACTGACAGATGATGGTAGTAATGTGTTACAGTTAGTAAACATCCATGTAAACAATGTACAGTATTTTATGTTTTTAAAATGTTTCTCTAATTTGTTTAATTAGGAAGAAAAAACATTTGATACATTTGTTAGACCTCAATTACACAAACAGGCCTGTCGTCACGACAGACTTAGTCAAATCCAAGTCCTAGTCCAGTTGAGTCCGAGTCTAGCCCAAGTCCAAAAGCAATCAATCAAGACCAAATCATGTCCTGTTCAAGATCATAATAGGCAATAGTTTCTTTTCAATAGTGATATTCTAACATCAAACCAATCTAATTATCATGTTATAATAATCAACAAATCCGGCAGCGCTCTGTACAATTGGGGACCGTTCCAAGTAGCGGTTATCTGAAAACCCTGCATTTGTTAACCCTGAAATTAGGGAAACTCTGGGTTTTCCGTTCCTGAAAGGGAGGTAACTTCAGCTCTGGCTGGGTTACACAATACAAATAACCCTAAAACAAAGTCTGAACTCTCAAACAAGCCTTTAAAGAAATGAGGACCGGCCGAAATGTCCTCACTTTGCAAAAATGTCCTCACTTTGTTGGTAAAAAAACGTGTTCCAGTCCTCACTATGTAGGAAGTACAAGAACACACACACACACACACACACACACAAACACACATAAAGAGCAGATCTAATTTGTTTAAAGAAGAACAGAGAAAGGAGAAAATGGTTTGAGGGGGAATGTCCCCCTGCCCCGTTGTGGTCAACGTCTCTGTCAGCTTTCATAATTGATGGAAACAGAATGTGAGGCACATTACAGTGAAGACTAGTCACATACAGTACATTACATCTGTGTGATAAAGAGGGCATCCCAGTCATAGTAGTATGAGAAATCATCTTCAAAATCCCTTTTTTCCATAATTAACATTGCATGGCATTATCAATCTCGTTATCCTGTCACTAAAGTGCACTATTCTTAACGCATTAGGACAGACTACAGCAAGGACAGCTGTAATTGGGAGTAAACGGGGCTCGTCTGGCCACTAGCTTACCTTTGACCCAATTAAGCTTTAAATTTAATTGGTGATATTATGACATAGGTCAATACATTGACAGGAGAACCATTAGAGGAAGATATAATTCACTTTATTACCAGTGCTTAATGAAATGCCAGAAATGTCAAGCAGAGCTCTGTGAGAGTCTGACACATGCTCTCGATTAAACAAGACACCCGTATAACGCCAGCGAATGTAATAAACCACAAATGTAATGAAAATCTGCAGCTTTTAATGCAATAATCCCACAAACGTGATACATTTTCCACAAACGTAATAGCCGCTGCCTAAACGTAACACGATATTTCCCACAAATGTAATAACTATTACATTTGCAGGGACTTATTACGTTTGTTGGGAAGTGAAAATCTTCAACTTTCAATATTGTAATAAGCTCCCACAAATGTAATAATGCAAAGAATAATAACACACGGGCTCAGTCTTAGGCCCTTTACTATTTAGTTTGTATGTTAACGACCTACCACTTGCATGTCCTGAAGTTGAAACCCAAATGTATGCGGATGACACGGTCATCCTGGCGCATGGAAGGGACAGATGTGAAGTGGCAGCCAAATTGACAGCAGCGATGGCCAAAATTGCCACCTGGCTCTCAGAGTCTTGCCTGACACTAAACGTCAGTAAAACTGCATGCATGTATTTTTATATAAGAAAAAATGGAAATCAGCCAGATATCCTTGTAAACGGGGAAAAAATCCAGACTGTGTCACATTTTAAATATCTTGGAGTCATTGTTGATTCACAGTTGTCTTTTAAGAAACACATAAAACAGGTCTGTAACACCGTCAAATTGAATTTAAGAAATTTCAGACACATTCGAAATCAACTACCACTAGATGCCGCCAAATTATATATGCACTCTATGATTTTTTCACATGTTGCATACTGCATCACAAGTTGGTCACAAACTGGAAAAACAACACTTGCTCCACTACAAACGCTCTATAAACAAACTCTTAAGGTATTAGACAAAAAGCCATCAAGTCATCATCACTGCAATATCATTCAAAAGCACAAACTCTTGACTTTTGAAAATTTTGTGTGTCTTGCCAATGTTAGCTTAGTGTATAGGGTGATTCATAATCTGGCTGCTCCTCCGTTAAAGGAGTTTATATCACTGCACCCAGACAACAGGAGAACAACTAGGACGACCAGTAGAGGTCACTGTGCAGTACAGCGCAGATGTACTGAATTTGGCAGATCAGCTTTTTCTATAAGAGCCACTAATTATTGGAACTCAGTACCAAATGAGATCAGAGACATCAGCACATTCGTTGGTTTTAAATCTAAAATAAAATCATGGCTTAAATCCACTCAATCATGCACCCACCAACTATAAACTCAAACATTAGTTCACTATTTTGCAATCTCTTAAGTGTTGTATTTTAACATTGTTTTGTGTTGTAGCTTAATTCTGTGATTTTACTCTTGTTGTTGTTCTGTGTTGTATTGTGTTTTAAGAGTGTGAAACTTTGTTGTTGCTGTTTGAAAGGCTTGTTTGTTTGTGTTAGATGTATGTTATTTGTTCCTGCCCAGGGACAACAGATGAAATTTAGCTTGTAGCTAATTCTGGTACGGCTGAGAGCCATGCACTGTCCCTGTTAAATAAACGAATAAATAAAATAAATAAACACACACACACACAGAGAGAGACATACACACAATAGAATCATTAAAGACTCAAGGTGTAGCCTATATAAATTCCTTTATTTGAAAAATAGGCTAATATGACTCGTATAGTTTTCACACCCAAGGAGTTAAATTATCATAAAATCATTAATTAATAAAATGAGAAGTTTTGTTTTGAAACAAAATTTTGAACTGAGCCATGTTGGTTTTGAAAAAGCTGACTCTTCAGAATGAAACAGATCAAATTAATTAATATGCAAATATATGGCATCACAGAAGTTTGAAACTCAAACATTCAAGTGTAGGAACAATACATTTTTGAGTGTTTGAGAGACAGAGGACAAACAACAACAACAAAAATACACAACAACCATTATTCATTGCGTTATTATATTTGTGGGGAACTTATTACAATATTGAAAGTTGAAGATTTTCACTTTCCCACAAACGGAATAAGTCCCTGCAAACGTAATATTATTAATTATTACATTTGTGGGAAATCTTATGTTACGTTTGTAGTTTCCACGTCTGTGGAAAATGTATTACGTTCGTGGGATTATTGCATTAAAAGCTGCAGATTTTTATTACGTTTGTGGTTTATTACATTGGCGGGATTTACACAGCCGACCTGAAGTACAGAGATGTATTTGCAGTGACTCTTAGAGTTGAAAAGATTCAAGGAGACAGGCATATTTGCATTTGCACTACATAAAATATTAGGAGTTACATTGGAGTTATTGAGTTTTTCTCCAATAAAAAGGCAGAGACCTTGTGGCAGCTCAAAGGTTTTACCTTCACTTTATCAGGAACAGGGCCAGGGCCTTAAGCAGAATCCACAGGTGCATCAAAAAGCCTGATGAACTGAAACATCTTATGCTACCTATACATCAGAAGACTTTGAAAAGATTTGGAAAAGACTCCCGGAAAACTGTCAGCTCACACCTGCTCACATCTAAAGACAAGTGTTTTTAGTCCCAGCCTTGAAATCAAACTTTCTTCCACGGAAAATAATTTCTACCTTTTCTCAACTGGACTGTGAGTAATGTAACTGGGCTTAGATAAGAAAATCAGCAAGGACTTTAAGTACAAAGGATTGGTTTATATGCGTTTTATAATTGTTGTGATGGGGCGGCTGTGGCTCAGTTGGTAGAGTCGGTTGGTGGGTTGGTGGTTCGATCCCTGACCGTTGCAGCCTACATGCCGAAGTATCCTTGAGCAAGATACTGAACCCCAAATGGCTCCCGATGCTGTGTTCATCGGTGTGTGAATGAATTCCCAATGGTGGCAGGTGGCACCGTTTAGGGTAGCCTCTGCCACCAGTATGAATGTGTGTGTGAACGGGTGAATGAGCGCAGTCTGTAGTGTAAAGCGCTTTGAGTGGTCGCAAAGCGACTAGAAAAGCACTATATAAGTGCAGGTCCATTTACCATTTACCATATTGGTATAGCTAAATCATTTGAAGTTGTATGTTAACCTTGCTTTACACAGAATTACAGTACAGGCCAAAAGTTTGGACACACCTTCTCATTCAATGCGTTTCCTTTATTTTCATGACTATTGACATTGTAGATTCATCAAAGCTATTAATGAACACATGTGGAATTATGTACTTAACCAAAAAGTGTGAAATAACTGAAAACATGTCTTATAATCTAGTAAGCAAAGGGACATGTTTTCAGTTATTTCACACTTTTTTGTTTAGTACATAATTCCATATGTGTTCATTCATAGTTTTGATGCCTTCAGTGAGAATCTACAATGTAAATAGTCATGAAAATAAAGAAAACGCATTGAATGAGAAGGTGTGTGTCCAAACTTTTGGCCTGTACTGTACATGCAAACTAATGCTACCTCTACATCAGAAGACTTTTTGAAAAATTAGGAAAAAGACTCCTGGAAGACTCTCAGCTCACCCCTGCTCACATCTAAAGACAAGTGTTTAGAGTTTTTAGTCTCACACTGAGATTTTACACACCACCTGACTCCCTCCTCCACATGCTCACCTGTTTCCACTTTCCATTCATCAGCCTGACAGAATAGAGACTGATAATGAGCAAGTCTGAGGAAGTGGGAAAATTGCCACAGGGAGCAATAAATATACAAAAATAAAATAATTGACCCAGTTAAATATTGGGACATCCTACTTGTTAAAATAATCTGCCATCAGCAGATCTCCTCTGAACAGTGGTCTGGCTCAGTCGGTAGAGCGGTCACCTGCTGAACGGAAGGTTGTGGTATCAAAATATCCTTCGGCAAGATACTAAAGCCCAAATTGCTCCAGATGCTTCAATGTCGGTTGTATGAATGATTTATTAAAGGTGGCACAGTGTTGGGTAACCTCCTGTATGATCTGTAGTGTAAAAAAGCTTTCAGTGCTCGCTATGACTAGAAAAGCGCACAAGTGCACTCCATTTAATTTCATTAAACGAGATCCTTCAGATCTGAAAACCACATGCTGTTAAGCGTCTCAGGGTCTAGGCTCAAGACAAAGGGAGATCACACCTTTACTGTTTTAGCTCCAACGCTGTGGAACAAGCTCCCCCTCAGTATCAGAGCTGAGTCTGTGTATCATTTTAAAAAGCTTTTAAAATCCCACATGTACAGACTGGCTTTTGTGCAATAATTCTAATGTTTTTCCTAGGGCCGGGACTTTAAAGCGTTAATTAAGATTAATTAATTACACAAAAATGAACATGTTAAAAAAATGTACGCATTTTAATCACACTTATTTTTGCACCGCGGAACGTTTCTCACTGGATGAGTTTCAGGAGGACCGATTATACTGGAGCACCAACTAGCGTTGATGAGTTGAAACAACAACAAACCACAGTGAACATGAAGGAAGAAGCTGATGAGACGCTTTGGTTGGCCCTGTGGATGATGGGACATTTAGTTACTAAAAACCAACGGATGGAAGCGTCGATAAGAGCATGGTTGTGTTGCTAGGCAACAAGGAATTCACATATCACTGCAGCACATCCAGCCTCAAGTATCACCTCAATGCTAAACATATAGCGGCTAGTGTGGTAGCTAGCGTGGATTGTGTTTTACTTAAAAAAACAAAGTATTCTAGTTTACAGAAGGTCTACCTACCTATAGGCTACCTGGATTTATGAAATGTACTATATTTATAAACAGGGCTGCCAAGTTTCAGAAAATGACAAGAGTGAGACTCTAGCACCATGATGACTTTGGCCTTTTAACGTCGATTTATTCCTTAAGACTGATGTCCTCACCTACATGCCAGCGACCAGGGGCGAGTCTAGGGTCAGAGCTTTAGGGCTGCTGAGCACCCATTGAGCCCCGCTGCCACCACACACCCTCAATCAACAGTCATTAGAATTGATTAGATTGAACTTTATTGTCACTGAACAAAGTAACAGCTACTTGGACAACAAAATGCAAAATATAGGCCATCTTTCTCTCTTTCCCTTGGCACTTTTTTTGGTCATTTTGTGTCTTTTTTAGTTATTTTGTGTCTTTTTTTGGTCATTTTGTGTCCTTTTCAGTTATTATGTGTCTTTTTTCTGTCATTATTGTCTTTTTTGTCATTTTGTGTCTTTTTTAAGTAATTTAGTTTTTTGTCATTTTGTGTCCTTTTTAGTTATTTTGTGTCTTTTTTCTGTCATTATTGTCTTTTTTGTCATTTTGTGTCTTTTTTAAGTAATTTAGTTTTTTGTCATTTTGTGTCCTTTTTAGTTATTTTGTGTCTTTTTTTGTTTTTTTTTGTGTCTTTTTTAGGTCATTTTGTGTCTTTTTAAAAGTAATTCAGGTTTTTTCTGTCATTTTCTTTCTTTTTTTAAAAGTAATTTAGGTTTTTTTCTGTCATTTTGTGTGATTTTTTTTAGTTATTTTGTGTCTTTTTTTTTTATCTCGGACGTCTGGTCACTTATAGCATATAAGAATATTCAATTACTGTTATGCCAACTATGAATAATAAAACATGCCAAAACATGTGTCCTTTATCATAGCTACACGTATGACAAAAAAACGCGTGAAAATCAGTAGTATTCAGTGAGGTAAGATTAATTAAATGCGCTGACAGTTATATGCTCCTGTCAAACTAATTACACTGAGTGGAGCGGATCACCACTCCAAGACGGCGGCCGAATTTCTCGCGTCACAGCAGCTGATGCTGCGTCTATTTGTCTATGGGCGTGTCTGCTCCGCCTTCCGCCATGTTTGCCAAAAGAGAGAGAGAGCGAGAGCGCGAAGGAGAGAGATTTAATATGAAATATATTTAATGTAAAATATTTAATATGTTTGTATTAATATGTAATGTATTGTATTAATTGTATTGTAATTGAATTGCATGTCTGTATGTATGTTCTGCTTTTGGCAACAAAGGTTGATACCATTCATGCCAATAAAGCTAATTTGGTTCCATTTGTACACTGTCAGAGTTAAGGATAGACCTTGAAATTTAGAATTTTGAGAAACACTGCTTTAGGGGGGTCTAAATTGATATTCACAAGTCTGTAACTCTGACATACACACACACACACACACACACACACACACACACACACACACACACACACATAGAGACTAACGTTAGAGTCTCTTTTTCAAGTGTGAACTGGTCAAGAGAAGAGGCAAATAGATGTTACACAGCTCTGCAACAAATACAGGACAGTGATAGACTTATAGCAGCCTTAAAACAGTACATATTAACTAGGAAACTCAAGGAGAAACAGTGAATAAACTGTCAACAAAATTGAGTAGTTAATTACCATCTGTCTTCAAGCAACGTCGAGTGGGTTTTAAATGTCGGCGCTGTTGTGTGTGAAAGAAAGTTAGAGACGCCAAGACCCGCCTTTCGTTGCATCTGATTGGTTTATATTGCGTGGTGCCTTCCGCGGTTGGTTAGATTTAGGCACAAAGGACTGATGGATTGGTCTGGGATTGGTTATCTCGGTCAGTCAATCAGAGTTACTCGAGATACGGCAAGCCGCGAGGACGAAAGTTTATTATCATGAAAAAAATAAATACAGAGTTTTGAATGGGGAAATATAAGCGTGAGAAATGTCAAGTGTGGCGTGTGGTGTGAGAATGGGTTAAATTGCGTGACTGTCACACTCAAAGCGTGACACTTGGCAGCTCTGTTTATAAATATGCTATTGCTACACTTAATGGCAAAAATTGCACTAGTCTGTTGGACTTGAACAAAAATAAACAATATTGTTGTTGCTTAAGCTTATGTATTCAGTCATTATTCAATGGTATAGTAAAAATCCATGTGAAAAAAATTACTTCTCACTGTTCTCAGGTCTATGCGATTAAAATGTCATTAATTTCAATTAATTAATTACAAAGCCTCTTATTAGATTATTTTTTTTAATCGAGTCCTGGCCCTAGTTTTTACACATTTTAATTTTGGTTTCTATTATTTTATCTAATGCTTGTTCACTGTTTTGATGATGTTCTCTTATTTTTGTTTTATCTGTTGTATTACCTCACTGATATTGTAGTTTTTAAGGCCCCTTGTAACCCTGGTTTTGAAAGGTGCTATAAAAATAAATATATGAATGAATAAATACATTTACCATTTAAAACCTACCAAAGTTGCGTGCATGGTGTTGAGAGCTTAGCTTGTGAGAAAGAGCAAACTTTCATTAGTTTACATCAGCATCCAATGTAGCCCTGTGGAATCATCATTCTATCTGATACACATGATAGCAACCTGGTCTCACAGGAATCCGTGAAATAGCCACGAATTTGCTTAACTCAAAATCAGTGGAATAGCCACGGAATCACTCAAATTTCCGTGAAACTGACACGGATTTCGCTACAATGCAAGTTAATGACAGTCATATCCCATGGCTATTCCAACATACAGTTATTATGTACATTCACAGAGTGAATATTTAGAAAATAAAACATATATTTCTCGCTAGAAATGTGATCAAAATTCATTTTTATGCAGAAACTAAGTCAAAATATTGATTTTTTCACAAAAAATGAGAGAACTGTCCGCCATGTTTTTTGTTCTGACCGCCGGGACCTTGAAAGTCACGTGACTTGGAACAAACCAATAGCCACGGGATATGACTGTCATTAACTTGCATTGTAGCGAAATCCGTGTCAGTTTCACGGAAATTTTAGTTATTATTATTATTATTGAGTTAAGCGAATCCTTGGCTATTTCACGGATTCCTGTGGGACCAGGTTCCCTGATAGACACTTCATTCATTGGCATTAATTGGCTGTTGCCTCCTGACATATCCATCTGCTCCTCCAGTGAAAAACGAGGACACAGTGAGTAAAAATGTGACAGCAGCAAAACGTCCTGATACTGCTGAGGTTTTTATAGAGTTTCCTTGTCCTCAGCCTTGTGTGTCTGCTGTCGGCTCTAGTCACCCAGCAGGGACTCAAACTTCAAGAGAGTGATGATACTACGACAACAAAGTCCTAGCAGTTCAAGGGAAAAGTCATATTCTCCCTTGAAATGCTAATTCCAAGAGATATAAGTCTAGATTTTTATATTCGTCCTAGAAAGGAGAGATCTATTTTTTTGTGATCAATAACTGATAATGGCCTGAAGTCACAGGTTTCAACAACAAGCATCTGATCCTATTATCAGACAAAATGAAACCAGTTACATGATCTATATATATATATATAATTTTCCCACTTCCTCAGACTTGCTCATTATCAGTCTCTATTCTCTATTAGTGAGCATGTGGAGGAGGGAGTCAGGTGGAAAAGTGTGAAATAGTGACATATCGTTGTTTCTAGGTGCATCTCAATCAATTATAATATGATGTAACACAGCAGTTCCCAAACTTTTTTAGCAGCTCACCCCCTTCCCAACCGGGTTGATGCACCCCCAATCCCCCACACCTTCAAAAAAAAAAAAAAAAAATGCAATAAGCTTTTTTATCACCATATTAAAAGCGGCATGTTTAATCATGCTCAAATGACCAGAACACACATATAATAAAATAATCACAATCACAACAATGCGCTCTCGCATTTGAATTAATCTGAAACACAGTTTCAATATAATGCAACAAAGCTTCTACTTTTAAGAGCACAGAGGATGATGAGAGGCTCAGGATCAGAGGCAGAAAACACATAAGTTGGGAAAATGTAATAATATTTTGAGCTGCGTTGAACAAAAATAACTTCTTCTACGCTTCATTTTGAGATGAAGTGCATTTTGAATAGCCTGCATTTATTTATTTATTAATATTACAGTTTTTGATTTTACATTTTACAAAGGAAATGTTTATTTACACGTCTTTATTGTGTGTGGGGGGGAAATGTAATTGTGTAATTATCAGACCGCCATTACATTTTCATATAGAGGCCAACATTCACATATTAAACATCATTTTTAAAATTGGTATTTTGTAATATTAACATTGTTTTAGGTCTTCATTAAATGTAAGCAATAATCATTATAATTACAAGAAATTAAATAAATTAAGACATGAAATGTTTCATTCTTTGTGTAATGGATCTATATAATGTGTTATTTCCAATTTTTTAATTGAATTACTCACATAAATAAACTTTTCTATGATATTCTATTCTATTGAGATGAACCTGTGTATATACAGTATAAAGTCAATATGAAGCAGCAGATGGGTACATCTGAGAACATGGTTTTCTCCAGACAGCTGAGACCATGGCTGCAGTCGAATAGTCAAATTTGCTTAGGAACCTTCCTAACTGAGTGAAATGAACCGGAAGTATTATCGTAGCCGCCATGATAAGAGCTGTTTGAATTCTCCAACTGTTAAGGAAAGGAGCTTCAATGCTTCCTTTAGTATCTCCTTTAGCATAGGATACACCGGACCATCCTTTACGAAAGGAAAGGAGGTAATGCCGTCCCACAATTCCTTGCGGTAGCAGCATATAAGGCCGACCGGTCACGAGAAGAAACGATGTCATCAACATTCGCCGTCGCGTGATGACGTAGACTAAGTGTAAGTGCAGTCGGATTCTCTAAACACCGCGATCGTCTTCTCCTAACTCCTCATGAATTCTCCTTCTCATCTTTCCTTGACCTCATGACGTTTTCCATTGAGGTTAAGGAAAAGTGGTTAGGAAAGGAGCTGATTTTTTTGACTATTCGACCGCAGCCCAAGGCTCAGTGGTTATGATGTAAAGGCAGCCAGAATAAACTGCTGTACATGAGGTCATCACTCTGCTCTCATCTCATTCAGACCGTCCAACAGACACATCAATCTGTCTCGGACTCTCTAGACCAGGGGTGTCAAACTCAAATACACAGTGGGCCAAAATTTTAAACTTGGGCCAACATTGATATTTATTGAAAAAATTGACCTAAACAAGTTCAAACGAAATGGAACAAGCAAAGCATGATATAACTAAAATCCAATATCAAATAAAACAAACAAACACATCAATGGCATTCATTTCCTAAATAAAATGTAAATAAAAATCGTATGTCCCTTTATTTTATATGCGGCCTTCTTTAAATTTAAATTTAGCAGTAATCTTTTTCCACAGGCTAAAAATAAATGTAAGAATAAAATAACAATAATAAACCAAATGACTAATAATAATATCCTTCAATGAATGTGCAACCATTCAAGCCTTGGACTAGCAAGAAAAAGTGCATAAAGACAACTTTAATTGTTGCCCAGTTTGCTACACACTGATCTACTGTGTTCAAGCCAAAACACCAGCAGAGCATTCTGGGATTTGTAGTATTATTTGCGCTGTATAATACCGGCGGGCCAGCTCTGGTTGTCATTTGGTATTTCCTCGCGGGACAAATAACTATACTGCGGGCCAAATTGGGCCCACGGGCCAGAGTTTGACTCCTCTGCTCTGGACCATTAGGTTAAGGGAAGTGGCTGCGTGCTGCTCTAACTGAAAACACTTCTGATCAGGCATAAATCTTATCATTGTGTTGCTTTTGTCCACATAAATGTTAACTTGACCAACCTGAATTTTCATCTGGAAAAAATCACACATTTTTTCTTGTTATATTATGACTTAATCCTTTAAAATCACAGAATCTGTCTTAGCCCTGATACTCGCCGTTGGTGTGGATGTGCTCACAAAGCTGAAATAAATTAATGCAAATCTTTGATGATGAATATCACATGCACATTAGCATACTGCAAAAAAGGTGCGTCTAAAAACAAGATAAAAACACTAAATCTGAGGGAAATGATCTTGCTGCATGGACAGATACTTTCACTCAACAAGATTTCTGAAATTAAGATTGTTAAATATAGAAATAAGCATGTTGAATGCTTAAAATAAGAAATTAACTCTTAAAACAAGATAAATTATCTAACACTTCTAAATCTAAAGTTTTTTTTATCTTGGTAAGAAACAAATAATTGTCAGGTCACTCTGCTCGGGCCAGTTCATCGCTGCTTGCAGCTTTAATTTATCTTGTTTTAAGAGTTAATTCATTATTTTAAGCGTTCAACATGCTTATTTCTAGATTTTATAATCTTTATTTCAGAAATCTTGTCAAGTGATATTATCTGTTCATGCAGCAAGATCATTTCCCTCAGATTTAGTGTTTTTATCTTGTTTTTAGACACACCTTTTTTGAAGTGCGCCACTGACAAACAGCTTTTTTGTTGTTTTAAGTCAGACTTCTGTTTGTCTCCCTCCCCACCCAGAGGGGGCAGTCCACCATTTTCCAGTAGAGAACCATGGCCTCAGACCTCAAGGTGCTGACACCCATCCCAACCGCTTCACATTTGACTGAAAAACCGCCTCAATAAGTGCTGCAGGTCCCGGCCTGATGAAGCCAAAAGAACCACATCATCTGCAAAAAGCAGAGATGCAATTCTGAGCTCACCAAACCGAAACCACCCCTCCCCCGGCTGTGCCTTGAGATCCCGTCCATGAATACCACGAACAGAATCAGAATCAAAGGACAGCCCTGACGGAGGACAACACCCACTGGGAACACATAGCAGGCAGCAAAATCAGGAACTAGTGTGCGACCTTCTCTCGATCTGTGTATATGTGTGTGTTTAAAGTGGGAGGATGTTCACTTACGGAGAACAATAACTCCATGGCGAAGCGACTGAGCGCGGTTAGGCTCCACGGTGACGTTCAGCATGGTGGGATTTCCCCCGATGATGCAGACACGGTTTTCCTGCTCCGCCTCACGGAACATTCTCAGCAGCTGATTGGCAATGACCCCGTTCAGTGCAGATATGGCCACCATGGGAACCACAAAGGACAGAAAGGCGTTTACCTGTTCAGGAAGGAAAGACACTGGTGAATATAAAATACATCACATCCTAAAACTTTCTTTAACAAATAAGCTTTTACATCAGTTATTCCCAAAAGGGCTGTTTTTGTCAGGCCGGGCTCAAGTCAGGACTCAGATGCAGAGCAGGTGAACTTAAAATCTCTTTATTCAAAAGGTTGCAAGGAAAACTTCACAGAGTGAAAGAAAAGGGCTATGAAACTCCAGACTATGAGTAGAAATCTAACAAAGTCGCTCCAAAGGAGGAAAACACTGAAAGCTATCTACACTAATAAACTAAATAAATAATCCTGATCTAAGATAAGGGGGAAACTCTCATTGGGAAAACAATAAAATAAAAATTCCTACAAACAAAAAGCGCTCCAAAAGGGAGGTAAAAAACCTGACAGGAAAAATAAAAGATTCTACAAAAACACTATGAAAAACTGGATAAGGACTAAAGGGGGAAAATAATAAAGAACAGAAAATCACTCCAAAAGGAGAAAAAACAAAACGGCTGACTGTGGCAAGAAGGAGATAAGTGGCTGGTATGGTGACAGGGTCAAACACACTGGACCAAGACAAGGGAAAACACAGACTATTGGAACACATGGAGGAAAGGGAGCACCAGGTGAACACAGACTATTGGAGCACATGGAGGGAAGGGAGCACCAGGTGAACACAGACTGTTGGGACTCATGGAGGGAAGGGAGCACCAGGTGAACACAGACTGTTGGGACTCATGGAGGGAAGGGAGCACCAGGTGAACACAGACTGTTGGGACTCATGGAGGGAAGGGAGCACCAGGTGAACACAGACTATTGGAACACATGGAGGGAAGGGAGCACCAGGTGAACACAGACTGTTGGGACACATGGAGGAAAGGGAGCACCAGGTGAACACAGACTGTTGGGACACATGGAGGGAAGGGAGCACCAGGTGAACACAGACTATTGGAACACATGGAGGGAAGGGAGCACCAGGTGAACACAGACTGTTGGGACTCATGGAGGGAAGGGAGCACCAGGTGAACACAGACTATTGGAACACATGGAGGGAAGGGAGCACCAGGTGAACACAGACTGTTGGGACTCATGGAGGGAAGGGAGCACCAGGTGAACACAGACTATTGGAACACATGGAGGGAAGGGAGCACCAGGTGAACACAATCGGTAATTAGGGGAGACAATCAGACAGATGACACACGGGGAAGGGCAAGTGACCTGAAACGAGAGGAGAGTTACTATTTCAAAATAAAACAACAAGACCAAAACACAAAATAAAACACCACTTTACCGTGGTGTGACATGTTTGGCCAATCAAAATAGTTGCAGTCACACAAATTGGCAATCACGTTCACATCTTTGTGTGTGTCATTCTACAATTTTTCCTTTGAATCTGTTAAAAAGTAATGTACCTTTTTGTAATAGGCCACTGCCACACCATCTTATCAATGATAGCAACAAATGTTTCTTGATAATGATTTTGGTTATCATCAAGTTAACCATGTTAAATGTCTAGATATCAGCTTGAAAATTAAACTCTTATCAGCTATTTCTGTTGTTAGCATTATTTTTGTCCAAACAATTGTACCTTTAGTTTTACCAGGCATTAAAATGAATAAGATATTGAAGAAAAAGGGTGGTCAAATATTTTTTTTCCATGACTGTATATAAACAGTCACTGAAATGTGCTTTTGAAAACACTTGAGTTGTAATTATATGTGATAGGTCTGCAATGATGACAGGACTTTGATGCCTCCTTTGTTACTGCTGCCAGAGGTTCAGCTGTGTACAATATATTACTCTTATCGAGTGTTGAGAACCCATTTTTCTAGTTCACCTCCCTGTCACCCGAGATTTACGACTCACAGATGGAATAACCTTTCAGAATGGAGGTAAACATAGTGAAACAGTCACAGAAATGTACTTTTGAAAACATTTGAGTTGACCAAAAGGCAATGCAGTAACACAAAGTTGATTCAACTTTGATCACAGCACTGTTTAATCTGAGTTTTGTGAGTTTCGCTGGGTGTCTGTCACCCAGGGGTGCAGGTGGGATTATTTTACTGCGGGGGACGGAGCTGTCAGTAAATGATTTCAACTCAAGGAGCAAGTTTCCCCTCCATGCCATAACGAAAAATTGTTTTATTTAACCATTTTTAAATGAACTGTAGCGTGAAAAACAACCAACATATTTACATAAATAAAAAGAAGGTTGTATATGAAATTCCCAGTGCAGCCAAACAAATTTACTGACTTGAAGCTGACTCAATGAAGGACCCAAAAACATCTCTCCTCCTTTTATCACCCTGAACATACTGCTGGGCATTTTCTCCTCTGGAGAACGTTTTTGCCCAAAAAGCCTAAATTTGGTGCCTCTCGCACTTTCTAATGCCACTATTCCATCTTAGTCATTGCATATATTTAACCCTTTATCAGGCAAAGAACTATATTTGGTAACTTCAGGTAATATTTTGAGAAAAAAGTTGCAAATTTACTAGATTAAAGCGGCAAATCTACAAGAAAAAAAGTTGCAGATTTAAGAGATTTAAAGTGGCAAATCTGTGCGAAAAAAGTTGCAGATTTACGATAAAAAAGTGGGGAAAAAACAACTTTTTTCTCCCAGATTCACCACTTTAACCCTTAATAGGGCACTCATTGAAACACTTGCAAATTCTAAATTTCAACCCTGGAGAATATTGAAGGATATTACATACTGCCAGAATGTGTAAAAAAAAAAATATGAATGATATGAAAATAATATTTTGAGAAAAAAGTTTACGAGATTAAAGTGGCAAATCTACGAGAAAAAATGCACAGATTTATGAGGTTTAAAGTGGTGAATCTGGGAGAAAAAAGTTACTTTTTTCCCACTTTTTTCTCGTAAATCTGCGACTTTTTCGCGCAGATTTGCCACTTTAAATCTCTTAAATTTGCAACTTTTTTCTCAAAATATTACCTGAAGTTACCAAATGTAGTTCTTTGCCTGATAAAGGGTTAATTAATTATTGTAAAGGAGAATAAGGGTTCTTCTATGTTTCATTTAAGGCGTCATATTTTGACAGTCTTCTTGCAAATTCTGTGGTGGACTCTGCTAACACATCCATGTGCTTTTATTTTGAACGCTACATGTGTTTGCTTTTATTTTGAAGGCGGGTCTGACACGTTCTTACCGTAACGCCTTATGGTTTGTTTAATTCACACTGAAAGTCGGAAGTTTGAGCTCAGAACATTGTCAAAAATTCTGACATTTGTGTCAGAATCTGTGTACCCCTAAACTAACCGAACATTAATCCTCTGTTTTACCGGTGATGTTTGTCGCTGAAAGGGGGGGCGGACAGGGATCACTGTGAATCTGAGGGACATACCCCCCCGTCCCTAGTGCCATCTGCCTCATGCTGTCACCCTATCATACTTGCCAGTGTCTGAAAAAAGAGTGGCGGGGGACATGAGAGGTGAAGGTGAACTAAGTGACAGTAGCACTCACATGCAAGAAAAAAAGTGTGTTGCAGCAAAGTGTATTGAGTTGGCTAGTTTTTATGCTTTCAAAACCTTTTTGTAAAGCACTCTGATGCAGACCTCCTTTGATTAAAGACATCAGAATATATCAATATTTCTTGCTTTGTTGTCCCTGGCACAGCACTGATGAAAACATATTGACTTCCCAATCATTTTTTTAAGCAATTTTAAAAATAGTACCGAGAAGCACTCGGAAACACTCAAACCAAATTACATTTTATGAGTGCCAACTTTGATCGGATTCGGAATGGAAAGTTTTGTACAAACCATTTTCTTCACACTGTGCTGCCTCTCTGCTGGTAGAACATAAATGAGGGGGAATAAAGTGAGCAGCGAAGATTAATGAGAGAAGAATGAAGCAAAGCTAGAAGGAAAAAAAGAAAGAGAGAAGAGGTGCTGCTAGAGATCCATTATGACAGCTGACTTCTTATAAGGGCTACTGTTTAACTGTGTGGAGCCGCTATGAGTTTGTTGGAGGAAAAACAAAAAACGTGAATAGATGTGAGCGGTAATTTATGTAGATATTTGCTTAATCAATGTTACAGCAGCTGATGCATCAGTTCTTCCCTGCAGCATTCCCTCTTCACCTACTACACACACACACACACACACACACACACACACACACACACACATTCTTGTAATTCTATCTTTGTGAGGACCCTGATTGTAACAGTGAATTCACTAGCAAGGTTATAATAGTTTTGGATTTTTATCAGTTTTAGTTTTAATTTCGTTGTCATTTTTTGTTTTCAAATTCAGTGAGTTTTAATGAGTTTTTAGAGTGAGTTTGCTAGTTTTCGTTCAGTATTTTTTTTTAAATGCTTTAGTTTTAGTTTAGTTTTTATTAGTTGTACTTTTTTGTAATGGGGTATTTGTTGGGTGGGAGATTAAAAGAGGTCACAGTAAATTTTGCCTTTATTTCCTTTGTCTTATCCATCTTCATTATGTATGAAAAAAGTTGACGAAGAGGAAAATGAAGGACATTTTCACTATAATTTTAGTTAGTTTTGTAACCACACAATACAGTTTCAGTTAATTAATATCATCATGTAACCTTTAACCCTTAAAACAAAGTCTGAAATCGCAAAAAAGTCTTTAAAGAAGTGAGGACCGGCCAAAATGTCCTCACTCTGTTGGTTAAAAACGTGTTCTGGTCCTCACTATGTAGGAAGTACATGAACACACACACACACACACATACGTGGTGCTGTTGTTTTTCCAAGCGATAATCACAGATGAAAAATGTTAATGGCTTTAATGAACAGGCTGGCTGACTTCTGAGGATCCCCTGCCTGCTAGACAGTGTTGACTGATTAAAGTTGAAAAGGAGAGCAGAAGAAAAGCAGAAAGGCAAACCCCCGCTTCAGAGTGAGACCAAACCTCTGCTAAAACAAAAAAAAATGAAAAGGAGCCAAAAACTGGCAAAACTAATGAAGATAATTGGGACTGAAGTGAAAGGAAACTGAGATATTAGGCGAGATTGATTGGAGGGGAAAGGGTGGAGGACACACAGTGAAAATTATAACTCAGAGTTCAAGGTTTTGACATTTTGATACATAGAGAAGGAAAATACAAAAGGTCTAAGGTTAGAAAATCTTAAAATTAATTTTTCACGGGTCTTTAAAGACTACAGGACTTTGATGCCTGCTTTGTTACTGCTGCCAGGGGTTCAGCTGTGTACAATATATTACTCTTATCGAGTGTTGAGGACCCATTTGTCTAATTCAGCTCCCTGTCACCAGAGATTTACGACTCACTGTTGTCGCACTTGTCTTTTATGTGGGATGTGACTGAAGGTGGGTGGTGTGTCTACTTTCTGATGACTTCCCACTCTGATAAGAACCCCAGTATAGCTTGAATTAAATTAAATGCTGTTTATTTACCCTTTGGAACTTGAAAGGTAAAAACCCACATCCCACCATATTTATAGACAAAGTTGGTTGAGTCGCAGGAGCTCCACATCGCCATCATTTACTGGCTGGGTACAAGTAAATGTGGGAGTGCATAAATGTTCCTGTATTTGTTCTTTGGTGACTGTCTAGATTGGTGGGGTTTAAGGATAAAACACAAAGAGACTCAATGCAGTCATAGCAAACTAAAAACAGATACAATGCACCAAAATCTTCTTAGATCAACCCAATACTACGGTGAAATATTTATTGAATAATTACTTTCAAAGAATTTTGCATGGATGCTACTTTTTAAATGTATATTTTAACCCTTTGATGCACAACATGGGTCAAAAATGACCCTCATTCATTCCCCATGTTATTTAATGCTTGCTGTGTGTTTCTGTGCTCTATCTTTTGATATCAACTTATTCTATTATTGAATATTCCAAGAAATCTTTAAATATCTTGTTTTTGATAACAACAGATCATTATTAATATTCTGCCTCTCATACTTTATGAAGAAAAAAGTTTTTGTATGATTGCATAGCTAACTACTAGGCTAAGTAGCTTGTTAAGCTAACTATTTAGCCAAGTTAGTTAGCTAAGTAGTTAGCTTAGCAAGCTACTTAGCTAAATACTTAGCCAAGAAGTTAACTAAATTGTTAGCTTAGCAAGCTACTTAGCTTAATACTTAGCCAAGAAGTTAGCTAAGTAGTTAGCTTAACAAGCTACTTAGCCAAAAAATGGATATGGGTAATTTCTGACCCATGTTGTGCATTGGAAGGGTAGTGACACAAAAAGGGATTTTATTAAAAAATTAATAAAGGGAAACATAAAAATGAGGATGTATGATGATCAAAAACAAACTAATTGAGGAAAACATGGAATACTGAATGATGATAATAATCTAGATATAGAACATAAAAACTCTGTCGGGTCACTTTAGACCCATGTTTTTGATCAACAGGCTAAAATCTCAAGTACCCCCTGGAGTGCCTTCATGTACCCCCATTTGAGAACCACTGACTTAGACCATCCGATTAAACCTCCTGACCCCCATCACCAGGACCAAGCACCACACCTTGGGGGACGGAGCCTTGGCCTCTGCTGCCCCAACCCTCTGAATCTCCCTCCCCCCAAACATCATTAAAACTCAGACTCACTCCACTTCAAAAGTCAAAACCAGTCAAAACCTTTTCAAGAAAGCCTACAGTAACTGTCTCCCACAGTGTCTTTAAACCAGGGGTTCTCAAACTTTTTGGGGCCAAGGACCCCTTAAAGGGAGAACATTTTCCAAGGACCCCTTATAATTCTCATGCCGATTAAACATGTTTACTGACATTTGTACTCCTAGATGTATAAACTTTTCAACCTAAATACTTAAGGCGAGTTTCATAGAAATGAACTTAAACAAATTACATTTGAATAAATAAATGTTAATACCATTTCTATACTTTTAAACACAGGGTCATTTTTATTCAGATTACATTTTGACCTCAAAGCATTTCTAATTTTCATGTAACAGATCTAGAGGGAGAGTAACAGAGGGAGCGGAAGTGAGAGGGAGAGGGAGAGGGAGGGGGAGAAGATTTTTCAGGAGTGATGATATTACTGCGCCGAGTCGAAGTGCTCCCAAGTGCTATTCCGCCATACATTATAGTTATCCTTTTTATCCGCTTAGAAAAGCGCCACGTTTTATTTTGTGTCGCCATACTTGGTCGTTTAACTACTCGTGTAGCTGTATTTAAACAGGGAAAACGTGGAGGAGTTTGGTCGCTTCTAACTGTCCATCTGTTTGGACCGTAATGAATGAACTGAGCTAAGCTAAGTGCTAGCCAAGTGGCGCCGCGCGCCAGGGCGATTGAGTGCACGCATTGAGACGCAAGAGGTCTGTATCAACTCGTCTTACTTGACCGAATAACATGTTTTAATATGAAAAAACGGTGGAGTGTTCCTTTAAAGCTTTCAGAAAATGAACAGTAACAAAACTGGCAAAGTCCTAATGAACACAGTTAATTTTTCAAGTTTCATGGCTTAACTCTATGGAGCCTTGGACTATTTTGTCCATTTTTGAATCCTTTTCATGTCTTTTTTGTGTCCTTTTTTGTGTCTTTTTTGGTCATTTTGCGTCTGTTGTATCTTTTTTTAAGTTTTTTTGTATTTTTTTTAGTTTTTTGTGTGTCTTTTTTTGTCATTTTTATGTCTGTTGTTGTGTCTTTTTTTTTAGTTATTTTGTCTTTTTTGTAATTTTGTGTCTTTTTTGGTCATTTTGTGTCTGTTGTGTCTTTTTTTAGTTATTTTGTGTCTTTTTGTAATTTTGTCTCTTTTTTTGTAATTTTGTGTCTTTTTTGGTCATTTTGTGTCTGTTGTGTCTTTTTTTTAGTTATTTTGTGTCTTTTTGTAATTTTGTCTCTTTTTTTGTCATTATGTGTCGTTTTTGGTCATTTTGTGTCTGTTGTGTCTTTTTTTAGTTATTTTGTGTCTTTTTTGTCATTTTGTCTCTTTTTTGTCATTTTGTGTCTTCTGTGTCTTTTATGGTCATTTTGTCTCTTTTTTTGACATCATGAAGAAGTTGTGCTCAGGCGCTTTTGTGGACTCCAGAGGGTTAAGGGCTTTGAGGGATTATATAAAACCAACCAAATTGAAAAATCATCACATTCTAGAGGAAAGGAACAGATATTTACATGGTAAGGCCATTCGAGCCTTATAAGGATGACATATTTCCAAATGACTATAAATACGGACATTACAAACCTTTACTACTGGTTGACATCAACCTGAAAAATCAACAGTTTATGTGGTAGCTTCTGTCCATCTATCAATTTTTAATGATGTGCCATAACTTTAATAATTTATTGCAAATTATTTCGCGGACCCCCAAGCTATGACTCGCGGACCCCCGGGGGTCCTGGGACCC
Source organism: Centropristis striata (assembly GCF_030273125.1). Taxonomy (NCBI): domain Eukaryota; kingdom Metazoa; phylum Chordata; class Actinopteri; order Perciformes; family Serranidae; genus Centropristis; species Centropristis striata. Next base: position 11,471,659 of record NC_081521.1, read on the forward strand.
CAGTTTGAGAACCGCTGCTTTAAACCAGTCATAAACTCTAAATTCTGATTTGTTTCCTGTATTTTGTATTTTATTTGCTCATCCATCTCATGTTCAGCGTCTGCAAGTATTTTTAAAAACGCAATATAAACCAGTTATTTTTATTTTTATTATGGCTTGGTAATTGACAAAATGCTGTTTTGAATGCTGGTGTGATCAAGCCTGAAAGCATAATGTATATTATAATGTGTGATCTACACAGCAGAAGCTATAATATGCTCTGCTGTGTGGGTGTAAACCCTGAGAGTCTGCGACAGGAAATGTGATTTGACTGCTGAACGGGGGTGTGAAGGAGCTGCAGCTCACAACAAAAAAGAGGGCTAATGATTTTTCTAACCCACATGTTGAGCCACGTCAGGCAAAAAAAAATCACCTGGCATATCCATTAAATCCAATAACTGGGAAAGCCCCAAGCCTCTGGATCAAAGCAATCAAAATATTCTCATGTCTCGTTTGTTTTCCATACAATCACGTTCACAACCCTGATCTGCACATACATACATACATACAGTGTTGATTCAGTCTGAATAATTAATGATGCACACAGTGGGGAAAAGCATGAGAGCCAATACGCCTCTTTTGATGAGATGTCACCTAACGATGCAGCACTAGACCAAACAGTTGAAGATGAAGGCAAGCAACCTCTGAATATTTGCAACCATTTCTTACATCAGCCTTCATGCCCTGCTGGTTTTTCAATCACTGTTAAAGTCTTTGTTGGGAAAAGTTTCAGTCTTGTTAGTTTGACTTTGTGTTTCTCTGTGTGTATATTTGGCTGACTGTCAGGGGTTAGCCCTACACACAAGTCTGTATGTGACTAGTTGATTGAGTGAGTGAGTGATAGCACTTTGTTCAGGGGGCACCCATTTTCCAACATGTTGTCATTGGCCTCATAAGGACGATGCTTTTACTTGACTCATTTCATTTCAAAGGTAATTATTAGGGCCTAAGCACCGAGTGGTGCCAAAGTGCTATTGTAAGTAAGTAAGTAAAGTTTATTTATCTAGCACTTTTCACAGAGTGCTTTACAAGATAAAAAGAAATAAATACGATAGGGGAACATAAGACAATTAAACAGTTAAAACACAATTAAAACACAATGAAACATAACAATTATAAAATAATATGTACAATGCATGGTGTTCATCCAAATGCCTGTCTAAAAAGATAGGTCTTAAGGTGATTTGAAGAGTCCACAGAAATAGCAGACCATAGGGGCTAGGGTTGGGCGAAATATCGATATAAAAAATATATAGATATATTTTAAATATGACATGGAATTAGACCATATCGCGTATATCAATATAGTTTAAATTTGCAGCAAAGCGCTGCAACTTAAGAAAACATATGCATATAAACAAAACACAAACAAATTGAGAAAACATCTTCATCTATTTGACAACACCAGCGCAGCATCTAGAAAACACACTGCAAAGACCACAACACAACAGAAGTGTTTCCAGAGGACACTTAAAAGTGATGCACGCTTCTGGACACGTTTGTGATATTATCACGTTATTTCAAGATAATTATAATCTCACATTATAACGTTATAACGATCATAGCGTGCTAATGTTAGCGGCTGATCAATAGCATGCTAACGTTAGACGGCAAGACCAACTCGGTGCCGTTAAGAGAGACCAACTAAAACGTGTATCATTCATTTATTTGATTTGTTCAACTGCAATGTGATTGATACGGGCTAGCGGGCTAATGCTATATGTCACATTATAACATGAAAATATCATTATCATGAAATATTGTTATCATTATCACTCGAAATAATGTGATAATATCACAAGCGTGTCCAGACGTGTGCATGACTTTTAAGTGTCCTCTGGAAACACTTCTGTTGTGTTGTGGTCTTTGCAGCAAGTTTTCTAAATCCTGTGCTTGTATTGTCAAATTGATGAAGATGTTTTCTCAATTTGCTTGTGTTTTGTGTATTTGCATGTGTTTTCTTAAGTTGCAGCGCTGCGAGCTCTCAGGGCCACCGTACAAATGTGCTACATAAAGGACAACAGAAACCAAAGCAGACATGACTGCACCATATACAACAGTACAAGGCCAAAGCTCCACCTGCCCCTCGTGTGGCGTGTTTTGATCACTGTGCTTCACACCTTTGATGCTGTCTCTGTTCAGTTCAGCTTTCACCTTCTATCTGTTTGACAGCTCTCACAGGACAGGCTGGATGTTCGGTTGGTGTTAACAGACTTGCTTCAATGCCTGCGAGCTGTCCGTATGCATGAGGCAGCTTTAATATTTATCTATCAGCTAGAATTTGTCTTGAATGGTCTGTGAGTATGTGTTAAGATATAAGGCCAAGGCTGGAGCTGACCTTTTCCAGCACAAGTGTGGAAAGCTATTGAACTCATACTCCCACAGATAGAAATCTACTGTGGTGAGTGGCTGTTTTCTCTGTTGACTAAAGTGCAAGAGGGAAAAAACATCCATTACCTAATGTAAAACACGCTGGGGTGTAATGTAACTAAGTACATTTACTCAAGTGCTGTACTTAATAAGTCCTGTACGTAATTTAATTTGTGCTAGATTATACCTCTCAAAGAGAAATATTGTACCTTTACTTCACTACAAGCAGGAGATTTAGTAATTAGTTGCTTTACAAAATAAGAGTTTTGCCTTTAAATCATACCAAGTCAAAGCCAATTAGCTGATTGACATAATTTAAATTATTACACCTTTTAGTTACTATGGATGCACTGATAGTCATAATTCAATTCATATATATATATATATATATATATATATATACATATGCATTTTGTGTATCATACTTTTGTATCTTCACTTCAGTCAAATTTCGAATGCAGGACAATTACTTTCTACAATTATTTCTACATCATTTCTATACTTTTTTACAATTATTTCTACAATAAAAAACATCCTTTTTCACATGAATTAAGCAAGCTAATTGCTTACAATAAGTAACTCTTATTTGGACATGTTTGCCTACTTACTACTTGCCTACTGGCCCGTCAGCAGCACATAGTGACCCCTCAGCAGCAAACAGTAGCACCCACTGCATCCTATAAACCTCTGATACAAGGCAAGACAACAATAATTGTCCACTTGGATGAAGGCACATCACCTCCAGCTGAACCTCTCAAAAACTGAACTGCTGGTCCTCCCTGCTAAACCCACAATACACCACAACATCAACATCAAGATTGACTCCCTGTGTCTTTCACCCACCAGGGTGGTGCGAAACTTAGGGGTGATGATTGATGACCAACTCACCTTTTCCAGTCATGTCGCCTCAGTTACCCGGTCATGCTGCTTTGCACTTTACAACATCAGAAAAATCAGACCTTACCTAACTCTACATGCCACTCAACTCCTGACACAGGCTGTTGTCATCTCAAAACTTGACTACTGTAATGCCCTCCTGACAGCCTGCTCAGTAAAACCGCTTCAGATGATCCAGAACGCGGCGGCGCGTCTGGTCTACAACCAGCCATAAAGGTCACATGTCACTCTGCTGCTCATTGAGCTCCACTGGCTACCTGTTGCAGCCCGCATCAAATTCAAATCTCTAATGCTGGCCTACAAAGTTGTCTCCGGTACCGCTCCTACCTACCTGAACGCCCTGATTCAGACATATGCTACCTCACGACCGTTGCGCTCTTCCAGTGAACGGCACCTGGCTCTGCCCCCCGTTGGTCCAAGGCAATCCAGACTCTTTGCACTTCTTGTTCCCCGCTGGTGGAACACACTACCAGTTCCTACCAGAGCAGGGGCGTCCCTCTCTACCTTTAAAAAACTCCTGAAGACCCAGCTCTTCAGAGAGCATCTTCTCTCCTAGACCACATAAGTCTACTCCTCAAAGTTTGATTGTCACTAGCACTAATAGCTCATATTGCACTATACCTTGATTGTTTGCTTTTACTCTTCCTGTAAGTCGCTTTGGATAAAAGCGTCTGCTAAATGACTAAATGTAAATGTAAATGTAAATACTGCAAACTGCAGTTAAATGGTAAATGGTGAATGGACCTGCACTTATATAGCCCTTTTCTAGACGGTTTTGCTACCACTCAAAGCACTTTACACTACAGACTTACTGGACCTGAGTGCAGCGTTTGATACAGTAGATCACACAATTCTTCTCAATAGACTCAAAAACATGGTTGGCATGGACGGGACTGCACTTAACTGGTTTTCATCCTACTTAACAGACAGGGTTTTCAGAGTCACTTTGGACAACTTTAGCTCTTCATCAGCTGTCATGCCATGTGGGGTCCCGCAGGGCTCAGTTCTTGGTCCTATAATGTTCAGTTTATATATGTTGGCCTAGGACATATCATCCATCATTTCTCCCCTGTGTCATATCACTGTTATGCCGACGATTCCCAGCTGTATGTCTCTCTTCGCCCGGACACCACTGATACAAGGCAAGACAAAAATAATTGTCCATACTGCAAACTACAGTTAAATGGTAAATGGTGAATGGACCTGCACTTATATAGCCCTTTACTAGACGGTTTTGCGACCACTCAAATCGCTTTACACTACAGACTGCACTTATTCACCCGTTCACACACACATTCATACTGGTGGCAGAGGCTACCCTAAACGGTGCCACCTGCCACCATTGGGAATTCATTCACACACTGATGAATGCAGTAGGAGCAATTTAGTGTTCAGTATCTTGCTCAAGGACTTCGACATGTAGGCTGCCATGGTCAGGGATCGAACCACCAACCCTCTGATCGGTGGGTGACCGCTCTACCAACTCACAGCCACCCCTTTTTTTTTCTTAGGGAATCATAACTTTTATTTAAAGTCAGTTTTGACACCTGAGTGAACAGATGGAAGCTGTGTGGCAAAGCACATTTTGTATTGTTTTGTATAAAGGTTTTGTATGAAAAATAATTTGTATAATGTAAGCAAGCATTTCTAAGGAATACACAGGATGTCCTTCAAACCAAATGACTGAAATGATATTACTGTGCAGTGCCACTGGCTTCAGAAACCTTTTGACAGACATTGCTTGGTCGTTTTTTTTTTTTTTTTAAAGAATCACAACTTTTATTCAAAGTCAGTTTTGACACCTGAGTGGACAGATGGAAGTTGTGTGGCAAAATGAGCGGACAACCAATTGAGTGTGAGCTGACCGACCAGTTGGCACTAGATGATCACTCTGGTACTTTTATATTACACAGGATTTTTTTTAAAAACACAACCACGAAAAGAAACCGTTTTAATAAATTTGCATCCAAAGATCAAATGATAGAACTTTGCTTCAACTTTTGCAGCAATGTCTGTTTGAAATAGTTAGAAAAATGCTTCAGAAACAGATTTTTTTCAGAGTAGAGCGGTACAGAGGCAGTCTCCCTTTTAACTATCATGTGTAACTACTTTAAGAAATAAGGACAACACACTTAGACATTTTTGAAACAGTGTCCAAGATCAGATATTTGGTCAAAAAGGTATATTGTTTGCTGTGATTTTTTATTCAATTGTCAGCTGTGTTATGTCATTCAGTAAAGTTGATGTATAAGAGAAGAGACTCTGATCTCTAAACTGGTATAACTTAATGTACAAAGCACATTCAGCTTATAAGTGTGTCTGAGGGAAATGCTGTAGTATAAGTAAAATGTTACACATAACACAGTGCAATAGCATTACAAATCAGGATAGATACAATTGTAAAGTTACAACATTCATCAAAATATACAATGAGCCATATTTCACAAGAATTCACTTCACAAAACAACTCACAAAAGACTTGAAAAGGCTGCAAATCAATTTGGCATGGTGAAAATGGGAATGACAACTGACTTTCTGAAGTCTGTAAAGCCATTATAAATATGTTTCTTTTGTTCACTTAATTAAACAAATGGCAGCTTTAGCCCTCTTTAACCTTCCTTACTTACTTATCCATAATGACATTTCAGATTTTTGACTGATGTCGATTTGTAATTACACTATCCCCCTTTGCTCGTGTAAATCCATAAATGTTCCTGCTGTGGTAACAATAAAGGATTATTTATCTCTCTCTGTGTCAAACGTCTGACTCAGCCCACATTAAGCCCTGCCGCAAATTGCACACCGCAGTGAGGGGTGATTGAATGTGTGCAGAAGACCATCTCTGACGTATAACATGTCCAACCATGAAGCAGATGGGCTACAGCAGCAGAATAATACACTATCTAGCTAATAAAATGGTCGGTGAGTGAGTGTTAATGTCTTATTGTAATTTGCTCCATGTTCTTAAATTCCACATCAAAATCTGAATTCTGTTTATACAGACATAAATCACAGCATGATGAAATTAAAATGGGGAGCACAACAGGTACTAGCTATCCCAGTTCAAGACCAATAGTGAAGGATGTTATCCTTTGTAAATAATGACAGCAGTGCACCCGGGCGGCAATCTCCGTGCCTGAGCATGGAGGCCAACCAGGAAGTGCATTAAGCCTACAATTCACCGAAAATTCCAGTAGGGGGTGCTAAGTTTGGCTGCAAAAAAAATCTGCCCATTCATTTCAGTGCAAAATTTGAAAACTTCTCACTTGATTAATTACCTCAGAAAAAATTTTCAGGACAACATTATGGTCTCAATCGCAAGTAAAAAATCATCTTCAAGACAATTTGATGTCAATAGTTCTAATAATGGCCCCATTTAGAAGAAAATAGAAGATAAAGAATCGTATGATTTGGGGCGTGGCTACAGGTCACTGACAAGGCGAGCCGTCACCAGGAGAGAATGCGTATCCACGGCAACGTGTCAATAAAGTTATATATAACGTTATATAGATAGAAAAGAGGACGTTTACCGATTTGGTCTCATAACTTTGACCCTTTCACTGTATTTTCACTTAATGTATTTGAACGTTTTGTTCAGAAAAAATGTCTTGTTCAGTGTTTGGTTGGACTAACAGACACTCCAAGGAGTCGCTGCTCAGTTTTCTGAGGTAAGAAAGATACATTTTGTTGTTGTTTTTTTGCTAGCCAAAACTAACATCCCAGTTAATGCTCCAATTAATGCTAACATGAATTAGCAGCGGCTTCTCTCAGTCGGGTTGAGGTGTAGAGAGGCTGTAGTCAGTGTCGTCAGATCCCTCGCGCTCCACCACAGTCCAATTATGGTCTGCTCCGCGTATCGAAAAGAAGATGGCGACGCAAGATGGCGACGAGTATAACGCTGAACTCGAGGCTTCCAACGCACATCCACAAACCAATGGGTGACGTCACAGTGACTACGTCCATTATTTATAAACAGTCTATGAGTGCACCAATAGACTGATCTTGTGATCTTGTCATGTATCAATAGCTCCTTTCATAGTGCCGTCCCTGCAGTAGAGTCTCAGAAAACTAACAAGACCCAGCATTGGTGATATGCAGCTCTTAAGGCTGTGCAGTTGGGCAATTAGTTGAAAGGGGTGTGTTCAAAAAAATAGCAGTGTCTGCCGTTGACTTTGCAAACTCAAAACTATTTTGTACAAACTTTTTTGTTTCTAGGATTTAGCAATCCTGTGAATCACTAAATAGCTGCATATCACAAATGCTGGGTCTTGTTGGTTTTCTGAGAAGCTACTGCACCTACTGGTACCTTGTTTACCATGTAGCAATAAAAAATATACTAAAAACCTGGATTAATCTGGTTAGTCACATTGGACTGCTATTATTTTGAACACTACTGTATGATCGTTTGTCAAAAGCAGCTTGCGGTACAGCCAAGCGTTCAGAAATTAGCACACACGTCATTCCAATATACGTATGGTTTACGGTTGTAAAGAAGGCTGCAGTTTCTGTGAATTTATGCTACTGAAACCACTGACCTAGGTTTAGGGCTAAAAAACGTCCTGGTAAGGCGTTATAAAAGACAGTTTCAACAGTAAATAAATAAGTACGGAAAGCGACGTAGCTACGAGGGTGACGTGACTACCGCAAGTTATGTAAAAACATAAGTTTCGGGAAAAAAAACTTGATTCACAAAACGCGAGCCATGGAAGTTACATAATTAGATGTAAGTTGCGTTAAAAATAATTTACTTTTGTTTTCACAAGGGGCACAAACCCCCTTCTCGTGGGTAAAAGTCCGCCATATTTGTTGTTTGGCATCAACATCACCAATGCAGTTTGATTTGGGTTCTCATGGCAATACAGCCACAGCACCTTGTGTAGGTGATGTGGTGTTAAACATGATCATTTATAGCTCATATAGCTTTGTTCTAAAAAATTCATAACTGTACTAATGTTCTTTTGGGAAACAATTAGAGAGAAACGCACTTGCAAATGTTTTCCAGGATCACGCTGGCTGTATTGATCGTGCCATGGGCAGAATCACTGCCCCGCGGAGAAAATGTGCAGATATTGTAATTATATTCAAGCACCTATGAGTCAGTTCCTCATTGTGTTCCTTATTATCGACAAAACTAATTTGTTGGCAGCACAGTGCTGTTCATCTTTGTTAGTACAACAGAGACAAAGTAACAAATATTTTTTTTTATTACTCACACTCCCTCATGCTCTGTCTCAGTGTGTCCCTGCCACAGAAAAACAGCACGGCAGAATATTCAGTCCAAAAGTGTAATACCTCTCCAATCATATTCAATTTAAGTATCTTGTGTTTACCAGAACATCATACTATCAGTCATTTCTTCTGTAACCAACCAAGCAATGTCTGTCAAAAGGTTTCTGAAGCCAGTGGCACTGCACAGTAATATAATTTCAGTCATTTGGTTTGATGGACATCCTGTGTATTCCTTAGAAATGCTTGCTTACATTATACGAATTATTTTTATACAAAACCTTTATACAAAACAATACAAAATGTGCTTTATCTCTATCTCATTTCGCCACACAGCTTCCATCTGTTCACTCAGGTGTCAAAACTGACTTTAAATAAAAGTTATGATTCTCTAAAAAAAAAAAAAAGGGGCGGCTGTGAGTTGGTAGAGCGGTCACCCACCAATCAGAGGGTTGGTGGTTCGATCCCTGACCGTGGCAGCCTACATGTCGAAGTATCCTTGAGCAAGATACTGAACACTAAATTGCTCCTACTGCATTCATCAGTGTGTGAATGAATTCCCAATGGTGGCAGGTGGCACCGTTTAGGGTAGCCTCTGCCACCAGTATGAATGTGTGTGTGAAAGGGTGAATGAGATCAGTCTGTAGTGTAAAGCGCTTTGAGAGGTCGTAAAGCGCCTAGAAAAGCGCTATATAAGTGAAGGTCCATTTACCATTTACCACATGAACCAACGGAACAAGTCCAGCTCAGTCTTCCCTCTCCAACACACGGCGCGCATTTGTTCGTGGAGCAGCGAAGTCAACCTATACTTCTCACATGTGAGTGTATGTCATGTGTATGGCAGCACAGCTGGAGTTGCCTGCCGGAACTAGCTTGCAGGTGTCTCTCCTAGGGTTGTCAAAAGTATCGATACTCAAAAAAGTATCGATACTTAAACGTTATATCCGGATACGATACTCATTTTCAAAATTATCGAGTTTCGTCAGGTTAGTGTCTTTCGTTTCAAACTAAATAAATAAATCAGGCACGTAGTATGCCCATATTATGTTAATTGACACAGTGTCAGTATATATAAGCATAGGGTTAATAAGTTTACATAAATGTTGGTGACTGTAAAGTGTTATTTTCTCTCTTGAAGTCCCAGAATGAAGCCGAGATAAGTCGACCAGCAACCAAACAGCAACACACACAGCCGACTCTACCGTCTGTGTTTGACCAACAACGATTGTTTTTTTTAAATAAATATATAACCTGTGGTTCTGTTAATTTTTACATGTTGCATTTTTCTTGTTGATAAAAATATTTCTGTTAAATTTTGGGGTCTTTGTTTTTATCCTGGTGGTATCGAAAATGGTATCGAGGATCGAATATTTTCCTGAGTATCGGTATCGGGTTGAAAATTTTAGTATCGTGACAACCCTAGTCTCTCCATTAACTGATTTACAGTGGTGAACAATATCTCAGTGGACAGTAATCAGCCTGGTAGAGAGGAAATAGAAAAACGGTCGACAGATCTGTTGTGACTGAGTAGGACTAGCCTGGCTGTTGCTGTTAGCTCACCAGTCATTACATCACCAAGATGTCAAATGTGTGTATCAAGGAGAAAAGGTGTACACAGGTTTTCCTTTTGCGATCTGTCATTTCTCCGTTTCCTTGTGTCATGGACACCATAGTCCCTTTCACACATGCACTGCCACCATGAGGAGCGGTATGTGATACTATATGATATAAGACATTTTTCTACTCGATTCTCAAGACAGAAATAAACATTGGCTACTTTTTCTGTTTGTCAGGAATTATGAATGGGCCATCTATTGCCACCGTCAAAGTTATCAAAGTTAAAAGTTACCACAGTTGGCATGAGCATTAAAAAGGCCACAGCATAGGAGTGAATGTCAAATATAGGAGTGAATGTCAAATATGAAATTTCTCCACTTGTGTGTTTTGTTTTTGGTAATAAAAGCTAGTGCACTGAGCAGAAAAGAAGAGACAGTGACTGCAGTACGTGGAGAGGAAGAGGAAGAGGAAGGGGAAGAGCCAGGGAACAGAAAGGGGGCTCTGTCACAAACCAAGCACCAAAAGGAAAACCTCACGTACAAACTTTTCCAGGTGTGTGTGTGTGTGTGGGCGTGTGTGTGTGTGTGTGATGTAAGATTGTAGTTGATGTTAACATTTTTGAAATATAACCAATCAACCCCGTATTCTCAGCAGAAATGTTTTGTGTGGCAGACACAGTTCTTATGAAACCTCCTTGACAACACACACATACACACACACACACACACACACACACAAAATGATTCCAATAACAAAAACAGACACAGAGACACACACACACTAGACCGAGACGCTCTTATCTACCACCTGCAGCTCCAGTCTGAACAGAGCCGTTGGTGTGCTGCAGTCTGCAGCGTTAAATCCTCCCACAGTCTGCAATCCACACAAAGGAAAGGACCAAGTGTGCATTTTCACAGGTTCTGGAAGTTGTGTTGATAATCACGCTAGCATGTTACCAAAAGGAGTTTCCTGTGGCTCAACTTTGATTTGAGTGAGTGGATAAGTTGAGTTATCTGGGGGTGAACTGACCATTTGATGTTTTAAGAACAATGAAAAACTATTATTCAATATTCTGTGAATTAATTTTATTGGGAAATATGATTTGTAGCGCTCCCCTTACAGTTCTTACAGTCTTTACAGGTGGAGTAACCTTCTTCAGATCAGGGCTAGCTAACTTACCAATACTTACAAGAATATTAAGCATTTGTCCAAGCTTTATTTTCTCTCATCTTTGACAAATAAAGATAACCTCTTATGTGTCCTTATATGTCCTCTTTAAATTGCAACTGAAATAATATTTTATGTTAAATAACAAAAACTACATTTAGATTTTTAAAACAAATCCCACATCAAAATAACTAAATGAATGACACAAATAAACAAAATATCTTACAATAAACAAACTAAGGCTTGTGTGTGTTCTTTTTCTGGACTTTTTTCTTTTAAGAAGATCAGCTTTTCATCATTCTCAGGCAGCAGCTGAAATCTCACATTCACAATGTCCCCTGTTGTCTGCTAGCAAGCTAATGCTAGCTATATTCATTCATTATCTGCCCTGCTAGCTATATGTTACCAAGCTAATGTTAGCTATATGAGCAAGCTAATGTTAGCTATATGTTAAGCTAGTATTAGCTATTTGTTAGCAAGCTAATGTTAGCTATGTTAACAAGCTAACGTTAGCTATATGTAAGCAAGCTATATGTTAGCAAGCTATATGTTAGCAGGCTAATGTTAGCTAATACCCACATTTGTCCTCTAAAATGTTCTGTTTTCAAAAGTAGAATACGCCTTCTGCTGTTGAAAAAGGGTATCATCATTCCTTTTATATCTCAACGGACTCAAATCATCACACATTTGTATCAATTTTTAACTGTCTTGCGATGCATCGTCACATCCCTACTGTTAACTGTAGTTCTGAACAACAAAAAGATTGCCTTTTTGTTATTTCCCCTATTAACTGTAATAACGGAAATTCAGAGAGAGCAGGAGATTCTATTTGTGAACAAGAAACACCTTTTGCATCATTCATTGTCATTTCCAGTCTATTGTGAGGCTGATCATTCTGGATCATTCCCTGAAATATTAAAGCTTATTAATCATTTTGAGTGTTCAATAGACATAACACTCATATTCTGTGTTATCAAATAATGAGTGCACAATCAATTATCAATAAATACAGGTGCAAATGATGAATGACAAATACAGATGCACTCTGCCAGGAGAAATTGTCCCTGTGCCTCCAAGTAGGACTCAGTGCAGGTTGTATGTTGAACAGGGAACAGGCTACAAAGAGAAAGCACTGCTGCTCTGCCACTGATAACTGTTCTGTCTTAATTAGTGTTAGTACAGTGCACATGTGTGTAGACACAAACTCTCTACAGGCTGTACAGCTGTTATAGCAAATACAGATGAAGCACCTGTGATCAGCTGCCCCCGTCAACAGAAATTGGCGTTGTAAGTCTCTATGGTTTCTCACATGGTTTCTCACACTGTAAACCATGTTTGTAGAAATTACAGTAAATCACTGTCAAATTGCATCAGAAATAGGTTGTAAAATAAAAATTGTACATCACGGTAGTAGATACTTTTAATTATTGTAAATCCAAGAATAGTGTACAACTTTAAATTATACTGCCATAAACTGTAGAAAGCACACAGTTTTGCTGTAAAAATATAACATTTTCATGTAAAGTTAATGGAGAAATACCATGATGACATACATCCATCTATCCATTCTTGTCGGCTTATTCGGGGCTGGGTCGCGGGGGCAGCAGGATAAAGTAATGGGATTATTCAGTATAAATTATAGTTTTTGCTGATATTTACATTTACATACACTCACTGTATTATTTTACGGTGAAGTTCTGGCAACCACAGCTGCCGGTAATTTTAAACAAAAACATTTTTTACAGTGCATGTCTCTCTATGCATTCTCAGTGGGAGGAACTAACACACAAGAAAAAGACATGGATGTGATTTAAGAGACTTGGGATACACCCTTTGTCATTCTCAAGAAATAAAAAAAAAGTTAATTCTTAAACGAAAATATCAAGTCTCCGATGAAAACAATTATTAAATGGAACAATTTGGCTTGTTAAAATATTTATTACTCCTAAATAACTACCGTTTAGAGAGTGTTTGCATGCTGTTTACAACCAGGAGAGAGCTGTTTATCTTTCCCTCCGGCACGCTGCTTTCATAATTGCCCTGACCTTGTTTGTCATATCTAAATAAACATCTATCCCACTTACAGCAGGGGATAATCCAAATATTTGCATCATGGTGACATTGTTTAGACAAAGGCAGAGGCACAGGCTGCATGCCACGTGGTGTCTGATGTAAATGCATCTGGCTCTTCTCTACTGTCATCTCTAACATCTGCAGAACCAAAACATGCTTTAACAATAGCCAGCAATGTGCACATATCTTCTCATGCACCTACAATAGAAATTGTGAATCATTTAAAATGTAATGAGTAGGGTTGTCAAAAGTATCGATACTAAAATGTTGTATCCGGATAAAATACTCATTTTCAAAAGTATCGATAATAAGTTTACATAAAGGTTGGTGACTGAAAAGTGTTATTTTCTCTCTTGAAGTCCCAGAATGAAGCAGACTTATCAAGCCTGCCTAATATTGTGCACAGCATAAAAAATATTGTTCTAATTGTTATTGTTTATTGTATTTATTCATTTATTGCACTACCTCAGACCTGAAGCTTGTTATCATAGTTGCAGTTTCTTTTTTGCACAACTGTTTTTTATTATAAATACTTAACCTGTGGTTCTGTTAATTTTTACATGTTGCATTTTCCTTGTTAATAAAAATATTTCTGTTAAATTTTAGGGTCTTTGTTTTTATCCTGGTGGTATCAAAAATGGTATTGAGTATGGAATATTTTCCTGAGTATCGGTATCAAGTTGAAAATTTTACTATCGTGACAACCCTAGTAATGAGCAATAATCTTATGCAATTCTGCTCTTCTACACAACAATTCAGATCTGAGAAGATGATAAGAAAACACAACATTTAGGACACAGTTATTGTCATCAATAGCTCACAGCAGCTGACATATAATGGATTTTTAAACATACAAAATGCTTGCACTTGAAGCTGCCTGTCAAGCGCACCTTGCAGCCCACGATTCCACAAGATGAAAGTTGCTGAGGCATCTGTGACATGTACACACTATTTAATCTGTGAAAGCTGCTACAGCTGACAGGTCAACCTCTCCAAGAGGCCTTAAGTGTCAGTAATGACTGAGAGCATTGGGCCCAAATTGATGGCCCAAGTACCAATTACGAAGACATGCAGGAGAAGAGCAAATAAGGCACACAAACACAAAGGGCAATTTATGATTTAGTAAACTCAGAGCTTTAAGTGTGACCCCCAGGGACAGCTAGAGGCAGAGACTGAGAAGCTGAAGAGGACAAGAAGCTTTTCGGTGAAGCCAAGGAAGAGGTGAAGAGAACTGGAGAAAGGAAGGAGGCTAGATTGTTTAAAGCTGGAGTTTCACATATTATTCATTCTTCCGTCCATTATCCTTAACCCATTATCTGAATTCGGGTCGCTGGTGGCTGGAGTCGATCCCAGCTTACATTGGGCGAGAGGTGGGGTATACCATCCCAGACTATCACAGGGCTGACACATAGAGACAGACAACCATTTTCCCTCTCATTCACTCCTACGGGCAATTTAGAGTCCTAAGCTGCATGTTTTTGGACTGCAGGAGGAAGCCGGAGGTCCCAGAGAGAACCCACACTGACACGGGAAGAACACAATGCTAATTCACCCGTTCACACACACATTCATACTGGTGGCAGAGGCTACCCTAAACTCTGGCACCTGCCACCATTGGGAATTCATTCACACGCTGATGAACGCAGTATCAGGAGCCATTTGGGGTTCAGTATCTTGCTCAAGGATACTTCGACATGTAGGCTGCCATGGTCAGGGATCGAACCACCAACCCTCCGATCGGTTGGCAACCCGCTCTACCAACTGAGCCACAGCCACCCAAATGTGGGCAAACTTCACAGACAGGGAGCTCAGTGGCAGAAAGTGACTGTAGTGCACATATTGCTGGTTGCCAACCACAGGTAAAACACAAAAAGAAGAAAAATAGAAAGTAAAAAAGACGAAGAAGTCTGGAGTGAGGGGCGGACTTGAGCAACTTTGTGTGCACACTACTTTGTGCGCACGCTACTTAGCGCGTACGGTTTGGAGAGAGAGAGACGAGACGGGAGTTGAGAAAAGAACAAAACTTTTCAGGAAGGGATTCAGTATGTTTCGTTCTGCCAAGTAATTTGTTTTTTATAACGAATCTTTCAAGAACGAGACATTACAGTACAGTGTGGCGGCTAGATGCCAAGCTGTAGAAGAAGAAACAAACAGAGGAGAGGGTTTTCCACGGCAGTCTATGGGCGGGACAAGTTAGCCCCCAGAGGGATTTAGAGACTCTGGAGGTGACGTTTGGTTTTCGCCGTCGCTAATTGTGCACAACATCAGCAGCTGATCATAAACAAAGCAGCTAATTATGTACAGAGTCTCCGCTGATCATAAACATAGTGATCTTGAATTCAGAGGTAGATAAGATTGCTAGATAAGATCGATTTGACGTAAAAGAATCGGCCAATCGCCGATCCCGCAAAATTAAGGAAATCGGTGCTGATCGATCGGTGCACCCCTAGATCAAACCAGCTACTTTTGCATTGTTCGTCAGTAGGATGTCTTTTGTGACAGGTGTCATAACATGCCTTCATTCCTTCATTCGTTTTTTGCTAAAAACAAAAGAATAAAGGAATCAAATATCTCATACAAGCAGCACATTACGTAAGTGAATGCTGGTAGAAATCTAGTCTGTGAGGCCGAAGCTCCATTTGTCACTGTGAGTTCAGCTACTGCTGCTGTGAGGATGTATATATAACAGAAGCTCTGTTCTGCCTGTGATCCACTGAGGGCTGGTCTGGTTTCTTTTGAAGAGGAAAACAAAACAGAGGGTGAACGGATATACTGAAGCCAGGAAGGATGTTTAAAAGAATGGTGCTGAGCATTGACTTTCAGCGTGAGTCCAAAGTTCTTGTTAAAAGTTTGCAATATGTTTATTTTCTCTCTAGGCGGTTACTAGAGTATTTGTGGGTCAGCAGCAGCATATGCTGTAGACTGATGAATACTCAGGGTGTTTTCACAACTGT
The DNA here is from genome assembly GCF_030273125.1 of Centropristis striata. Lineage (NCBI taxonomy): Eukaryota > Metazoa > Chordata > Actinopteri > Perciformes > Serranidae > Centropristis > Centropristis striata. The sequence goes on from NC_081521.1 coordinate 11,487,942, forward strand.
CTTGTTCAGTTTGGTTGAATCGAACAAGCCGGCCAACCTCGTTAGCGGCAGTTAGCTACAGTTAGCTCTGTAGCAGTACAGTGTGTATGTGCTGCTGCTGCAGGAGGTGTTCACTTAGGCCGCGTTCAGACTGCCTGCCAAAATCCAATTTTTAGCCCATCCAGATTGGAACTGGATGGCTCTTTTGAAGTCTGAACAGTCACAAATCACATGAAATCCGATTTTTGCGAACCGGATCGAAACCACCTTCGGGAGGTAGTTTCAGATCGCATTTGGACAGATGCGTCTCAGTCTGAACCGCTCCAAACACTCAGATCGGTTTTGACTGTCCGTGACATCACTCTACGCCGCACGCGTAGCGCCGGCAGCGCCGAGACGCGGGGTCCACCGGCAGCCGCGCCCGACTCATGCGGCCCGACGGGGGTGTCCATCCGCCCGGTTTCTCCCCTGGTGCGTCTGAGATGTTCTGCACCTCTACTGGACAGTGATAAGGCCAATATACTGAGGTGACCTGCCTCCCTCATGTTTGTTGTTGTTGTCGCAATTATATGACGTCTGACGCAGTGACGACGTCTGGCGCAGTGACGACGTCAGACGCAGTGACGACGTCAGACGCTCTGACGCCGTTACTATGGCAACCTGTCAGATCAGTCAATAATGTGGCACAGTCTGAACAGAGCCATATCCGATTTGGACACTTGCTAAAAACAGTGTGGACAGTCAGCCCTAAAAATCGGATTTGAGTAGGAATCTGATTTGAATCAGATTCGCCTGCAGTCTGAATGCAGCCTTTGTGATCTCTGTTTGTTTACAACAAGCACCGGAGTGAGCGGTGTCAGTGGGGTGAAAAGACGAGTGAAAACCTCTAACCTGTTGACTTCAGGTCTGTCCCCGCCCATCATGACGTCTTCAAGTTGTGAAATACGATCCGCCATTAACCTGCGGTACTTTATTTTAAAAATATACCCGATCTTTTATTTTGTGTCTGTGCACGACTTCCTGTCCGGAACGATCTGCTCTGTGTCGAATTGATGCGCCGTGCTCCGTCGTCCGACAAAAATAGTCTGCAAATGAATCGTGCATGTGCAAAGTCGCCAGTCTGTTTTGGGTCAGTTTTGCTGGTTCCAAGGCCAGATAAAGTAGGAGGGATGCGTTGTGACAGATGACACATGTAGTTCTAAACATATTTAGGCTGTTTTTTTACTGTCTTTTTGACATTTTTGTTTGGTGGTATGCCGTGTGATTTTTCTAATGTAAAATATGTGCCGTGGCACAAAAGAGGTTGGGAAACACTGTACTAACCCGCCTGTACTGCCATCTGACAGTGGCGTTTCCTCCCCGATTGCCCTGCTCGCCCCGAGGTCTCGCTCAGATTGAAGCTTCCCCTCTCTGCCTGTCGTCAACTGTCTTTTCTGAGACTGTGCTTCAAAGGACTTTGCTTATTGTCAGCCTGCTGGAGCTTGCTGCATTTGGTTCCACACCAGACCCGTGACACAGTTAACATCATATTGTATTGGAGAAGACTTGAAACAAGCGATTGAGCCATAATGTTGCCACGAGAATTTATTCTGAGGTAATAAATCAAGTGAGAGGTCGTCTCATTTTGTATTGAGATAGATAGGACCGGAGTGCTTTTGCAACCACTGTTGGAGACCCCTGTGGCAACCCTAGACTTAAGGCAGGTTTGCTTCACTGCTCAGACTGAGAGGTTGCTGCCTGACTGTATCGCAAACAATGTAATACACAATGTCCAGGACCAAGATCGAGCCCCTGAGTCACCCCATCATCGTGAAATTGGAAAGATCTGCTCTTCTTTTACACTTTGTTTACGTCTGGGAGTTTTCCCGCATGTAAATTAGAGAACAGATTTGTACATTAGAGAACAGATTTGTACATCGCAAATTTTGGTCCACTTGTAAATGCTGAACACAAACCAGACTCCAGGAAGTATTCAACGTTGTCACAATATGGTCCCTGATTCACATCACAGGAAAACAAACTATAGGTGTGAAAACATCCTCAGGTGTTAAATCAGTGCACAAGGTCTCCTCAGAGCTGATCAACTTCCTGTTTCCTTGGAATTCAATCTAACACCTCCACTTAGTTTATGAAGTGTGAGATGTAGCACCAGCTTTCTGACTGTGTGTAATAAGTCCCTTCAATGATCGTTTCTTGAACAACAAGAGCTATGTAATTACTGTTAGCAACATCTTCTGCCTTCAGTCCATATTGTGCAGTATGCAATGTGTGACACCAGATTGACTTGTGTGGGCGATGTGCTGCATTACCTGATGACAGTGATTGGTTTTGGCACAAATCGAGAAGATTGTGCAACTATTCCAGTTCAATTAGCACTAAAGTTCCCACAATTTCTTGAAATGGCAGGTGAAATGCCTCATAAGTTAATGGGGAAAAAAACCCCCTCCAACATGGTCTTCTGAGGAAAGGAAGGGGAGACATGTTCAAGTGGCACTTACTGTTCATCATTATCTCCTCAGGTCAAAGTATAGAATTGTAGAAGTGTATTAACCACATTTTAAATAATGTGGTTACATTGCTAGTTAAGAGTTAATATAAAATAAAATTAAAATTAAAATTAACCTTAGCCAGAACAGTGGCAGCCTACCCTTCCAACTATATTTGATGCCTCTTTCATTTTTTTGTCATTTTCCCCCTGTGGTATGGAGGTGTTTCCTGGTTCTCTGTATCAAGTTTGAAATTCTAGTATCGTGACAACGTAAAGTCATCACAATAGCAGTGTTTCCACTACAGTCGAATACCAGGAATGAGGCGGGTCCCCCTCGCCAAAACGCCTCTAATTCGAATATGGCCTGGCCCTGTAGAAGAGCAGGGCTGTTTTTCTCCCCTGAAAAAAGCCTGGTTGCTGATTGGATAGAACGCTAAGCAGGATGTGACACAGTACTCAACGCCACAACAGCACGCGCCATTTGTAAAACCCGGTGAAGTAGCAAGTAGTCACAAGCAACAATAAACATAAGCCCCTATCATAGTGATCCCGCAAAAGCATGATTTTGTGCTCTTTCATAATGCAGTCCAGCATCGTGGAAGGAGGTGCACAGTAGCACAGTGCTAATAGGGTAACAGTTAGCGCTCACTTATCGATCTCTGTTTGTTTACAACAAGCACCGGACACTCTGTGCACAGTTAGCGATGCCGGTTAAGCGGCGGACACTTACAGTTAGCATGCCCGTTTGTTTATGACCAGCGGAGACGCTGTGCATAATTAGCCATGCTGGTTTGTTTATGATCAGCGGTGGGCATTGTGCACAGTTAGCAACGGTGGCCATAGTTGCGTCTTCCGTGTTTAATCCGTGGCGTATGTGACATCAGGGTCGAAACTGTTGCTAAGCGATTATGTGACGATCGAAAAACCATACATCACCTCTAGAGTCTCGTAATACCTCTGGGGCCTTTTTTTGTAATGGAGACACGCTGAGCGGACATTTGAGAGGGCGTGGCCTGAGACTTTCCCTGCAGCCACTCTTTCCTCTAATGGTAACACGGCTAATTTGAATCACAACTGCAGTCAGGAATCTCCCAACTAGATATTGTCGTCAGATCGTTCAGCCTTAACTGAAGTGACCCGATAAAACAAACCAACTGAGATATGGGTGAACAAGTACATTGACATGCATATCACCTTCTTGCAAACACAAGAGTTGTGCTCAAACTAGCCAGACATACACATCAATAAGAGGACACATCAGATGTCATTTCACCTGCAGAGCTGCTGGAGGTAGACTGGAGGATTTGAAGTTCCTGTCAGCAGAACATGTTTGTGTGCTGAGTCCTGGAGTCAGCCTGGTACACTGTAGGTATTTTAAATCTTGTTATTCTGAGTGCCTGAAAATACACTTGGCATGTGTCATATTAGTTGTGTATATGTGCAGATATAATGAAGTGGGCCAGCTTTATAATTACTGTATGTCTAGTGTGTGTGTGCATGTCTGTAGTTCTGTGTGTACATGACTCAGAGACCAGTGTGTACACCAGTGGTGGATTCATGGTGCAATCATAGCTGCAATAGGGCCCTGGGCTGATGGGTCCTGTCTATGGAATCTTTATGGTATTCAATTACATCTATTTAAAATAGATATTTCATTACTTTGTTTTTTCTTGCGAAGAAAAACGTATGATGTACGACAAAACAGTTTAAGTCCTTGTATTTGTGTATTTGAAATACGTGAATAAAATATTGCAATATTGTTCATTTACTGTCCATGATGTGCAATTACCGTCTAAGTGCAATAATATTTATAGTGCAGTAATATTTATGTTATAACATTACCTCTGTATGCTACCACTCCTCCTCATCCTCCTCCGTTTCCATGTACAAAGCTATTTATTCTATATTCCAACATTTTCATACCATTTCAATTGTTTATTCTTGTTTGTGATATTTTTATACCTTTCTTGTCCTTAAGTTGTTTTTGTATTGTTGTTCTTAATTGTTTTATGTGTCAATAGGAATTGCACTCTAATTTCGTTGTACTATATCATTAATACTCAAGAAACATGAGTGCCCTGAGTGCTTTTTGCAGTTTACCGCATCTTTTCTAAAAGTTGTTGCTAGGCAACCACCAAATCACCTTTATTTTGCAGTGACTCACAGATGTGAGAAAGCAGGGGCAGGGGCAGGACACTCTGACTGAGTTTAAGAGGCTGTTCCTAAATAGTACGTTGGACACAGGAAACAAAGATTTGTTCTGCATCTCAGAAAAAAAGGTTGCATCTCTTTCTGAAGTGTTTCAATTGAAGTTGTTCAGGGTGCTCCTGCAAAAATGCAAGGTGCATAAAGCGGAACAATGTGAGGGCGCTCAGGAAAACACTTCAGGGTTGCTCGTAAAGTTAGATAGATTTGAAATGGACTTTCTCCTCTGCACATTTCAATAAAGCAAGGCCCAGTCTTGTCTTCATGGATTCCTTCTTATTCTATGAGCTGTTAAGGAGTTGTGGCATTAGTTGGTCCATGAAAAGAGAATGTCTCTGCCTGCAGTCTGTAACAAGGACTATAGTGCATCATGCGCATGTAGCCTAAACAACCAAGATCTCCTACCTAATCGACACAATAGACCGTTTTTCAACACCACCCATAACACAAATATGAGCATTTGACAATATTAGTGTTTTGTGGCTTACGGTATCATGGGTCATTCTAAAAATAGCACCCACGTCATTATACATACACGTACGGGTTGTAAAACTAAGGCTAAAAAAAACACTGACAGGTCACTAACAAGGCGAGCTGTCATCAGGAGAGGAGCAGAACAATGCGTATCCATGGCAACGTGTCAATAAAGTTATATATAACGTTATATATAAATAAAAATGGACGTTTAGGGGTTTGATCTCATAACTTTGACCCTTTCACACTGTATTTTCACTTAATTTCACGTATTTTAACTAGTGTATTTGAACGTTTTGTTCATTAAAATGTCTTGTTCAGTGTTTGGTTGGACTAACAGACACTCCAAGGAGTCGCTGCTTAGTTTTCTGAGGTCAGTAACGTACATTTTGTTTCTGTTTTTTGCCAAAACTAACATCCCAGTTAATGCTCCAGTTAATGCTAACATGAATTAGCAGCAGCTTCTCTCAGTCAGGTTGAGGTGTAGAGAGGCTGTAGTCAGTGATCAGATCCCTCTCCTCCTCCACAGTCCAGATATGGTCTGCGCCCCGTATCGGAAACAAGATAGAGACGAGTGTAACGCTGAACTCGAGGCTTCCAACGGGCCACAAACCAATGGGTGATGTCACGGTGACTACGTCCATTATTTATACAGTCTATGTTCGACCCATCAGCTTCCCTTAACTCCCGCCCGAGTGTGACATCCCCCATTTAAACTCTGCATCGCCGTCAATCATTACTACTATGTCAGCAAGATGGGGGACAGTCTAACACATATATGTGAGTCGGATTTTGCTGCCTGTACAAACATCTTATATTGAAGTTTTTGAGAGGAGACCAGTCTCAAATAACAGTTTTAAAATGGCATCTAGCCGGAGTTAGAGAGAGAAATTTTAAACACAATGGAAGCAACATTTATATCAACCTTGAGGGAGGGGAGAAAAAAATAATTCTTTCAGTTCTTCTCTGGATGAATCAGTCGGTTTTGTAGTTCTAACTCATCCTGCTGCACAACCAACATGACCCTGTATCCCCCAGCAGAGACTCCTGAACAGCAGGAAACCACTCAGTGCAACCACAGCAAACAAGCTCACAGGTACACAGGCCAAGGTAAATGCACACATCAGCACCAGGCTAAACGCTCAGAATGTAAAACACAATGCACCAGAAATATCAGAGCTTAATGTCAAACTGCAGCAAGTTAACTTCACTTCTAGTTTGCTCACATCCTGCAGCCTTGAGGAAATGAAAAAACAATCCTCTTTTGTCCTTGAGCATCTTTCTCATTCACACTCTCTCTTCCAGTCTCATATCCTCCTGTGTCTCAGAAGCTCGTTTATACACATGCACATATTTATAATGTTCTGTCTCTAGTGGAAGACCAATGAAATTTTGTCGAAATTAGTGTGAAAACCTTGAAAATAAACCTCCCCCCTGCAGCAATCAGAAAATTCAGGAAGCCAGCCCAATTATATAAATGGTTTCCCCTAGGGTTGTGCCGTAACCTATATCGTACACAGCGTAGGGGTTTCTATTAATTACCTAGACCAGCTATTCTCAACCTTGGGGTCGGGACCCCAATTGGGGTCGCGAGATGATTTCTGGGGGTCGCCAAATCATTTTGGAAGTCAGCTCTGTCTCCACTGTGTTAAAGTGTTCATGTGTTTTAGTCTTTTTTGTCACTTAATGTCTTTTTTTTTTTGTCATTTTGTGTCTTTTTTGTGTCTTTTTTTGATCATTTTGTGGTCAATTTGTGTCTTTTTTAGTCATTTTGTGTCTTTTTTTGATCATTTTGTGGTCAATGTGTGTCTTTTTTGGTCATTTTGTTTCCTTTTTTTGTTAATTTTCTGTCTTTTTTAGTCATTTTCGGTCTTTTTGGTAATTTTGTTTCTTTTTTGGGTCATTTTGTGTCTTTTCGTCTTTTTGTGTCTTTTTTGTGTCTTTTTTTGATCATTTTGTGGTCAATTTGTGTCTTTTTTAGTCATTTTGTGTCTTTTTTTGATCATTTTGTGGTCAATGTGTGTCTTTTTTGGTAATTTTGTTTCCTTTTTTTGGTCATTTTCTGTCTTTTTTAGTCATTTTCGGTCTTTTTGGTCATTTTGTTTCTTTTTTGGGTAATTTTGTGTCTTTTTTTGGTCATTTTCTGTCTTTTTTTGTCATTTTGTGGTCAATTTGTGTCATAGAGGCCCAACAGAGTCTCATGTGCTGCACAAATGTCACATGTCAAGCTACTGAAAGTATATCTAAACTATTCATAATATAAAGTTATTTGGCGTTGTGTCTCTGATCCACCGTGCCCGTCACTCGTCAGTCAGTCAAAACCCCGACCCACCTCTCTGTCCTCCTCTGAGACATGTGCGCGCATTCAAACACTTACACACACACTGAATACACCGAGCTGCCGTGTCTACCTATCTGTATCAGTCCCGTCCCCACATCATCTCTCTGTGTGTGCGTGAGCCAAACTAAATCCTATCAACCTGTCCGGTCCAAACGGTCCAAACAAACTGTTGTATTATGCCGTTCATTAGCCGTGAGCTAACATTAGCTAACAATTAAAGTTGTGTTAATCACAAAAAGCTACTATTACTTCCTGTTGTAAATTTACAAGAATACTGTCAAAATAAGGTTCCTTAAATAAAACATACAAAAACTGTTATTCTCCTTTACAATATTTCATTCAAATATGCAATGATAAGATCAGTGTATATGATGGAATAGTGGCATTAGAATGTGTGAGAGGCACCAAATTTGAGCTTTTATGAAAAATAATTCTCCCCCTAGCCAGCTCCATGTCCTAGTGGGAAGCCCTGCTGACTGTGAAAAATGTGATGTGAGGTGTTTGCTCACATTTAGCTCTTAAAATGGACAAGATTGATGCATTATAGGCTACTTAAAATGTACAAAATCAACAGTCAATGAAGTAATTAGAACCCAAGTTGTCAAATAACTGTAGTGCAGTTAAAAATGAAATATTTCCTTCTCTATGTTCGCCTGTGATATTTCTGCTACCTTTAAGATGCAATTTAAGTACAAGGACCTCATACCAGGGTATGAAACCCATAAACAGACTGATGCCATAACTGATGATTATTCTCTCCATTAATTGTTCATCTTTAGAATAAAATGTTGTTCATGAAAAATGTAATTTCAGCTATTTACTGTTCACTCTCCTCCAGCTGTATCAGAGCTGTATAACTTGTCTGCTAATGCTAACCCAACCTTTCCTGCTGCTGCTGCTCCTTCACATTAAAAGCATCCACACAGGAAAATAAAGGGTGACTTTTATTGTGAAGCAGCTACACGAAACTTAATGCATTTAAGTTTAGCGCTGTTCATCGAAAATGCTAACCAAATCAATGGATTTTTTTTTTTTTAATTTACATTAACGGTGGATCAATTTTACACATCTGTTATAGAGTAAGAGGGTGATAACACTGAGACTGTTGCTTCAGGCACCGCCGCTTCAAAGACGCCGTGTCGGGCAAAACAGCCTGCTGCTTCTGTGGAGCGCGACTGCTCTCTCAGTGCAAGAGCTAATTAGCCAGCTAGCTTATTAGTTGGCACAGTAAGTGGCATTATACTCACCACAGCAACTCACCTGCTGTGTATGCAACTGCATGTATTCCTTCACCAATTAGCATTTAGATCAGGGGTCTTAAACTCAAACGAGCTGGGGGCCACATCTCAGTGGGGGGCCACTTCAGTGTTCAAGTATCAAAAAAAAAATCACAAATATTTCTGAAAACTGGGTTTATTCAAATATTGTATGATAATATTCCAAAACTATTAAATTCACAGTAAGTGCAAATGTTTTTCATTGTTAAATAACTTATCAAAGTCTTTCATGAACTAACTGACAGCACTTCTATTCATATTGTCTTCATATTAAATAACAACACAAAAAGAACTCTAGCTTTGTATGCACATTTTAACAGTTATTGCAATTTTTTTACCTTAAATAACTTATTTTAACATTTCAATCAACAGACAAATCACTTCTGAGTCCATTTGCGCTTTATTCTTGCCAGACACCTGGCAGCGCTTCTGCTCACAGCTGAGCCATATTTACTCTGATGGACGTTGCAGTTGAAACTCTGAGTACGGCTTCAAAATGAGCATCAGTACGCCTTGTCCTGTACTTGCTTTTAGAGAAGTTCATTGTAGAGAACAGTTTCTCACACACGTGTGCTTCCAAAAAGGCACATGTCTGTAGATTTTACGTTGAAAAACTGCTGAACCATGACAGTAAAAGACCGTAAAATGATAAATGGATTGATTCAGTTTCAGTAACAATGAAACACTAAATATATATATACCAGCCAAAACAGTATTTTTTACATTTAAAAAAAATAAATACATTACTCCACTGTAAAATACACTGGCACCGTGTTTGTAGCAAAAAAATATACTGAAATATATATATAGAAGACATCCCTGTAATTTTATCATTTATTTTTTGTAAAAATAACTTTTATCACTGTTAAATGTACTAAACACCATATCTCTTACAAAAATATACTGTAATATTTAATGGTAAAACCTTTAATTTATGCAGCATTTATAAAGTATTTTCTTGTCAATTATATGGCAAAACAGCGTTTCTTTTGACGGAAAAAGTTTTTATTTTTTATGGTAAAATATGGAATAAAATGGCAATCTTAAACGGGAAATCAACAGTGCTAACATCCTTTTACCGTAATTTTAAAAAAAGTTGCACCGTATTTATTACAGTAAAGTTCTGGCAACCACAGCTGCCAGTTTTTTACCATAAAAACAACAGGGTTTTTTTTTTTACAGTGCATGACTGAAAACTCTGGACAGCTCTGGGGATGAAGGAGGCAACTCTCTGATATAAATAAAAATAAACTTGTAGGGCAAAATTGCATTTAACGTTTTATGTCAAGATTGGGGACGGATGTAGCAGGGCCGGAAGTTTGAGACCCCTGATTTAGATAATGGGCCTTGAATAATAATAGTCTGCAATTATCTACTGGTACCAAAACAGGATGTTGGTACAGTATGGTGCACCTCTTGCTTGATTTGGCTGCTTGGTGTGACTGACAAGCGGTGTAACTATGTGCATTGTGCTCTAAAGGTGAGAATATTTTTACATTTATGAGTGTCTCAAAACTGCTATGCCACTAGGAGCGCATGCCTTGTTACACACCTTGTTATCTATAGACTATTGTAAAAGTGGACGTAGCGATTGTGAGGTTGGTTTGTGGACTCTAGTTTTGATCAAGGGAAAATCATCCTTCTTAATGAAATAGTGGCGGGCAGATCGATCTAAAATATCAATAGTATCGATACATACGTTGGTATTGGTACTGATTGATACTTGCGTGATGAGATTGATACTTTAGTTTCAGCTTCTCTTCTCTACGTTCAGTACACTGAACTCCTGTACAGCATAGTGGTTTCGCATGTACAAATTCAGTCCCTGGATTTAACGGATCAATACCAAATTTTGCAGTATCGCCCACCACTTAAATGAACAACCGAGTCCTTTGAGTGTCTTTCAGTCAAACTGAAAACTGTGTGAGATATTTGGAAGCAGCTTTAACGTTCCAGTTAACTTCTAATTTGAAAAACACACAATAATACAAAAAGCCCTGCCCTTAACTTTATTGGCCCTTCTAAATGAGATATTAAGCATCCTTGAGTGTCTTAAAAAGCGCTATATAAATGTAGTTCATTTTTAGTTATGATTTCGAAAATCTCAATTTCGACCAAAAATGTTGTTCCTGCAGTTATAGGCTTTGTAGGGCAGTACAGCCTCTGATAGAAAAAGAAAAAGAAAAAAATGCAATCTTTTTGCTTTTTTTGCGTTCTGCAATGTTCTGCATCATTTATATTTTTTATTTAGGGTAGACTTTTACTCACAGCACTGCAGGTGAATAAGAGCCTGTTGCACTGCAAAAAAGCCAACTTGTATTTTTTGGCCTAAAACAGTGATTTAAGTTGGTAAAACTTGGAAATATAAATTACTGACATTTAGGGCAATAATGTAAGTTAGCACTTCAGAGTTAGAAATTCAGAGTTGAGCAAACTCAAAAACAAAACTTAAAATATTTAGTTTAATTGTCCAACTTAAAATTTTATTGAAGTTTGTTGCCTTGAAATTTTGAGTTCACCAAACTTTTCTTTTTTTGCAGTGTGGCTAGCTGCAGGGGGACTCTACTCCTCACCCAGCCACTACATGCTCCTCCTATTAATCTACACAGGAGCAGCCCCCCTTCTCCTCCCCACTTGCTCTCTGACCTCAATTTTCCCTTTCACTTTTCAGTTCTCTCTCTCTCTCTCACTTACACACACACACACACACACACACACACACACCTTCTCTCCCGTTTGTCACTCACTGTTGTCTAAACAGGCAGAGTGTTTGGGGAGCCTCCATAGCAGCAGGATGCCTCCACAGCATCTAACATATAGACATGTACTACACCATATATCCACAAACAAGCACGCACTTTATAAAAAATACCATAGCATTTTTAAAATGTTATGGGAGCAACTAAATCGCTTTCTCCTTGTCAGTGAACGTCACATAACGTCCCCAGACTCGACTGTCCCAACTTATTTATTGTTCTGCTCTTTACGGCAAGTGGAAAAAACAACACAAAGTCTTATGTGATTTGTATAGGTTAAGACCTTGTGTGGGAAAATATTTCTTCTCTGACACAGAATATTTGCTGGAGCCAGACTCAAGAATGCCAATAGCTTCAATGAAACAATTGTTGTTGGCCTTGGCACTGATTCACATAGTCACTGTCGTGCAGGAGTAATGAATAGAAGAGGCAAAAAACCAAAGAGACAAAGACGAGACATGGAAGGACGCACAAAAGACAAACAGATGGGAGAATAAGAGTTGGGTTTAGGAAAGCAGAAGAGAGTAAAAGCAGAGATGGCAGACACTCCAGCAGCGATGATGGTGATTGTAATGATTATAGAAAAGCTGAAGACAGATATTAGATACGCACCAGCTCATGTCGCATTTCCATTTGCTTTTGTCTCGTGCAAAGTGTCTGTGAATCTGCACCGCACTGACAGAGAATCCACAAATCACCTCACCTAATCATTGCCAATTCTCTCACAGCCCGTATCACAACACTTGTGCCTCTGAGTCATGGCCAAGTATGTGCATTGTAAACAAAGCCGGGCACATTGGCCTCATCATTTATATGACCTAAGACCTGAGACCATTTGTCTTCAGGAGCAGTGGGGACAGATATGACAAATGCCTTTTTTCTAAAAGGGGGCTGCTGTGCGCACAGTATGTAAGAAGTGTGTGTTGTTTCTCACTCACTCACTTACTCATGCCTCCTCTTTACATTAAGCCACATGCCTCTTCAATGTGCACACTTGGAGGCAATTAGCGGTTATTTCCTTAGCAAAGGAGGTTATGTTTTTACAGCCTGAACTCATTCCCAACAGATAATGTCAGTGTGTGTATGAGATGGACCAGGATTTCCATTAACTCTAATGTAAACCCATTCATGCAAAAAAAAAAAAAAAGATTCATATAATGTGTTATTAACCCTCTATGGTACACATTATGATGCCAGTTAGGGGGAAAATGTTAGGAGTGGTTTTTTTGTCTTAAAATAGACTAAATAAACATAATTTGAAGAAATTTTATAATTTTTTTTTTTTTTTTTTTGTGGAAGTTTTTGGGGTTTGTTGCCTGTAGGCAACATTGTACCATAACGGTGCACAAGTGAAAAAGAACGTTTTTTAAATTAATTTTAACATAATTTATTCAATAAACATGTGTAAAAGATTCAGTAGCTTCAACAGGGAATAATACATTTTAAATTTAAAAACATAATAAAAGGAACTTTTTTAACCCTCTGGAGTGTCCAAAAGCTCCAAATCCAGACTTGTTGACTCCATCCAGACTAGAAAACAAAGCAGCGTGGAGCCCTACTGTAAATTTACCTCTAAAGTTCTGGCTGTAAACTCCATGAGGCCAGTTTCAGTTTGATGATGATATACCAAGTAAAACTGGAGACAAGCTCAAATATATTTAGTATAAAATGATAGAACTGGATGTAACCCTCTTATATGTTATATTTGCAACCCTTGCTCACATTTGCAACATTTCAAATTCTTTGTTGAGCATGATAGTGTTTTGAAAGAAAAAAAAAACTGATTCAAAATCACATTTTATGTTGGACTAAAGGACAAAAAAAAAAGACAAAATTACCAAAAAAGACACAAAATGACAAAAAAGACACAGAATGACCAAAAAAGACAGAATGACAATGACAGAATGAAAAGACAGACTGACCAAAAAACCCCACATGACACAAAATGACCAAAAAAGACACAAAATGACTTACAAAGAAACGAAATGACCAAGACCAAGACTCCAAAGTTAGAATTAACTGGTTTCTTGTCTGAATGTTGCCTGTAGGAAACATTGAACCATTGAACCAACGACCCGTTGAAATGAATGTCTTAAACAGTTTAGGCTTATGAAACTATCAGAAATGAAGGTTTGTTCACCTATCAGTAGGAATATATTATTTTCCAGATAGAAAAGGGCCAGAAAATTCCGTTTTGAGTGATTTTCTTTGTGGCGCAAAATGGCAAAGCTGTTTACTTTGAAAAAGTCTGCAAAATAGGGTTTCAATATGGCAAATAAAAGCATTGCTAGTGGTTCCCTATACTCTTCCCTCTTTTTTAACGTATCGCATCACTCAAAAAGATGCATTGTAGAAATTTGACAGGCCAAAAACGGGAATGTTGCCTGAGGGAAACACTGTACCATGGAGGGTTTAACACCCAGCCAAATTTGAATCAGAAAAAAAAGAAATGAGCGGTAGTGTCTGCTCTGAAACACTGAAACCACACCATATCCAAGTTCTCTGCTGACTTTCTGCTGCTCCGTCTCTCTTGTGGCTGCTTTGCCAAAATTGATGACAGCAGTTGAAATGACTTGTCTAATACGTCACACGGACTGACACTTTTATAAGGCAATTACAGCGGAAGAGTAGCTTTAGTTTGAAGGATTGAAACAAACACATGCCTGCATACATTTACATCAACTCAAACTGTTCATGCCCTACAATCTATGGAGAATAAATCTTGTGTGTTTGTGTTTCATGTGTTCTGCAGTGCAGAGATCTGAAAATCTGTACGCCCAAAAAATTCTGAACACATATGGAGAAAACGGTTTCATGGTCTAACTCCAAAATTTAGTCTTATTTAGTTTTAGGTCCTTTTTTTATGTTTTCAGCTACCAAGAAAATGATTCATATAATGTGTTATTAACCCTCGATGGTACACATTATGATGCCAGTTAGGGGAAAAAATGTTAGGAGTGTTTATGTTTGTCTTAAAATAGACTAAATAAACATAATCTGAAGAAATTTTATAATTTTTTTTTTTTTTTTTTTTTGTGGACGTTTTTGGGGTTTGTTGCCTGTAGGCAACATTGTACCATAACGGTGCACAAGTAAAAAAGAAAGTTTTTGAAATTAATTTTAACATAATTTATTCAATAAACATGTGTAAAAGATTCAGTAGCTTCAACAGGGTACAATACATTTTAAATTTAAAAACTTTATAAAAGGAACTTTTTCAACCCTCTGGAGTCTCCAAAAGCACCAAATCATGACTTCTTTATCACATCCAGACTAGAAAACAAAGCAGCGTGGAGCCCTACTCAGCTACTTTTTGTACCTTGGAAAAAAAATATGTTTTCATACAAATCTCATAATAAGAGTAATAGACATAATACAAAAAGTTCAAAGGAGACAGTCACTGTTTTTAAGCCCAGCCACATTCTTTTCCCCTAACCTTAGTCAAGAGGGGTTTTTTGTGTAAATTTGACACACAGGTTTGTTATTATTATTACTGTTGTTGTTGTTGTCATTTAAGATTTTTATATCATTCTGTAGCTTCACAGTAGTGTTCCTTTGAATAAAATGGAGAGCCTCGTCATTCTCAAAGCACCATCAAAGGGTAAATTGCTCCTCTAACTGTGCTGCTAAGAAAATTGCATTTCGGTGCTCTGGTTCTATTTGCACATTTTTAAATAAGGTAATATCCATACATATGGTGCAAAATCTGCCTCTTTCTATAGGCGTGTTTCCACTGAGTACTTTCTGAGTACTTTTTGGAAAGCGGCTGAGTGTTTTGGCTCCGCCCACTAGTTAGTTCCCCTCGGCCAACAGACCGACACGGCAAACAGTGTTGCCAACTTAGCAACTTTGTCGATATATTTAGCGACTATTCTTTTTCTGGTGCTATTGGAGACTTTTGGAGACTCGTTCCTACTCTTCTTAATGAGTAGCGTCGTCCCAAAGCACTCACAAGCGGCCCAGTCACCCCGCAGCAGTCTGTCACAGCTGCGGCAGATTCCAGTTTGCACCAGTCTGCAAATGATTCACACATGCACGAAATTGCAGCTCAGAAAAGTACCTGCCTCGGTAGGTATTTTTCTCTCCCAAGTCACACCTGTAGCGGCTCACTAGAGGGAAAAGTACATAATAGAAACGCGCCTTATGCAAATGAGCCTCACTGCAAAAAAGGTCCAATTCCCAAACACCAGCACTAACCACCACACACAGTTAGAGTGAAATTATTAGCGTCTTCAGAGAGCTGGTGGTAAATGAAGCGCATTGATGAGGATGAATATAAGGTCGACTCAAACTACATACATGAGAAATGAATAAGGTTAATAAACAAATATATTTCTGGCTCAGTGCGACTCTTGTGATGTCCACAGCTTACATATGTTCACTGTGTGAAAGTGGATTGTGTGTGTGTGTGTGTGTGTGTGTGTGTGTGTGTGTGTGTAGACGAACACAGAACATTAACTAATATTAGGTCCTGATCGACAGGTCTGACTCTGGAGATTTCAATAATCAATGGACACCTGCTGTTCTGCCTTGTGTGTCAATACACACCACGTCTCTCTTATCTCTGAAGACACACTTACTGTATCTTTGCCATTAAATGAGCCGAGTCCAATCTATAAGGAAAAAAACCAGCACAAGTCCAACCCAAGTCCACGTCAGATTGGGAGTTATTCAGAGCTTCATCCCTCACAACCCACACTTAACCTCTACTGCATTTATACTCTGCTGCTTGGATAATTGCAATCATGTGTGAAAAAGGAAGCAAATTGTGCTCAGCTTTAAAACTTTATCGGCCTGTTTGGGTCATTATGTATTTAGTGAATAAGACCTTATGACGGGGAAGATAGCAGTTAGCAAGTCATGGTGC
The DNA here is from genome assembly GCF_030273125.1 of Centropristis striata. NCBI lineage: Eukaryota > Metazoa > Chordata > Actinopteri > Perciformes > Serranidae > Centropristis > Centropristis striata. The sequence goes on from NC_081521.1 coordinate 11,504,329, forward strand.
TACCAGCAGCTTCAGCCCATTCTCTGTGAATTTGCCCCTCTTTGGGTGTGTGTGTGTGTGTGTGTGTGTGTGTGTGTGTGTGTGTGTGTGTGTGTGTGTGTGTGTGTGTGTGATAGAGGGAGGGACAAAGAGAGATTGAATGAATTATTCTGTTTCTTTACACAATACACTGAGCTTTCTGTGAAATATTGGTGCATCTCAATACATTAGAATATGATGGAAAAGTCCATTTACATATTAAACATACTTTTTAAAATTGGTCTTGTCATATAATAATATTGTTGTAGTTTTTTTTTGAGACACTGAATTTTAGGTCTTCATTAAATGTAAGCCATCATCATTATAATTAGAATAAAATAAAATAAATTAAGACATGAAATGTTTCGTTCTGTGTGTAATGGATCTATATAATGTGTTATTTCCACTTTTTTTAATTGAATCACTGACATAAATAAACTTTCTATGATATTCTAATTCATTAAGATGCACCTGTACATACATAAGATATAATGCATATTCATATTAATGTTTGGCGATGATTAATAGTAAATACTAACATCTTGATGCTTAATAAAGCCAATTGAAATAAACTAAACTGAGAAAGAGACTTGTATATATGCAGTGTGTGTTACATATTTCTTGTATTTTTTTTTAGACTTGTTGCGTCTAAAAGGACTGAACATTATTATGCACAGAGGAATAGAGTATTGCTTACTAATTCAGCATGAATAAATAAACAATTGGGCTCAATAACTTCCTTTAAATGGGATTAACAGTGTGAAGGCTTTAATGTGGTCTATAAACAAACATATTTTGCACGTGGTTCAGTTGGTAGATTGTTTGCCTACTGATCGGAGGGTTGGTGGTTCAATCCCTGACCATGGCAGCCTACGTGTCGAAGTGTCCTTGAGCAAGAATTGCTCTAAATCCCTTATGGTGGCAGGTGGCACCGTTTAGCCTCTGCCACCAGTATGAATGTGTGTGTGAACGGGTGAATGAGAGCAGTCTGTACACTGTAACAGATTGCTGTAAGAAAACAGGCAAATTGTGACAGTAACATACTATTTTCCATTAAAAAGGTATTATACTGTAGAAAACAATGCATTCTGGGCAATATTTGTAGGTAGCTTGCCGTTTCCCATAAAAAATATATATATACATCCACATTTTTAATGGCTGTTTTTTATTTAACCCATTAAAGCTGGGAAAGCGGATATGTCATTTTGTAGTATTTGTAGTTTTTTCCCACCTATTTCCAGTCTCTTGGCCAATGAAATGCATCAGAATACATGCGGGAGTGTCACAATGCAACATGGGACTTTTCCAGAACTTTGAAATCATCACCAAAAAAAAGAAACAAAATGACCAAAAAGGACACAGAATTACCAAAAAAAGACACAGAATTATTTTTAAAAAGACACAGAACTACCCCCAAAAGACACAAAATTATTAAAAAAGACACAGAATTACCAAAAAAGACACAGAATTACCAAAAAAAGACACAAAATTATCAAAAAAAGACACAGAATTACCAAAAAAGACACAAAATTACCAAAAAAGACACATAATTACCGAAAAAGAAACAAAATTACCAAAAAAGACACAGAATTACCAAAAAAAGAGGCATTTTTTCCAGGCATTTTAAGCCTAAATGGGTTAACTAACTCATTCTGTATATCATATATTAAAATTACTGAGGTTACAGTGAAGACAGCGCTTAATTCGTAGTAATTGGCTTTCAAACAGTAATATGCTGTATTCACAAAAAATGACTGCATTGTATACTGCAACAATATTGCAACTAGCTTCAGCACTATACTGTGTTTAAGTCAACGGTAAATTTTGATTTTACTGTTGAATGAATGATTATTTCGGTTACAAAAAAAACAAAACAAAAAAATAAATGAAATAAAATCCTGTTTTTACAAAAGAATCCATCAGACAGCAACCGTAAAAGGACTAGGCTGAAGCCCCAAGGCTTATTTTTGCCTCTCCTGTACCATCTACATGTATACATTATATACATTAAATTAACTGAATAATGCTGTAATTCAGTATGTGGTTTTATCACAGTACCATACTGTAAAGTAGATCAGTAGTTCTCAACCTTTTTGAGTCGAGACCCCCAATTTAATATGCATGTTGTCCGCAACCCCACTCACTGAACACAATCTCACACGCACAGTTCAGATCACCCAAAAAATGACCAAAAAAGACACAAATGAACAGAAAAGACACAAAATGACCAAAAAAGACACACATTGACAAAAAAGATATAAAATGACCAAAAAAAGGACACAAAATGACCAAAAAAGACACAAAATGACCAAAAATAGACATAAATTGACCAAAAAAGACTCAAAATGACTAAAAAAAAGACACAAAATGACTAACAAAATGACCAAAAAAGACACAAATTGACCAAAAAAGACACAAAATGACCAAAAAAAGGTAACAAAATGACCAAAAAAACGACACAAAATGACCAAAAATTACACAAAATTACAAAAAAAAGACATTAAATTACCAAAAAGACTAAAACACATGAACACTTTAACACAGTGGAGACAGAGCTGACTTCCAAAATGGTTTGGCGACCCCCAGAAATCATCTCGCGACCCCAATTGGGGTCCGGACCCCAAGGTTGGGAATAGCTGAAGTAGATAACAGTAGGGAACTGTAAAATGAACAGTAGAATGCTGGCAACCCTGCTGCCAGTATTTTACTGTTAATTTACAAGACAATCGTTTACAGTGTAGTGTAAAGTACTTTGAGTGGTCGCAAAGCGATATAAGTGCAGGCCCATTTACCATTACCATTTAATTTTTACCGTCTGTTTGGCAGCTGAAATATAAAAGAAAAGCCAGGAGAAAATCACTGTTACGGTAAAATCTGCAAATTTCCAGCACTGACTGTTTGTCTCACCTCAGGGTGAAATCTTAACACTGCCCCTGGCACAATATATAAAAATGCACACCTATCCTCTTCAGAGCACATCACACCTGTAGCGCTCTGTATGCTGCTTTAATTATTGCTTTGCTGCTCTACAATCATTTTTTTCCCCAGATATCAAGAACTGAGGATGCGATCACTTCCCGGACTTTTTAGGATCATGTTTATTCATAATTTAGCCGAAATGAGCATGTGTTGTTTTTGTTGGTGGGGGTGAGAATCTGCCTTGTTGATTTCCTGGCAGTAACTGACCTGCAGGGCAAGTGGAGTTACTGACAACTATGTTGCAAAACTATTTTTTGATATGCTGACTCAGCCTAAATTGCTTAATACATCCTGTTCTCTGTGAGGGCTGTGATAGAGTTCATTTTTATATTCCCAGTGAAAGTCAACAGATACTATGACACAAACTGGGATTTTGGAGACACTTCGTGAAGCCGTACAGATTCCAGGTTCCTACACCTTTTCCAAAGCCAAGTTCAATTACTATTCAAGCATTTTAAGCACCTTACAGCTGGATAAATTACATTATGTACAGTCTTTAGTATACGCAGGGCTTTTTAAGAGTAAACTTCAAGCACTTTCAAGGTACCTAAAGCAAGAATTTCCAGACTCTCAAAGCATTCACATCACATCTAAAGCAGGCGGCAACCTCCAGGTCTGAGCAGGGAGGCAAACCAGGAAGTGCCTTAAGCTGCATGCTACCGAAAATTCCAGCAGGGGGCGCTAAGATTGGCTGAAAAAACATTTCTTTCCTTTGATTTCAATGCAAAATGAGAAAACTTCTCATTTATACATTCATTAATTACCTCAGAATTTTTTTTAGAGCATTATATTCTCAATCGCTGGTAAAAAATCTTCAAGACAATTTGGTAATATTTATATGTTAATAGTGTAAATAATGGCCCCATTTAGAAGAAAATAGAAGATTAAGAATCATATGATTTGGGGCGGGGCTACCTTTGATTGACAGGTCACTAACAAGACGAGCCGTCATCAGGAGAGAAGCAGACCAATGCGTATCCACGGCAACGTGTCAATTAAGTTATATACAACGTTATGCAGATATAAAAAAGGATGTTTAGCGGTTTGGTCTCATAACTTTGACCCTTTCACTGTATTTTCACTTAATGAAAAAATGTTTTGTTCAGCGTTTGGTTGGACTAACAGACACTCCAACACACTTCAAACGGGTCACAAACCAACGGGTGACGTCACGGTGACTACGTCTATTATTTATACAGTCTATGATCTAAAGTATTCCTACAAATGCCACTGATAACTATTCACTGTTTGTTTTGTGTCCATGGTAACTCATTCAATTCCTTTACTTTCTCACTAAGGGTTAGGGTCAGTCTGGGGTAAATAAATATGACAACAGGATTGTTCCATTTCAAAATTTAAAAGATTTGTGGTGGGAAAAAATGTTGAAAATCAAGCATTCTCAAGGACTATATTCAAATCCAGCATATTCCTGTCCAGAACACGAAGTGTGCCGTTCCTCACGTACACACACTTCCACAGTTGACCCTCATGTGCACCGGCATAAATCACAAATTGTCGGTACTCCTTTTTGTGCTCCATGCGTCAGGCTCTCTGGGCGATTTATAATGGCCCTTAATAAACTGCAGTGATTCAACTTTACATATTTAGATATTTTGGAGCAGTGTACCACTGCTGCTTCATATATTTATAAAATGTCGTTAAGTTTCATAACTTGGCGGAGCTGCTCCACTGAACACAATCAAACAAATGAGCTTCTCAACATTGAGGATGAGCAGCTGGTGTAGTGACAGGACGTCATGAACACCAAATAAAAAGCAGAGCCCGCACAGCAGTTTTTTTCACAGGCAGAGGTAGAGAATGGTCACGGTGTATGGCAGGTGCTGACAGACTTCATGGTGCATTCAGGTGCACCTCGAAAAAACAGGATACATGCTAAAAACCAATACAGAAAGCCCAAGTGCCTTACTGCATTATATTCCATTATATTGTTTTTAGGGCCGGGACTCGATTAAAAAAATTAATCTAATTAATTAGAGGCTTTGTAATTAATTAATCGAAATTAATCGCATTTTAATCGTGTATAAATATTTGACCTGAGAACAGTGAGAAGTAATTTTTTTCACATGGATTTTTAGTATACCATTGAATAATGACTGAATACATAAGCTTAAGCAACAAAAATATTGTTTATTTTTGTTCAAGTCCAACAGACCAGTGCAATTTTTGCCATTAAGTGTAGCAATAGCATATTTATAAATATAGTACATTTCATAAATTCAGGTAGCCTATAGGTAGGTAGACCTTCTGTAAACTAGAATACTTTGTTTTTTTAAGTAAAACACAATCCACGCTAGCTACCACACTAGCTGCTAGCTGCTATATGTTTAGCATTGAGGTGATACTTGAGGCTTGATGTGCTGCGGTGATATGTGAATTCCTTGTTGCATAGCAACACAACCATGCTCTTATGGACGCTTCCATCCGTTGTTTTTTAGTAACTAAATGTCCCATCATCCACGGGGCCAACCAAAGGTCTCATCAGCTTCTTCCTTCATGTTCACTGTGGTTTGTTGTTGTCTGAACTCATCAACGCTAGTTGGTGCTCCAGGATAATCGGTCCGCCTGAAACTCATCCAGTGAGAAACGTTCCGCGGTGCAAAAATAAGTGTGATTAAAGTGCGTCGATTTTTTTAACACGTTAATTTTTGTGTAATTAATTCATCTTAATTAATGCGTTTAAGTCCCGGCCCTAATTTTTATACCTTGAATGTTGTGTTTTCCTTATATCATGGGTCTAAACTCACTGCCCGCAGGCCAATTGCGGCCCTCGTGATGATATTTTGTGGCCCCCACCTTGATATGAAAGTTTAATGTGAGTTTTATATGAATGGCACTTTACCGTGTTGTGTGTGGAAGGTCCCTTTATTGCGCAAGCTGGAGCTTTGTTTCACTTCTGCTGTGTTGTTGTTACCAGAAAATGTGGAAATGTTATGTTATGCAGAACTGGCAGGATGAAAAACAGCTTCTATCCTTGGGTTGTCGGAACTCTCAACACTTACACAGGATAAATTAATTAAAATGTGCAATAAAACGGACATGTGCAACACATACTCTACCTCATCTATAAATTTGTAGCATTTTCAGCAGTCACTTATTTATCTTTATACTTATTTATTACATCACATGTCCTTGTTCTTGTTTAGCTCGGTATTTTTAAATGTATTACATGTTGTTTTGTGTTATGATTGTCTTAACTATGCACCTCATGCAGTGGCACTTTCTATTCCGTTGTATAGTTGCCTATATAATGACAGTAAAGGCTATTTGATTTGATTTAACTCAGAACAAATAAAGACACATCCACCCCCGACCCCAGGAGGAGAACACTAACACTTGTGTTTGTCCACTTCAGGCACTGTTCGTCACCATGACAACACCATGACAACATAACCGAAACGAAGTAGACTTTATCAAACGATCTGACTTTGTCTGTATGCAAATGAGCGCATATTTGATGAGATATGACCTCATTTGCATATGTAAACATTAAAATACAAAAAACATGCAATACATTTTTTTCTCATCTTAACATAAGTAATCAACTGAGAAAGTTTCATGATGATATCTATTATTTAGTTTAGCTTATTATGCTAATTATGCTAATTGCCCAAAGTGCAACTTTTAGCAACCAAGTTAAATTCCATCCATTAGGCCTATAGATGACATTTCTGCGATAAAAATTTAGGGTACTCAACATTTCTGGGTTTACTATTGGGCCTATGGGGTTTAGGACTAGACTTAAGCCACTCCTCCTGTATTTATCGGAAATAACCATTTTTAACATAGGAATAATTAACTGTAGGATACTGTAATCTTAGTTATGAGTGAAGTGATGAGTAGTGAAAACTGAAATGGTTAATTAATGTTATTTTGACACATGTGTACACATACTTCATGCCACCCTTCAATAAGTCTTTGCCCCACAGTAAAAACATCTAGACACGCCCCTGTACAGTTTGCCAAGTGCTTTATACACAGTTACCTATAACAGCTATTCTCAACCTTGGGGTCGGGACCCCAATTGGGGTCGCAAGATGATTTCTGGGGGGTCGCCAAATCATTTTGGAAGTCAGCTCTGTCTCCACTTTGTTAAAGTGTTCATGTGTTAATGTGTTTTAGTCTTTTTGGTAATTTCATGTCTCTTTTTGGTAATTTTGTGTTTTTTTTGATCATTTTGTGGTCAATTTGTGTCTTTTTTGATCATTTTGTGGTCAATTTATGTCTTTTTTTGGTCATTTTGTTTCCTTTTTTGGTCATTTTGTGTCTTTTCTTGGTCATTTTGTGTCTTTTTTTAGTCATTTTGTCTTTTTTGGGTCATTTTGTTTCTTTTCTGCGTCATTTTGTGTGTTTTTTGGTCATTTTGTGTATTTTTTGGTCATTTTGTGTCTTTTTTGGTCATTTTGTTTCCTTTTTTTGGTCATTTTGTGTCTTTTTAGTCATTTTGTTTGTTTTTTGGGTGATCTGAACTGTGCGTGTGAGACTGTGTTCAGTGAGCGGGGGTCGCGGACAACATGCATGTTAAATTGGGGGTCGTGACTCAAAAAGGTTGAGAACTACTGACCTATAAAGTTGGAATCATTTTATTTTCAGACACAATCATCTGTTAATGGTGGTTTCATCTCCATTGTGATATGTTTGGAAGAGATTGATTAATAAAGTTTTGAGAAGATAAACACTTTATCTGTCAAGAACAAACCACATTGTCACAATCATTTCATGGAAAGAGTTAAAAAATATTTTATTCCAACTTCAAGGGTGACCGTGTGTATACACTGTGAACAACCTGTGGCCAGCGTAACTAAGTACATTTACCCAAGTACCTTTTTCAGGTACTTGTACTTTACTTGAGTTTTTCCATTTATGTAGCTTTATACTTCGACTTCACCACATTTTAAAAGCAAATATTGCACTTTTTACTCCACTAGATTTAGCTGCCAGCTTTAGTTACTTTTAAGTCAAGATTTAACACAAGAAATATGATCAGTTTTAAATATTTAGGCACTATTATTAATTAAACCACATAACAGTGTATTACATAGTTCAAATTAGCCCTACCTTGACAACATTAAAATACTGCTTAAATGCATCAATAGTAATTATCCAATCATTTACATGCAATATATCACCTATAGCTTATACATACAAATCTGAGTGGGGACAATCTGCATAATGAGTAATCTTACTGATGATACTTTTTGATTCTGGTACTTGTACTTAACCCTTAGATGCACAACATGGTCTAAAGTGACCCGACTTAGTTTTTATATTCTTTATCTTTGCAATAAATTAATTTCATCATTCAGTATTCCAGGTTTTCCTCAAATAACTTGTTTCTTATCATCATACATCCTAATTTTTTGTTTTCACTTCTTACTTTTTGAATAAAAAAAAAAAAACATTTTTGTACCACTACACTTCTAATGCACAAGGTCATTTTTGACCCATGTGTGTAAACTTGATGTAATAATACAAAAACCGTGTTTCTTCATAAAGTATGAAAGGGAAAATGGCTAAAATGATCTGCTGTAATAAAAAAAAAAGATATTCAAACACACAGCCAGCATGAAATAACATGGGAAATGAATGGGGGTCATTTCTGACCCATGTTGTGCATTAGAAGGTGTTTATATGTTGTATCAAAGAGTTAAGTAAGGTTTTGAATGCAAGACTTTTATTTGAATTGAGTACTTTGACAGTGTGGTATTCATAATTTTTCAGGCTTTTTCAGACTAGAACTGTATTTTTATTTTTATTTTTTTTATTTGTATAAATCATTATGTCATTATTATTGCCTTGGTCATTATGATTATTTTCACCTTTTTTTTTTTGCCTAACTTTGTATAGCAGATAAAAATCATGAGAACCTTAATAATAAGGTGTCACTGTTTTTTTCTTCAAAATACTGCTAAAACATACTGCCAAGCAGGTCATGACAACGTTTTCTACACCACCAGCCTTCATTTTATTCATTTTTTAAATCAACTTCCATGTTTTATGAATATCCTGTATATTGTATGCCTAGTAACAGACATTAACCTCACATTTCATGTAAGTAAGGTTTTGAATGCAGGACTTTTATTCAAATTGAGTACTTTGACAGTGTGGTATTAGTACTTTTTCAGGCTGAATGTGTGTTTTTTAAGAACCAAGTTCATAATCTTGATTTAAAGACCCATTGGACATGTATTACACACCTCAAACACAATAGGGGACTTTTAAATAAATTATCTGATTACTCTTTACACCACTGTGTGCAGCTGGATACTCCAGAGTAATATTAATATATTGTGTACACTGTAATAAATTATTCTGTAATCATTTTATCTTACTTAATATATTTGATACAATGTATAAAATATAAATGTGTCCTTGATTTTGAGGCAGTTGTTTAAGTAACTTTAATATAAAAATGTTTGAGATAGAATCTACTTATTCTGATCACATTAAATATAATCTTTATGTGTATGTAATTCTAAATCAAGAGACTTTTGAATGAATCCAACACAATAGAATTAGTCTGTTTTTAATTGACAGGCACTTCCTGCTAAGTTGTTATTAACTCTTGTAGCGTAGTTTTTTGTATTATTACATCAAGTTCACACACATGGGTCAAAAATGACTTTGTGCATTAAAAGTGTAGTGATACAAAAAAGGGTTTTTATTCAAAAAGTAAGAAATGAAAAGAAAAATGTAGGATGTATGATGATAAGAAACAAGTTATTTGAGGGACAACCTGGAATACTGAATGATGAAATTAATTTATTGCAAAGATAAAGAATATAAAAACTTATTCGGGTCACTTTAGACCCATGTTGTGCATCAAAGGGTTAAGTACAAGTACCAGTATCAAAAAGTATCATCAGTAAGATTACTCATTATGCAGATTGTCCCCACTCAGATTTTTATGTATAGGTTATAGGTGATATATTGCATGTAAATGATTGGATCATTACTATTGATACATTTATGTAAGCAGTATTTTAATGTTGTCAAGGTAGGGCTAATTTGAACTATGTAATACACTCTTACGTGGTTTATTTAAATCATAGTGCCAAAAAATAAAAAACTGATCATATTTCTTGTGTTAAATCTGGACTTAAAAGTAACTAAAGCTGTCAGCTAAAACTAATGGAGTAAAAAGTGCAATATTTGCTTTTAAAATGTGGTGAAGTCGAAGCATAAAGCTACATAAATGAAGTACCTGAAAAAAGTACTTGGGTAAATGTACTTAGTTACACTGGCCACAGGTTGTTCACAGTGTATACACACGGTCGCCCTTGAAGTTGGAATAAAATATTTTTTATCTCTTTCCATGAAATGATTGTGACAATGTGGTTTATTCTTGACTGATAAAGTGTTTATCTTCTCAAAACTTTATCAAAAAGTATCATAAGTAAGATTACTCATTCTCCAGATTGTCCCCACTCAGATTTTCATGTATAGGCTATAGGTGACATATTGCATGTAAATGACTGGATCATCACTATTGATGCAGAGCTCCTGTGGATGCATCTGTGCGCAAAGCCAGCGCGCACAGCTGCGGTAAGACACCCACCTGCAGCACGGTCTTAATGGTGACAGGAGACACGATAGAGGTGCAGATCTTCTCTCCGTTACGCACCTCCTGGCCCATGACGAAGAGCATCGGCGTCGCGAGCGCAAAGGACGCGATCCACATGGCGCTGATGAGCTTCTTGGTGCGGCTGCGGGACATGATGCTCTTGGCTTTGAACGGGTGGCAGATGGCCATGTAGCGCTCCACGCTCAGGCTGGCGATGTTGAGCGCGGTGGCGTACGAGCAGCTGTCCCGGAGGAAGTAGTAACCCCTGCACACCGCGTCCCCGAACACCCACGGGTGGTGGAACCAGATGAAGTTGTAGAGCTCGATGGGCATGGAGAGCACCAGGATGAACAGGTCGGAGACGGCGAGGCTGGCCAGGTGGTAATGCACGGTGCTCTGCAGGTTCTGCAGGGTCTTCTTGGTCAGCAGGGTGTACAGGGTGATGGAGTTGCCCAGAGAGCCCACAGCGAACAGAGCCGCGTAGATGACAGTGACGATCACCCTGGAGTAAACGTCCGTGTTCACCTCCAAGTCCTCCTCCTCCTCCTCCTCCGTCTTTGAAGCGGCGGTGTTGTTTTCTAATGGAAACAGTGAGTTATTCCCAAAAAGTATCTGCGCCAGCGCGCCCAGGTCGCGCCCTGGTAGCGTCAGGTTTAAATCCATTCTGCCTCTATGTGTGTAAGCATGGACACATAAAGTATGACTGTTTAAACTGAGTGGACATTTGTTGACTTTCACTTAGTCATCAGCCGGAGTAAAACAGCTCCAGTCCCTGGGAGTCGGAGGAGAGCAGCTTTTATATTCGCCACGACAGGAGGCGTGATTATTACTGGATGCGCTGCGATGACGCACAGTCATTCAATGAGAGGACCTCCTGCCTTTCTGTCCATTCATGTTTCACCTTGGAAACCAAAAATAACACGAAGGACAAACAGATGGAAAAGCATGGGCATTTAATTCCAGGCACACTTTATGAGAAACTTGTTTTTGTATATGAGAGACTGGAGAGGTGGAGGCTCCAAATACCTCAACTCTCTTCTGCTCACTGAACCTGACAGTAGATGAGTTAACCTGTTGGGTTAAAGCTCCTGTCATAAGTCAGATCTTTAAGTTATTTTATTTGTCAACCTCATTCATTCATCCGAGTCAACTACACTGTAAGAAAAGATTCAGGCGGTTAGTGAGTATGACGCTTTTCCAGCATAAAAAATACAATTTGTTACATGTCCATTGTTTTATTAAGTTGACTTTCAAAGAAGTTGATCAAAATTAAAAATGAAGAAAGATGTCTGAATGAAACTTAATATTGTATTACAATATGTCTGTCTGACTGAAGTGAAATAAGTTACTTATACTCAATAAAATTTAGGTAAAAATTTGCATGAACTTTGTTGAGTAGAAAGAAAGTAAAATAAAGGAGTTATAGCAACTTAAATAGAGTAATTTGACCACTTATTAACACTAAAACGTTGATATAAAAATTGAGTTCAACATAATGAAGCTTGTAGAGGAAAAAACAAATCATGTTGGTTGTACTAGACTAATTGAGCTAATTGAGTTAGTCCAGCTATAAAAGTCTCATGGGAAATAGTCAATAATGTCTTAGTTGGAATTACTTTAAAAGATTTTTGTGATTTTTGTGATTTTTGAGTGTAGGCTCAAGTCACTGCCATGCTATGACTTGTCGAAACATGGATCTTTTAAGGTTTAACCAATTAAATAATAATCTACTTTACTTGAGACAATCAGTTTCCAAAACTTTAAGCACAGTCAACCTTTTACAATTTACAGTGTACACCTAACATATGAAATCCCTGTCATCATTATGGTTATTATTTAATTATCATTAATGTAATGTATGTGTGAATATGATTTGAAAAGATATTAAAATAAATTCCCTGGCTGGCAACCATACGCCTAATAAGGTGAAGGTGATGAGGAGAAGGCTGCATATGACTCCTGTTATATACATGTATAGGTATTCACAATGTAATATACATTGTTTATAGTATATGTATATATATAATTATTTATAATATTTGTATGTGACTATATTGATTATTCATATATGTATGTATATACTGACCCGTTAAGGGGTAGGACTAGATACGTTTTTTTTACTTCTTCCTACCCCCTTTCGAGCTTGTTTTTTTTTTCAATTTTTTTGCTTTTTTGTTTTGTTTTTTATTTTTTCATCTATTAATATTTAAACTTGTTTTTTTTATTGCTTGCGTGTTCGAAATAAAGACAATCAATCAATCAATTTTAAACTGAACACTCCATATCTCCTCTGTGTAACAAGTGAAACTTATTAAGGGGGACGTATCCATTACTTTTTCCAGATTTTGATCCAAAGACCCTGCACTGTAAAAAAAATTCTGTTGCTTTTACAGAAAAAAAACCTGGCAGCTGTGGTTACCAGAATAATTCTGCAAAAAATACAGTACAAATGTAAACAACTTTACAGAACAACTTGTAAATTTCACTGGTATTCAGTGTACAATAAATAACTGAATGTTAATTCACTGGTATTAAATGCACAATAAGCAAAATCTGCATGTAAATTTTGCATAAATAATTAG